>NC_081232.1:2312500-2640937 GCF_902713425.1 Acipenser ruthenus
TTTCTACCCCTGTAAACACACCTTTGCCGCTGCTCTCATTAAAACAGGGTCTCTAAACACCCTCTCCCTCTCCAACCCTTCTCTTTAAACACACTCTCCCCCTCTACCCCTATTCTCTAAACACCCTCTTCCCCTCTTCCTCGCTCAGGTCATCAAGCAGTTGATGAAGAAGGAGTTCACTCTGGAGTTCTCTCGAGACAGGAAGTCCATGTCTGTGTACTGCACCCCCGCCAAGGCCTCCCGCGCAGCCGTGGGGAGCAAGCTGTTCGTCAAGGTGAGTCCTGCAATCACACGCAAATCACACGCAAACCACACACAATCGCAATCACACGCCAATCAATCACATGCAATTCCAAGCAAACACCGTCCCAGAATCACATCCGTGTGGATCACACATGCAATTTGAATTTCTTGCATTCTGTTCAACATTCACCCCCCCCCCCCCCCCCAGGGCGCCCCCGAGGGAGTGATTGACCGCTGTGCCTACGTCCGCGTGGGGACAACCCGCGTCCCCCTGACCACCCCTGTGAAGGATAAGATCATGACGGTGATCAAGGAGTGGGGGACCGGCCGGGACACCCTGCGCTGCCTCGCCCTCGCCACCCGCGACTCGCCCCTCAAGAAGGAGGAGATGAACCTCGAGGACTCCACCAAGTTTGTAGAATATGAGGTGTGTGTGTGTGTCTCTGTGTGTCTGTCTGTCTGTGTGTGTCTCTCTGTGTGTCTGTGTGTCTGTGTCTCTGTGTGTCTGTCTGTCTGTGTGTGTCTGTGTGTCTGTCTGTCTGTGTGTCTCTCTGTGTGTCTGTCTCTCTGTGTGTCTTTGTCTCTCTGTGTGTCTGTGTGTCTCTCTGTGTGTGTGTCTATGTGTGTGTGTCTGTCTGTTTCTCTGTGTGTCTGTCTGTCTGTGTGTCTCCCTATGTCTCTCTGTGTCTGTCTCTGTGCATGGATCTGCTCCTCCTCTCCTCCCTGCTCCCCCTTTCCTTTCCTCATTACTCCTCTCTCTGAATTTGAGTACCCCCTCCCAACTCCCCTTCCCTCCCCCTCTCCTCTCTCTGTATTGATGGTTCTTCCCTTCTCTCTCCTGTCTCTCCCTCCTAGTGTGACCTCACCTTCGTGGGCTGTGTTGGCATGCTGGACCCCCCCCGCAAGGAGGTGACGGGATCCATCCAGCTGTGCCGCGCTGCCGGCATCCGTGTCATCATGATCACTGGTGAGGAACACGCCAGCGACACGCTTACAACACACACACACACACGCCTTGCCACACTATGTATCTGTCTTCTATTTCTATCTGTCTTATTATCTTTTAAGTTATTATCTCTCTCCATCTGTTTTATTAAACCCCTCTGCCGTCTCTCCTCCCTCTATATCTCCCTCCCTGTCTCTCTCTCACGCCCTCTCTCCGTATAAATATATTTATTAACCTCTCTCTTCTCCCCTCTCTCCTCTCTCCTCTCTCCTCTCTCCTCTCTCCTCAGTTTAATTCCATTATTGGCATGACAAGAATAAACAAGTTTTGCCAAAGCAATTTACAATGTATGAAAACACACAAACAACACACAGACAGAATGTATAGACGTATTTTCAGTGCAGATTAGTTTTTGCCTCTTAGACTGTGGCAGGCAGTCACATATTCTGCAGCTAGTCCAGCTGTTGTCCCCACCTCTAATATTGTCTTTCTGTGAGGTGGGTGAAGTCACTTCTGTGCCTCGTGAATTTGGGAATGAATGTGTGCCTGACCAGCTTGTATTTAGAGCAGTCTTTATTGCATGAATAGCTCTGCTGGCTTTCTGTCTCACAGCTGGGCTAAAGCTCCCTGATGCACTGATCATTAGTCCCAGGTAGGTGTAATTTGCTGTGTGCTCTAATGTTTTAACAGTGAAAGTGAACTGGGATTTATTTCCCTGTATCCTGGGTTTCTTTTGGAAAATCTTAATTTTTGTTTTGTTCATGTTTCTGTTTAAAGCCCATGTTTCACAATACTGCTCCAGCAGGTTCAAACTCTGCTGCAGCCCGTGCTCTGTGGGAGATAACAGAACCAGATCATCAGCATAGAGCAAGCATTTAATCTGAGCATCATCCAGAGTTACTCCTGGGACAGAGGAATGCTCCAGCACTGTAGCCAACTCATCCACATAGATGTTAAAGAGAGTTGGGGTCAAGTTGCACCCTTGTCTCACTCCCCTGCCTTGTGTGAAAAAGTCTGCTTTTTTTTAAAATTTTCACGCTGTTATTTTCTGAGTACATTGATTTAATAATATTGTACGTCCTATGCCACTTTGGAGGAGTTTGAAGAAGAGACCAGGGTGCCAGATTGAATCAAAGGCTTTTTTAAAGTCAATGAAACAAGCAAACACTTTGGTCTGATTGACATGGTTGTTAATAATGGTCTGCAGGGTGTACTCTCCCCTCTCCTCTCTCCCTTCTCTCCTCACTCCCCTCTCTCCTCTCCACTCTCCTTTCTCCCTCTCTCTGTATATATCTTTATTAACTACTCTCCCCTCTCTCTCTCAGGTGATAACAAGGGCACAGCGGTGGCTATCTGTCGTCGTATCGGGATCTTCGGGGAGGATGAGGAGGTGACAGGCCGCGCCTACACAGGCCGTGAATTCGATGACCTCCCCCCCGCCGAGCAGAGAGAGGCCGTCAAGAGAGCGTGCTGCTACGCCAGAGTGGAGCCGTCCCACAAATCCAAGATCGTAGAGTTCCTGCAGTCCTTCGACGAGATCACTGCCATGGTGAGAGGCCAGAATCAATAAATATCAATATCAATCAATATCTATATCAGATCCAAGATTGTAGTGTTCCTTCTAAAAAGGGAATTCCCTTTCTTCTCCTCTCCTCTCCTCTGATCTCCTTTCCTATTTCCTCTCTCCTCTCCTCCCTCTCATATTGATGACCCCCCCCCTCTCTCTCAGACGGGTGATGGAGTGAATGACGCCCCCGCTCTGAAGAAGGCTGAGATCGGTATTGCGATGGGCTCTGGCACAGCTGTGGCGAAGTCAGCCTCTGAGATGGTGCTGGCCGATGATAACTTCTCCTCCATCGTGGCTGCCGTGGAGGAGGGCAGAGCCATCTACAACAACATGAAGCAATTCATCAGATACCTCATCTCATCCAACGTGGGGGAGGTGGTGTGGTGAGAGAGAGAGGCTGCTGTGTGTGTGTGTGTGTGTGTGTGTGATGAGAGAGGCTGCTGTCTGTCTATCTACATATCTCTAGCTATCTCTATCTCTCTCTCTCTCTTTCTCTCTCTCTCTCTATATAGATATATATATCATTACACCTCCCTCCCCTATACACCCACCCTCATTACACCTCCCTCCCTCCCTCCCCTATACACCCACCCTCATTACACCTCCCTCCCTCCCCTATACACCCACCCTCATTACACCTCCCTCCCTCCCTCCCTCCCCTATACACCCACCTTCATTACACCTCTCTCCCTCCCCTATACACCCACCCTCATTACACCTCCCTCCCTCCCCTATACACCCACCCTCAGGGGTGTCTGTTTTATTGGGGAACGGCAATTGGGGATCAAATGGCCCGCTATTTAAATTACTTGCCGACCACTGCTCTAACCCCTCTCCCCTCTCTCCTCTCTCTCCCCTCTCCCCTCTCTCCTCTCTCCTCTCTCTCCCCTCTCCCCTCTCTCCTCTCTCTCCCCTCTCCCCTCCTCTCTCTCCTCTCTCCTCTCTCCTCTCTCTCCCCTCTATCTCCCCTCTCTCCTCTCTCCCCTCTCTCCTCTCTCTCTCCTCTCTCCTCTCTCCTCTCTCTCCTCTCTCCTCTCTCTCCCCTCTCCCCTCCTCTCTCTCCTCTCTCTCCCCTCTCTCCTCTCTCTCCTCTATCTCCCCTCTCTCCTCTCTCTCCTCTCTCCTCTCTCTCCTCTCTCCTCTCTCTCCCCTCTCCTCTCTCTAACCCCCTCGTCTCTCCTCCTCTCCCTCAGTATCTTCCTCACTGCTGCGCTCGGACTCCCCGAGGCTCTGATCCCCGTTCAGCTGCTCTGGGTGAACCTCGTTACAGACGGCCTCCCTGCGACGGCCCTCGGGTTCAACCCCCCCGACCTGGACATCATGGGCAAGCCCCCCCGCAGTGCCAAGGAGCCCCTCATCTCCGGCTGGCTGTTCTTCAGATACCTGGCCATTGGAGGTGAGTCCCTCTGTCTGTCTGTGTGTCTGTCTGTCCCTCTGTCAATTCAATTCAATTCAATTCAATTCAAAAATGCTTTATTGGCATGACGAGAGCGCTCAGGTATTGCCAAAGCTTTTATAATACAAAACAGAAATAATAAAACAGAAATACAATTACAGAACCTAACAAACACAAAAAAGCCATTGTTCCCTTCCCTTTGAACAATATACCTCCTCCTCTGTCTGTCTGTCCCTCTGTGTGTATGTCTGCGTGTCTCTATGTGTGTGTCTCTCTGTGTGTGTGTCTATGTGTGTGTGTGTCTGTGTGTGTGTGTGTCTCTGTGTGTATGTCTCTGCTCTTTTTAACTAAGTACTAAGTATCTAGTATGATATTGTTTTGATGTTCTCTCTCTCTCTCTCTCTCTTTCTCTTTCTCTCTCTCTCTTTCTCTTTCTCTCTCTCTCTTTCTCTTTCTCTCTTTCTCTCTCTCTCTCTCTCTCTCTCTCTCTCTCTTTCTTTCTCTCTCTCTCTCTCTCTCTCTTAGCCTACGTTGGTGCTGCCACTGTTGGAGCCGCTGCCTGGTGGTTCATGTACGCTGAGGAAGGACCCGAAGTCTCTTACTATCAGCTGGTGAGGAAACTGAGATAAAGATAGAGATAGAGAGAGAAATGAGAGATAGAGAGAGAGAGAGAAATGAGAGATAGAGAGAGAGAGAGATAGAGAAATGAGAGATAGAGATAGAGATAGAGAGAGAGAGAAATGAGAGATAGAGAGAGAGAGAGAGATAGAGAAATGAGAGATAGAGATAGAGAGAGAGAGAGAGAAATGACAGATACAGAGGTGTAGAGGATAAAGTATGTGACATAATAAAGTGTATTCAGAAAAGAAGTGTGGTGTGAAAATTGGTGACAAAAGAACAGAATTCTTCACACAGGGTCGTGGAGTGAGACAGGGCTACCCAACACTGTTCTACATCAATGAGTTGGCTACAGTGCTGGAACAGTCCTTGGTCTCACTTTACACAGCACAGAAATTCAATTCCTGCTGTATGCAGATGACCTGGTCCTGCTGCCCCCCACAAAGCAGGGTCTAGTACTGGAGTAGTACTGTCAGAACTGGGCACTGGCAGTAAACCTGGTCAAGACCAGAGTTATGGACTTCCAGCAAAAAGCCAGATCTCAGGGAACGGGTACCGCTCACTACCTGGGTCTGACTATGAGTGTGTCAGGGAGCTTTAACCTGGCAGTGAATGCACTAAAAGAAGAGGCATGCAGGGCATTCTGACAGACAGACACAGAGAGAAACAGAGAGACAGAGAAATTCCTCTCTCCTCTCACACCCTTTCCCTTCTCCTCCTCTTGTATTTCTGGGGGGTTTTAGCCCACTTTGAGTAATCTGCACTCATGACTGTACCCCACACTTCACTCCCAGAGAGCAGGATTGGCTGAATTATGATGTCAAACATCTTGAATAATAATGCTGTAGGAATATTAAATGCAGCCAGTGTTTTTAATGGTGTAGTATGCTCTGAGAGCTTTCTCTTTTAGTGCTTTGATTTCCAGATTGTAACCTCCTAATGTGCTTAATGTGAGACCAAGTTTTCTGTGTTTGCTGAAATAGAATTTAATTTTTTTCGTGGTTGTTGTTGGGCTTTATTTGGAACACCACGATTCTAGTCTTGTTAGGTTGACCTCTAGAGCTCGTGTTTTACAGCAGGCCTCCAGCAGTGTCAGGTTGTGCTGCAGACATTGTGCAGTGTGAGGAACAGGAGGGCCCAGTAGGACCAGGTCATCTGCGTACAGCAGGCACTTCATCTCAGTGTGAGGAATAGGAGGACCCAGTAGGACCAGGTCATCTGCGTACAGCAGGCACTTCATCTCAGTGTGAGGAATAGGAGGACCCAGTAGGACCAGGTCATCTGCGTACAGCAGGCACTTCACCTCAGTGTGAGGGACAGGAGGACCCAGTAGGACCAGGTCATCTACATACAGCAGGCACTTCACCTCAGTGTGAGGGACAGGAGGACCCAGTAGGACCAGGTCATCTGGGTACAGCAGGCACTTCACCTCAGTGTGAGGGACAGGAGGACCAGGTTATCTGCGTACAGCAGGCACTTCATCTCAGTGTGAGGGACAGGAGGACCGAGTAGGACCAGGTCATCTGCGTACAGCAGGCACTTCACCTCAGTGTGAGGAATAGGAGGACCCAGTAGGACCAGGTCATCTGCGTATAGCAGGCACTTCACCTCAGTGTGAGGGACAGGAGGACCAGGTCATCTGCGTACAGCAGGCACTTCATCTCAGTGTGAGGGACAGGAGGACCGAGTAGGACCAGGTCATCTGCGTACAGCAGGCACTTCACCTCAGTGTGAGGAATAGGAGGACCCAGTAGGACCAGGTCATCTGCGTACAGCAGGCACTTCACCTCAGTGTGAGGGACAGGAGGACCAGGTCATCTGCGTACATCAGGCATTTCACCTCAGTGTGAGGGACAGGAGGACCGAGTAGGACCAGGTCATCTGCGTACAGCAGGCACTTCACCTCAGTGTGAGGAATAGGAGGACCCAGTAGGACCAGGTCATCTGCGTACAGCAGGCACTTCACCTCAGTGTGAGGAACAGGCGGACCCAGTAGGACCAGGTCATCTGCGTACAGCAGGCACTTCACCTCAGTGTGGCCGAGGGACAGGGCTGGGACTGACTTTCACTCCTCTCTCTGCTCTATACACCCACCCTCATTACACCTCCCTCCCTCCCTCCCCTCCCTATACACCCACCCTCATTACACCTCCCTCCCTCCCCTATACACCCACCTTCATTACACCTCCCTCCCTCCCCTATACACCCACCTTCATTACACCTCCCTCCCTCCCCTATACACCCACCCTCATTACACCTCCCTCCCTCCCCTATACACCCTCCCTCATTACCACCTCCCTCCCTCCCCTATACACCCACCTTCATTACACCTCCCTCCCTCCCCTATACACCCACCCTCAGAACGTGTCCCTGGTTTGTGTGTATTGGTGCAGTGTAACAGGAAATGCATCTCTGTCTCGACCCCTCCCAGATCACAGTAACAGCACAGCCTCTTTTCTTTGGTTTTCCAGGATTTTTTATGTCGGCCAGTTTCAATGGCCAGGCAGTGGTCACTGAGTCTGTACCTTTGTTTTATATTGTTGACCCTGACAAGATATTCTGCCAGGATAAACTCTTTTTTTAGGGGCAGATAGCATTCTAGTTTATTATGTGATTTAATTTTTATTTTCTCAATAGGATTTATATTTGTTTTCCAAGTTCTCTCCCTCTCACACACACTCCCTCTCTCTCGCCTCTCTCACACCCCCTCTCTCCTCTCACACTCCCTCCCTCTCTCCTCTCTCACACTCCCTCTCTCTCGCCTCTCACACACCCCCCTCTCTCCTCTCACACACCCTCTCTCCTCTCACACTCCCTCTCTCTCCCTCTCTCCTCAGTCTCACTTCATGCAGTGCACAGAGGATAACCCTGATTTCGAGGGTGTGTCGTGCAAGGTGTTCGAGTCTCCTGCTCCCATGACGATGGCTCTGTCTGTGCTGGTCACCATCGAGATGTGCAACGCCCTCAACAGGCAAGTCACACGCTTAAAACAAACCCACTCGCCCAGGGTTTTTTCGATAGAGTGTGTCTGTCTGTCTGTCTGTGTGTGTGTCTGTCCTGACATCAATTATACAGATCCTGCTGACTGCACCAAAGTAAACTACACTAGAAACTAGGATTGCAGACAGGATGTCAAACACTCAGGGAAAACACTTACACTTATAAAGTAACCCTTTCTCCTTTCTCTCCTCTCCCTCTCCTCTCTTTCTCTCCCCTCCCCTCCCCACAGCCTCTCTGAGAACCAGTCTCTGATCAGGATGCCTCCCTGGGTTAACTGCTGGCTGTTGGGATCAATCTGCCTCTCCATGTCTCTGCACTTCCTCATCCTCTACGTCGATCCTCTGCCTGTAAGAACCACCTTCCCTCTCCCTCTTTCAGTACTCTAACCCCTCCCTCTCTCCTCTCCTCTCAGTACTCTAACCCCTCCCTCTCCTCTCCTCTCAGTACTCTAACCCCTCCCTCTCTCCTTTCCTCTCAGTACTCTAACCCCTCCCTCTCTCCTCTCCTCACAGTACTCTAACCCTCCCTCTCTCCTCTCCTCTCTCAGTACTCTAACCCCTCCCTCTCCTCTCCTCTCAGTACTCTAACCCCTCCCTCTCTCCTCTCAGTACTCTAACCCCTCCCTCTCTCCTTTCCTCTCAGTACTCTAACCCCTCCCTCTCTCCTCTCCTCACAGTACTCTAACCCCTCCCTCTCTCTAAGTACTCTAACCCCTCCCTCTCTCCTCTCCTCACAGTACTCTAACCCCTCCCTCTCTCTAAGTACTCTAACCCCTCCCTCTCCTCTCCTCAGTACTCTAACCCCTCCCTCTCCTCTCTCAGTACTCTAACCCCTCCCTCTCTCTCAGTACTCTAACCCCTCCCTCTCTCCTCTCCTCACAGTACTCTAACCCCTCCCTCTCTCTAAGTACTCTAACCCCTCCCTCTCCTCTCCTCAGTACTCTAACCCCTCCCTCTCCTCTCTCAGTACTCTAACCCCTCCCTCTCCTCTCTCAGTACTCTAACCCCTCCCTCTCCTCTCTCAGTACTCTAACCCCTCCCTCTCTCTCAGTACTCTAACCCCTCCCTCTCCTCTCCTCTCAGTACACTAACCCCTCCCTCTCTCCTCTCCTCTCAGTACTCTAACCCCTCCCTCTCTCCTCTCCTCTCCTCTCAGTACTCTAACCCCTCCCTCTCTCCTCTCCTCTCAGTACTCTAACCCCTCCCTCTCTCTAAGTAATCTAACCCCTCCCTCTCCTCTCCTCTCAGTACTCTAACCCCTCCCTCTCTCTCAGTACTCTAACCCCTCTCTCTTCTCTCTCAGTACTCTAACCCCTCTCTCTTCTCTCTCAGTACTCTAACCCCTCCCTCTCTCCTCTCCTCTCAGTACTCTAACCCCTCCCTCTCTCCTCTCCTCTCAGTACTCTAACCCCTCCCTCTCTCCTCTCCTCTCAGTACTCTAACCCCTCTCTCTCTCCTCTCCTCTCAGTACTCTAACCCCTCCCTCTCCTCTCCTCTCAGTACTCTAACCCATCCCTCTCTCCTCTCCTCTGCTCTCAGTACTCTAACCCCTCTCTCTCTCCTCTCCTCTCAGTACTCTAACCCCTCCCTCTCCTCTCCTCTCAGTACTCTAACCCCTCCCTCTCTCCTCTCCTCTCAGTACTCTAACCCCTCCCTCTCTCCTCTCCTCTCAGTACTCTAACCCCTCCCTCTCTCCTCTCCTCTCAGTACTCTAACCCCTCCCTCTCCTCTCCTCTCAGTACTCTAACCCCTCTCTCTCTCCTCTCCTCTCAGTACTCTAACCCCTCCCTCTCCTCTCCTCTCAGTACTCTAACCCCTCCCTCTCTCCTCTCCTCTCAGTACTCTAACCCCTCCCTCTCCTCTCCTCTCAGTACTCTAACCCCTCCCTCTCTCCTCTCCTCTCAGTATGCTAACCCCTCCCTCTCTCTTAGTACTCTAACCCCTCCCTCTCCTCTCCTCTCAGTACTCTAACCCCTCCCTCTCCTCTCCTCTCTCAGTACTCTAACCCCTCTCTCTTCTCTCCTCTAGATGATTTTTAAGCTCACTCAGCTAACAGTGACTCAGTGGATCGTGGTTCTCAAGATTTCTCTGCCGGTCATCGGTCTGGATGAGCTGCTCAAATTTGTGGCTCGCAACTGCCTGGAGCGTGAGTACCACTGATCACGACCAAGGACCACTGGCCACCTCGTGCATTATTTGATCTATATATCTACCTATCTCTATAGGTTTGAAAGGAGGTATAATTGCGGCGTACGCAAATGAAACACACAATGTACACACAAGGTTTAAATGGTTAAAGAAAATCATTTATTTCAGGACGTTTCGGGAAAAAGCCCCTCGGCTGAGTAGAAAGAAAAACACTAACACAATACATTAAACATGGTGCGGTAAACACAGTGCAGTAAACACAGTGCAGTAAACAGAGTGCAGTATAAAGTATAGTAAACACGGTGCAGTAAACACAGTGCAGTAAACACAGTGCAGTATAAAGTATAGTAAACACGGTGCAGTAAACACAGTGCAGTAAACACAGTGCAGTAAACACAGTGCAGTATAAAGTATAGTAAACACGGTGCAGTAAACACAGTGCAGTAAACACAGTGCAGTAAACAGAGTGCAGTATAAAGTATAGTAAATACAGTGCAGTATACACAGTGCAGTAAACACAGTGCAGTATAAAGTATAGTAAACACGGTGCAGTAAACATGGTATTTTTCAAGAATTCTATGGCTGATGTCATGATGCTGTAGAATGTTCATTCCAAGAGGTTCCAAAGTTATTTTTTTCTACCAAGTCAGCATCAGGGATCAGAATCTTCAATCCCATCTGATTTCAAATTTTTTTTCCAGATCTCAGACACTTGTACGATTTACATGATCTTTCTATGAGCTGACATCCTACCACTTGATTTTAAACCGTTAACTAATTTCCAGCAGATTCCCCAAACCAGTCTCCCGTAGTCCTGCAGTAAACACCGCACAGTGTGTCTGTATAATGCACCTACAGTCTCATCAGTGAGACTGTAGACTATTGACTAGACCTCAGTTATCTACCACTAATACACGGGGTACCCCCTTTCTAACTTCCCACTCACCCCAAAATCAATAACTAGGTACCCCGATAACGCAGATCCTTCCAGTACGTGGTATTCCCATTCCCCCTCCATCCCTCCTTTTCTCCCTTGATAACTTTCTAACCACCTCTTTTTTCTATTTCAGCATAAACCTGTCCCTCCATTCTCCTCGCACCTGACTAAAAACAGGTATCCCATAACCCTCCATTCCTCTCTCCTTACTGCTGCATGCTTCATCTTCCTGTCTGCCCTCACGTCCCTTTTTGGCTGTCCACGTGTCTATCTGTCTGTCTGTCTATATATATATACATATATATATACATATATATATATAATTGAAACATATTGAAAACTTTGGGCAGCTGGCTGAGCTAAAAGTATATATATATATATATATATATATATATATATATATATAATGAGCCCCAAGCAGGGCGAAACATGTCTGCAGATACTGTGCTTTGACTTAAAACACTGTGAATGTAGAATGTAGCCTTTTGTTGACTTTCACACGATTTGATTGGCTCTTGTAATTCTGATATTTGCATAAATCCCAAGTACCCACAGTTCTATAGTTACTACTTTCTTTCACCTTGACTCGAAAGCTACTTGTTATAACACACACACACACGCACACGCACGCACGCACTAGTGGTTAGAGCTCTGGACCGGAGGGTCGTGGGTTCAATCCCAGGTGGGGGACACTGCTGCTGTACCCTTGAGCAAGGTACTTTACCTAGATTGCTCCAGTAAAAACCCAACTGTATAAATGGGGAATTGTATGTAAAAATAATGTGATATCTTGTAACAATTGTAAGTCGCCCTGGATAAGGGCGTCTGCTAAGAAATAAATAATAATAATATACATACACGTACACAGTTAGACCAGTTTGTGCTTTAATCAGGCATCTTAAACAACTTCTAGTGTCATGTATTTACCCTTTGTGAGTGTGTGTGTATATATATATATATATATATATATATATATATATATATATATATATTTCTTAGCAGATGCCCCCTTATCCAGGGTGACTTACAGTTGATATCACAATACAAAGTATCACATTATAGAATATCACATTACAGATAAGAGCAGATATAAAGTACAGTAAAATCACTAGAAAATAAGATCAAATTCATATGAGAGCAAAATAAGGAATACAGTAAGTAATTACATTTAAGAGCGAGTAGTTATCGTATAGTAAAATATTTTATACCAGTGAAGTCCAGTATGAGCACATAGTAAGTACAGTGAATGAACGATTTCAAATACATGCAATCGCAAATACCTATAAGAGTAAAATCAAGTACAAGATACAGGAAATAGTTATAATTAAGAGCAGTAGTAGAATACAGTACAAACTGATGCAAGTACTGGTACAATTGGGTGCCATATAGTCCAGTATAGTCGAGAGTTGCAAGGTTTACAGATGCTATCTGAACAGGTGTGTCTTGAGGAGGCGCCGGAAGGTGATCAGGGACTGAGCAGTCCTGATAGCTATACTAAGTTTTTCCACCACTGAGGGGCAAGGGTGGAGAAAAAGCGGGCTCTGGAAGCGGGGGAGCGGAGGGGGGGGTACAGCTAATCTGCTGGTGGTAGAAGAGTGGAGAGGGCGAGACGGGGTGCAGGGAGAAATGATAGGCTGGAGATAGGAGGGAACAGAAAGGTCGAGACAGCGATAGGCGAAGACAAGAGTTTTCAAGTGGATGCGAGCGGAGCAGCGGTGTAGCGTGGGAGAAACGAGGAAGGGAAAAGACAACGCAAGCAGCAGAGTTTTGGACGAGCTGGAGCGGACGGATAACAGAGGCAGGGAGGCTGGCCAGGAGGGAGTTGCAGTGTGGAGTAGTCGGTGAGGAAGGGACGAATTCTGCATATGTTGCTGAGGAAGAAGCGATAGGAACGTGCCAGAGTAGGGATGCACAGAGAGTAGGAGAGGGAGAGGTCGAGGGTGACACAGAGGTTCTTGGTGGATGAGGAGGGAAAGAGGGTGGTGGATTCAAGAGGTATAGAGAGATCAGCGGTGGGGGAGTAAGAGGGGGGGGAGGTCTGATTTGGATTGGTTGAGTTTGAGATGATGCTAGTGCATCCAGAATGCGATGGCCGAGAGACAGGTAGAGATATGGGAGGAAATAAGAACATAAGAAAGTTTACAAACGAGAAGAGGCCATTCAGCCCATCTTGCTTGTTTGGTTGTTCGTAGCTTATTGATCCCAGAATCTCATCAAGCAGCTTCTTGAAGGATCCCAGGGTGTCAGCTTCAACAACATTACTGGGGAGTTGGTTCCAGACCCTCACAATTCTCTGTGTAAAAAAGTGCCTTCTATTTTCTGTTCTGAATGCCCCTTTATCTAATCTCCATTTGTGACCCCTGGTCCTTGTTTCTTTTTTCAGGTCAAAAAAGTCCCCTGGGTTGACATTGTCAATACCTTAGAATTTTGAATGCTTGAATCAGATCACTGCGTAGTCGTCTTTGTTCAAGACTGAATAGATTCAATTCTTTTAGCCTGTCTGCATACGACATGCCTTTTAAACCCGGGATAATTCTGGTCGCTCTTCTTTGCACTCTTTCTAGAGCAGCAATATCCTTTTTGTAAAGAGGTGACCAGAACTGAACACAATATTCTAGGTGAGGTCTTACTTATGCATTGTAAAGTTTTAACATTACTTCCCTTGATTTAAATTCAACACTTTTCACAATATATCCGAACATCTTGTTGGCCTTTTTTTTATAGCTTCCCCACATTGTCTAGATGAAGACATTTCTGAGTCAACATAAACTCCTAGGTCTTTTTCATAGATTCCTTCTTCAATTTCAGTATCTCCCATATGATATTTATAATGCACATTTTTATTGCCTGTGTGCAGTACTTTACACTTTTCTATATTAAATGTCATTTGACATATGTCTGCCCAGTTCTGAATGCTGTCTAAATCATTTTGAATGACCTTTGCTGCTGCAACAGTGTTTGCCATTGCTCCTATTTTTTGTGTCGTCTGCAAATTTAACAAGTTTGCTTACTATACCAGAATCTAAATCATTAATGTAGATTAGGAATAGCAGAGGACCTAATACTGATCCCTGTGGTACACCACTGGTTACCTCACTCCGTTTTGAGGTTTCTCCTCTAATCTCCTCTGTTAGTGGAAGTAGGAGCGTTTAGCAGAGGTTAGTGTAGAGGAGAAGAGAGGAGCGAGCGATAGAGATCCAAGGCAGCAGAGAGATTGGTTTTCTTCCATTTCTTTTCAGCAGAGCGCAGTTTAGTACGGAGCAGAGCCGGGGCTGGGGCGGGCAGGTAGAGGGGCCAGGGGGCAAAGGGAGTCGAGGCAGGAGGTGAGGGAGGAGAAGAAGAGTGCAGCAGAGGAGAAGACCTAGGGGGACAGAGAACAGAGGTTTTGATGAAAGGTGACAGAGGGGATCTGCAGAGTAGGAAGGGATGGGAGCGACAGAGGAGATAAAGTAGTGATCAGAGATATCGCGTGAATGAGAGGGTGGGTGGGAAGCAGTCCCTGGTGAAGACGGAGAGGCAGAAAGCAAAGGAGTGAAGAAGGAGAAGAAATCCAGCAGAGTGGTTGGGGTTGGAGAGGCGGATGTTGAAGTCACCTAATAGATCAACAGGGATAGTAAGGGGTCCATTTCAACAGCGTGAAACTCAAACTTGCTGACAGAGAGAGAGGAGAGAGCAGGGGGGACCGAATAGAGCAGGGAGGGAGAGAGCAGTCCAGAGGGGCGAAGAGAATGGGAAAGGACATAGAGCGAGGAAAGGGCGGCCGGAGTGGTAGTGTTATCAGGGGAGATCCAGGTTTCAGTGAGAGCTAGGAAGTCAAGAGAGAGGTGAGAGGCAAAGGCAGAGATAAAGTCAGCTTTGTTGGAAGCCGAGCGACAATTCCACAGGGTGCTAGAGAGTGCGCATGGGAGAGTGAGGAGAGGAGAGGGGGAGAGGCAGGGAGATCAGGTTAGGGGAGTTGGATTTACAGCGGCAGGGAGAAGCTAGATAACAGAAAGGAGGAGAGGATTACAGGGATATTAGTTAGTCATGGTAGGGAGCACTAGAGGAAAGGAAACAGAAATGGCTATGGGAGAGGGTGGTGCCGAGAGGGAGGCGAAAACAGACAGGTACAGGAGGAGCTAGAGCATTAATTAATAAAAAGAAAAGAAAGAAATGTATGCAAACCTGGTCTGGAGTTAAAGCCTTCACATTCGATGCTTGGATAGATTTTGCAGCCGGTCCACACTGGTCTGTCCTCGTGTGGACTACCACAGCTTAGACTACATACCCTTTGGTGATAAGGCCCTTCGGTGAGCTGGCACGGAGTGCTGTGCATTAGGTTAGTGTCAGTGCATATTTAGTTTCCTGGATGTCAAGAGTTGTGTGCATCAGACAATGGCTTGCAAATTACTCGAGTCAGCCGCACCCTGCTGCAATTTGGCAAATTGTTAAATCAACACCACTCGCTCATGTTACAGCATTAAACTAGCAATAACTAACTTACAATTAAAACAACCTATATTATTATTATTTATTTCTTAGCAGACGCCCTTATCCAGGGCGACTTACAATTGTTACAAGATATCACATTATACATTATTTCACATTATTTTTACATACAATTACCCATTTATACAGTTGGGTTTTTACTGGAGCAATCTAGGTAAAGTACCTTGCTCAAGGGTACAACAGCAGTGTCCCCCACTGGGGATTGAACCCACAACCCTCCGGTCAAGAGTCCAGAGCCCTAACCACTACTCCACACTGCTATACTTATGTATTTACTTACAAGAGCGCTCTGATTCGTCTGCCCGCAGCGTTACCTAATGCAAACCCAGACAGTTGCTGGGGTATAAAGCGCCTTCCTTCAAACAAAACACTTAATTCGCTGGTGGCTGAGACAATGGCTTGCAAAGTCGAGTCAGCCGCAGTATTTATAAAAACACCCCATATATAAGCAATAGGGTGTTTTTATAAATGTGCACTCCACTGTGTGTGAGACAGATATATATATATATATATATATATATATATATATATATATATATATATATATATACAGTACTGTGCAAAAGTTTTAGGCAGGTGTGAAAAAATGCTGTAAAGTAAGAATGCTTTCAAAAATAGACATGTTAATAGATTACATTTATCAATTAACTAAATGCAAAGTGAGTCAACAGAAGAAAAATCTAAATCAAATCCATATTTGGTGTGACCACCCTTTGCCTTCAAAACAGCATCAATTCTTCTAGGTACACTTGCACAAAGTCAGGGATTTTGTAGGCATATAGTCAGGTGTATGATTAAACAATTATACCAAACAGGTGCTAATGATCATCAATTCAATATGTAGGTTGAAACACAAGCATTAACTGAAACAGAAACAGCTGTGTAGGAGGAATAACACTGGGTGAGGAACAGCCAAACTCAGCTAACAAGGTGAGGTTGCTGAAGACAGTTTACTGTCAAAAGTCATACACCATGGCAAGACTGAGCACAGCAACAAGACACAAGGGAGTTATACTGCATCAGCAAGGTCTCTCCCAGGCAGAAATTTCAAGGCAGACAGGGATTTCCAGATGTGCTGTCCAAGCTCTTTTGAAGAAGCACAAAGAAACGGGCAACGTAGAACAAGGAGTCCTTGAAGTGATGGTATGGCCCCCACAGAGCCCTGATCTCAACATCATCGAGTCTGTCTGGGATTACATGAAGAGAGAGAAGCAACTGAGGCTGCCTAAATCCACAGAAGAACTGTGGTTAGTTCTCCAAGATGTTTGGGCCAAGCTACCTGCCGAGTTCCTTCAAAAACTGTGTGCAAGTGTACCTAGAAGAATTGATGCTGTTTTGAAGGCAAAGGGTGGTTACACCAAATATTGATTTGATGTAGATTTTTCTTCTGTTCACTCACTTTGCATTTTGTTAATTGATAAATATAAACTATTAACATGTCTATTTTTGAAAGCATTCTTACTTTACAGCATTTTTTCACACCTGCCTAAAACTTTTGCACAGTACTGTATATACACTGTATATTGACTCTGGAGGGTTGTGGGTTCAATCCCAGGTAGGGGACACTGCTGCTGTACCCTTGAGCAAGGTACTTTACCTAGATTGCTCCAGTAAAAACCCAACTGTATAAATGGTTAATTGTATGTAAAAATAATGTGTAAAAAATAATGTAATTGTATGTAAAAATAATGTGATATCTTGTAACAATTATAAGTCTCCCTGGATAAGGGTGTCTGCTAAGAAATAATAATAATAATAATAATAATAATAATAATAATAATAATAATAATAATAATAATATTCAATTTTTCCATTCTAATTCCAGAAACACCAGACACACCACATATTAATTTATAATATTATAATAGAGAGAGACACCTAACACAACATTATTACTTTAGGAAGAGTGCAAGACCATGAAACACACTCTTAACATGATTAGGGGTACAGTAGCCACAAACACTTTTATATTATTATTATTATTACTACTAATAATAATAATGCAGGTTGGTTTCTGAAGCAGAGAATGGAGTCGTTTGTCTTCATTCACTTTGTGTTGTGTAGCCTCTACAATGAATTAGACTGGCCCCTCCCTCAGCGTGTAGCAGACAGCCAATTAGAATGTATACACACACTCACTATACACACACACTGTACACACACACACAGTATACACACACACTGTATACACACACTATACACACACACACACTGTAAACACACACTATACACACACACACACTGTATATATAAGGGCACTTTTTATTCTTATTAACATTTGTAAGAATTACTTTAAAATCAATGCAGGGGTGGATTTATATTTCCTACTTATTATTTTCTCCAGGACTTAGATACATCTCTCTCCCCCCCCTTCCTCCCCCTCTCTCTCTCGCTCTCCAGATAAAGATGAGAATTTAGTGATGAAGAAATGGCAATAAAAAAACAAAGAAGAAACTACAGAAAGAAGAAAAGAAACAAACAAAAAAGAACTTGGAAACAAACAACAAAATATGAAAAAATAAAATTGACAAGAAGTGGAGAGAGCCAAGAGAAACCAGCTGCTCACCTGTGATTAATATGAGCAACAGAAAGAATAATGGAGGGATACTGGTGCTGATACTAGCAATAATAATTTAATTATATTAAACGAATGAAGAGGGTGTACCAATAATAAAATTATAAAATAAAAAATATATAACTGACAGTGTCGTCGTGCTTTGAGACACACGCTGAGACACACTCACACAGACACAAAGAGACACATGACACTGAGACAGACACCGAGACACACAAAGAAAGACACACACGCCACAACGCTCACACTGAGACACACACCGAGACACACACACACACTCACTCACTCACACACAGAGCCTCGCTGTACTGTACTGTACTGCACACAGGGCAATGCTGGCAGGACCACACTATATACCATTAATATAAAACCCTGTACAGAACTACAGCAGCTACCCAACATGGTGTCCATATAAAGAAAACAATGACAACACAGCCGTTATGTACAATGTGTATATTTATATAATAAATTCACACATTTACAGCAGGTTTTATGTAGTAAATCCCGCAGTGGAATGCCTGAGTTTTAAAGGTTAGGTCCGTTTTACAGATGTAACAAAGAACAGTGTTTATAAATACTCTTATTACAGTAACAGAAGTTAGACAGGGATGGGAATAAGACTCCTATTGCGCAGCAGTTTCACCCAGTCCAGGTTTTCCTACCAGCTTGATTAGCCACAGTGTGAGCAGGAAACAAGCTCAAGTGCGTCTTATTAAACTCATAGCAGAACCAGGAATGACTGCTATGCAACGGGAGTCTGATTCCCATCCCTGCGATGATAACCAGCATTATTATTGCAGGGGTGAAAATAAGATCTCTATTGCGTAGGGGCTTCACCCATTCCAGCTTGATTAGCCACAGTGTGTAAAGGTAACAAGCGCTGGTGTGTATATTTAAACTCATAGTGAAAACAGGAATTATGGATCAATATAGTACAGTATACTGCAGTAACATTATCGTTATACTGCAGTATAATGAGGCTATATTTTTTTCACGGTTATCACTGGATTTCCCATTGCTGTGTAATGTGTAGTTCCCTGTGAAAATTCAAATTTCTCAAAATAATTTGAATTATCACTTAAATAAATACAGCCAACGTTTGCCTTACTGACGCCCTAAGCTGGCAGTCGGTTTAGTTTGAACACACTGCACAGAGCTGTGCGATTTCTTCAACGAAAAGACAGCAGCTGCTGCATTAAAGATTGGAAATATTTCTGCTAAAGATCACTCTGTGCAGTACAAGGGGGCAGTTCACGTGCCTGCTGTTATTTTAACTTATTTATGTTTTTGTTTTGTTTGATAATTCACTGATGGTGAAAACAGAATGTCTTTAAAAACGGTGTATATTTCAATATTTAGGAACATTTGTTGTATAGTAACTGGAAAAAATGATCAATTTTGAATGACACAATGCTATTTTTTCTGCTTTAACAAATATCATGTTTAAATCATGAAATATCTTGAAATACCTAATTACAGAGAGTAAAATAAACCATGTTTTACTGTGAAAAAAATCCAGCCCCAACTATGGTACAGTATAGCTCTCTTGAAATGCATTGCATCCAGTATATAAACTATTGCTTAGTCCCAAAACTTTAATCTCAAGAGCTTGTAATCAGAAGTAGTCAGATTCAGTATATCTCTATAGACATTGCAGCTGGGGCTGTGGTTGGCTGAGCTGGTTGGCTCACTGCTCCTTGAGGTCACGGATGTCAGAGATGTGGGTGTGGTCAAGAATGTCTCTGATCTGCTCGAGGGAATCGGCCTGTCGAACCTGCTCCAATCGCATCTGAGAGATGAGAGGGAGAGAGATGAGAGGAGAGAGTAAGACAGGGAGAGAGAGGAAAGGGTGAGACAGGGTGAGAGAGAGAGAGACAGGGATGAGAGACACACACACACACACAGAGTCTCTTTTCTCCCAGTCTCCCCAGCCGCTCTCCATTACCCCCCAGCCCCTCCCAGTCTCCCCCAGACCTTCCAAGTCTTTTCCAGTCTCCCCCAGACCCTCCCAGTCTCACCTGCAGCATCTGGGACAGCCTGACGAAATCTCTCTGCACCCCCTCGCTGGTATCAAGCTCCGCCTGCAGACACTGACACTTATTCCTCTCCTCGGAGAAGAGCTTCTGAAGAGCAGCCTGGGAGACGGGGGGAGGAGAGAGAATATACAATCACGTCACTGCTGCATACTACACACAGAGTTCCACGTTTCCGGTTTATGCTGAATTTTACTTAAACATCACAGGATTTTTTTTTTTTTTTTTTTTTTTTTAACTGGACGTCAGTTTTTACTGATTTATACCCGATTTTTTGTCTACTACTCAACATTTTCCCAGTACAATTTTCTAGGAAATACACAATATTTTGATTAAAATGCTGTTTTATTTTGACTCCGACATTGTAATAAGCTGCCCTACTCTGTATCCTAGGATACAGCAGACGTTTAGACGTCAGAGGATCAAATAACATTCGAAACATGGTTCTCCGTCTCTTCACAAACACATTATCACCTGATTAAGTTGGCCAATCAAAGTTTGATATAAAAATAGCAGAAGTCAGTCAGATAAGGAGAGGATGCACAGCGCTGCAAATACTGCTGCATTGAGGCACGTGTTCACGCTGACAATAAAAGAACATACTGAAAAATAAGCGACGCATTAAACTAAAACAAGAAAGTGAACGGAGAGACAAGCAACCCATTTATCCTGCTTTTACACACACTTTAATAAAGAGAGCGCAGAATGTTGTTAATGAGTTTGTCAGAGCGCTGTGGTTTGCTGGACAGCCACTGTTTATTGCCGAGAGGTATATTGGTGACTTCGTACTGTCAGTCAGCTAAAACAGTAACGCTAACGCTGACAATCTTAATCGTAATTATCTGACATAAAATGGTGAGGATTTACTTGCTAAACTTATGGAACAAATTGATGGAAATGTCCAGTGTGATTTTTGACATGTCTATTGCCCAAACGTTCGCAAAGTACCAGCTAATGTGGCCTCGACTTGCACAGATTCTGCTTCATCATACATACCAGGGACAGAAACCAGAACTACTACGCATTATATTCCACATGTAAAGTGTGTATACTGAGATTTTTTACTGATTTTATCCCTATTTTAATACAGTGCTCCCTCGCTATAAGGCTCTCGGTTATAACGCGCCTCAGATATGTCCCCCAATTCCCTATACTAGTGATTCATGCAATATTTCTCCAGTAAACACAGTACCAGTGTTGTTCAAACTGTAAACTTCTCAGCCTGACTTTTGTTTCTGTCCCTCCCTTTTGATGCAGTATCTGAACAGGAGAAAAGCTGCGCTGGCACTTTATAACACAGACATCTTATTCAGCATTCGCTAAATAAATATTAGGCCTATTACGCGGTTATCTTTCCTAATGAATTTACTTTTTTTGCTGCGAGTGGAGCTGCGGCTTTCTCCGGGAGACGAGACACTTCAGCCCCGCTCCGGCAGTCGAACCCAGGGCGAGTCCATTCCCTCTTCCCCTCGCCCGACCCGTTCTCCTTCTCGCACTTCGTTTGATTGTCTGTCGATTCGAACTGAACTCCCGACCGCCGTTTAGCCAGGACATTTATAGTTTAAAAACTGCTCATTAAAATGATCCACAAGTGGGAATGTTACCATTTTTTTTTTTTTGTTAATATATTTTTGATTACATGGCTTTATGCATGGTTAATTCATGGAAAGTTACATTTTTGCTTCACTATGTATTCATAGAGAGGGAGTTATTTTATTTTGTATTTTGGTCAGATTTGTGTTGTGTCCCGCGGCACCCCCCACCTCCTCCCCCTTTTATAACGCTGAGACCCGCGTTCTAGCGAGGGAGCACTGTGTATGTAAAATAAACTCAGAAAAATTCCTGGGTAAAAACAAAAACGTGTAACACTAAGTATACAATATAAAACTGTGGCTCTTGAAACTCAGGGGGGCTGTCTGAATCATTGCTGGAGCCACAGTCCAGTATAATATAAAATATTATGGCTATTGAAACTCAGGGGTGCTGTCTGAATCATTGCTGGATCCACAGTCCAGTTTAATATATAAAACTGTCGCTATTGAAACAGGGTGCCGGTTCCTGATTTGTTACTGCTCACCCTCTCAGTGCTGTCCTCCTCTGCACGCCCCTGCAGCTGTGATAGCGCCTCCTTCAGGCTGATCACGGCACTGCGGCTCTCCTGCAGCTCACACTCCATCTGAGAGAAGAGCTGCTGCTTCTCACCCTGAACCCGATCAGACTCTGTCCGGAGACTGCAGAGCTGCACTGCAAGGGTTAACAAGACAGAGAGAGAAACATGAATATAAAACACACCCAGAGGGACACATTCTTTAAAAAAAACATTACTGACTGTCTTTGAACTGGAGCGCTGCAGTCAGAGGGTTAACAATGAGACAGACAGACAGACAGACAGACAGAGAGAGAGAGAGAGAGAGAGAGAGAGAGAGAGACACAGAGACAGAGAGAGAGAGAGAGAGACACACAGAGACAGAGAGAGAGAGAGAGACACAGAGAAACCCCCGTCAGACCACAACCAAATCACTGTGTTTATAACAACACTGCAGCCCAGCAGCTCTCAGACACATCCCTGTAAACTGTACACGCTTCTCCACTCCTACAGGTGAGCTTCAAACACAACTGAGCAATACAAGAACACAACTGACAATGATGAAATAAAACGCCTATAAACACATTCCAAAACAAACAATATCAACCTAATGGAAAATGAGTACATTTATTTTGTAAAGAACCTAAATAAAATAGCTACAAAAACAAATATAAAAATAGTCAACTTGAAAAACTACCAAAAACATAAACCCAGAGAAAAATGGTTTGATGATGAGTGTAAAAGTGTGAGGAAAAAGCTAAGACAGTTATCAAACCACAAACATCATCCAAACAACCCAGAATGACGCCTCGGTACAGTGAGACGCTAAAATACAACAAACACATCTGAAAAATGAAAAATACGTGGCGCCGCTTTATCAGGATACTGATAATCAGGATTGCTGCTTAAATGAGAGACAACTCTGGGAGACGCTTCTTCACAACGCTATTTATGTCGTTTAATTGGGACGTCACTTTGTTTAATTGGGATACAGTATTTTCAAATTATGAACGGAGATCGCTTTTCAGAGCAAGACAGTTTTGAGTAGCGCAGCGAGTACATGATTGCCCTGTGACTTGCGTAAATAACGTTGAACTCTTGAAGGAGCTGCTTGAGTCTCCTGTGGTTTCTCGGGCCGCTGAGAAACCAACAAATTTGGAATTCTGTTTATTCAGGATTTAAATATTAGTAATGAAGAGTGAGTGCTGTCAAGCCTGGACTGAAATATTCAACCTTTTACACTCTGCTACTATCAACACACAAAATGCTTTGTAATATCCAATAATTAATTCATTATTTAAAGCGAGTTAAACCTCAAAACCCATTTGCACAAACATACAGTAATGGGGAGGTCAGATTTTGCTTATTGCTGGTGTTTCTTCATACCCACGTGAGTGACACAGTCATGACACCCACCACGTTTCACAGAGAAGTCTGTCCGGCAGTGTTCACAGAACATAAGAAAGTTTACAAACGAGAGGAGGCCATTCAGCCCATCTTGCTCGTTTGGTTGTTAGTAGCTTATTGATCTCAGAATCTCATCAAGCAGCTTCTTGAAGGATCCCAGGGTGTCAGCTTCAAAAAAATTACTGGGGAGTTGGTTCCAGACCCTCACAATTTTCTGTGTAAACATGTGCCTCCTATTTTCTGTTCTGAATGCCCCTTTATCTAATCTCCATTTGTGACCCCTGGTCCTTGTTTCTTTTTTCAGGTCGAAAAAGCCCCCTGGGTCGACATTGTCTATACCTTTTAGGATTTTGAATGTTTGAATCAGATCACCGCTTAGTCTTTGTTCAAGTCTGAATAGATTAAATTATTTTAGCCTGTCTGCATACGACATGCCTTTTAAACCCGGGATAATTCTGGTCGCTCTTCTTGCACTCTTTCTAGAACAGCAATATCCTTTTTGTAACGAGGTGACCAGAACTGAACACAATATTCTAGATGAGGTCTCTTTATTGCCTGTGTGCAGTACTTCTCACTTTTCTCTATTAAATGTAATTTGCCATGTGTCTGCCCAGTTCTCAATGCTATCTAGATCAATTTTGAATGACATTTGCTGCTGCAGCAGTGTTTGCCACTCCTCCTATTTTTGTGTCGTCTGCAAATTTAACAAGTTTGCTTACTAGAGCAGACTAGAGAAGTTTGCCTGGCAGTATTCACAGCAGGTGTGATATTGAGACACTCCACTTCTTTTAATGCTTGACCATTCTGTGGTAAATTCTCTATATTTTAGATGGAGGAGAGTGACATTTTTTATTTGATTAGTGATTCTTATTTTAATAACTGATAAGTTAGGCTGGGATTCTATCACATAAATTTGTACTAAAAATCACGGCGCAGTCACAGTATATTTGTTCAACATCAGGCAAGAAGAGGGGGAATGTGTGAAGTCACAGGGAGGAAAATTCAACTGTATTTTTTTAATACAATATACATCACCTACATAAACATAGAATTAGTCTGTCAATAGAAGTAGGAAAAAGGGAAAATGAATCTAAATATTTATGTATTATGATTATCACAGCATCAGGTTCAAGGTTTGATTCTGTAAAAAACGGTAAGCTTCACAGCATACACAACTGTAAACACAAATGTTCGTTTTGCATAACATTTGGTGGGGTTTGTACAGGACAACAAACAAAACCTGCAGGTTTTGCACACCTTTAAAAAATAACGCTTGAAGTTCAGAGACTGCCTCTGTGTGGCTCTGTTGCTTCTGCGGTGGTAGTTTGCAGTTGTTTCACCTTGTGGTTTGTTTGATTACATATTATTCCGATACCACATGCTGTACGTGTTTGATGCCTTTCCGGAGCGCCCGTCATCCCGAAGTACATTTTTGGATGCAGAAAACGTTTACAGCAAGAGTTGGGACTCTCGTTTCCATGTTTTTCAATAACTGGTAAACGTCGCATTTCATTTCACTGACACTTTTGTAGTAAGCACGGTATTCACGCTGTGCTACACAGTTGTCTTCAATACAGTAGAATGGCCTCAAACACTTCTTTCTCAGCTATGCTGAGATACTTCACTTGATTGGAGTCAAAGACCCGACAGGCATTGAAAAATGCAGCTGCAGGTTGACAAAAATCGGGCAGTAGAGTTGCACCTGCATGTATGTTTAAATCAATTGACAGCGCTGAAAAAATTGAAAGTGTGAACGACTACATTGCAAAGTAAGGAAACCAAGCTAGTTCAACATCATTAGCTAAACCGTGAAACAAGCGTTTTTTTTTTGTGTGTTTTTTTTGGTGAAATTTCATGTTGTGTTCAATGTTCTCAACTAAAATCACAGAACCCATCACCACCGCGCCTTAATCCCGGACTAAAAAGCAAGCAAGGAGACATGTGCGCAGCTGCTTCTAAAGGACCCCTAAACTGGTTACTAAGCAACCTGGCTCAAAGCTTTTAGTACGTCAGTTAAAATGCCACAATAAACTGTCAATGAAATGCAGTATTATACAAGAACCATTAATTCATTAACAAAATTAAAACAGGACAACACACATGGTATTGAAATAACATTTCATAAACATCCAGGGAATATCCATCATTTATATATTTAATAAAAAACCACAGTATTATATCCCTTGGAGCAGTGCTGCCCAAACCCGGTCCTGGAGAGCCCCTATCCAGCAGGTTTTACAGGTAACCTTTAATCATCAATTTCTTAACACCTGGAACAATTTCATTGTGATCAATTAAGCAGGTAATTTATTAAATGAAGTCATTTAGAGATCATTTGGTACAAAAAATGAACTACCCTTTTCAGCCCTCAATAATCTGGATTACATGCTGGGAAAATGTCATTACTTATCTATCTACTGTCATGACTTATTTAAGGTGGTACGGCTGAATTATAATTTTAGATCGTTTTGGTTTGTTTAACTTAATTCCTGCTTTGAAACTTCATGTTGTATTTGATTTTTGTATAATGTATTACATTTGTATTCAAACATAAACCAAAACTAACTAAAATTGTAATCCAGACCGTACCACCTTAAATAAGTCACGACAGTAAACAAGTCATGACATTTACTCAGCATGTAAACTGGCCCAATGACCAGAGTTCCCTCAATTGAACAAGTTATTTGCTTAATTGATCAATAACTTCCATGTGTTCCCAGTCTTTAGAAATTAGCGATTTAGGGTGACCTCCAAAACTTACTGGATAGGGGCTCTCCAGGACCGGGTTTGGGCAGCACTGCCTTAGATGTAGCAGAACCTCAAATAGTAGCTGCTACAGCCTAATCGTCCCCATAAAGTGGCGCAGACTGTATTAATAAATAACTCACAGAAATAGAGGAATCTATCAACCAAAACCACATTAGGGAAACATTATGGAATAATATCAATTCAAATACAGACTTAGTGACCACCACCTGGCCTTCGAAACAGGACGGTTTGTTCCGTTTTACATTCCTGCCTCTATTGAATTATTCCTTTTCATTATTTACTTTTTATATTGATGTTCATAATGTTTATATTATATACTGTATTTCACTGCTTTTGCAATACCACCAAGGTTGACATGCCAATAAAGAATTTCAGAGACAGATACCGTTACACACAAGGTGCTACTGAGCCGTCTCAGAGACGGTTAATTAATTAATTAATTTATTTTTTAAATACCCATTCACACAGCACAAAATTGTGCAATCTATGGCGATATAATACCATCATAACCCTTTCACACAGCCAAAGGGATCATGCGAGTACAACATTCAAACCTGTCTGTCAACAAATCGTTGTTACGGCAATGGCTGTATCTACACTCATGCACCATCACCACCGTCCTGTCTATTTGTGAATTCACCTCCTCGTCAGCCGGTAAAGTTAACAATTCCTTAACTTCTTCTGGACTGGAATTACTATTAATATCAGCCATTGTATTTGAAAAAAATGAAAGCTTGTAACACAGACGACAAAAATACCCAACACTATAGCAATTCAGTGCTGGCATAGTCTTTCACACAGTGGCAGAGATGCTTCAGAGATGGCATTAAATATGACAGCTCTGTGACGGCATAGGAAATTCACACAGACCAAAATGCTGCATCAGTGCCGGTTCTGAGCAGTCATAACTCGTTTGTGTGAAAGGGGTAAGAGACAGACAGAAAGACAGACAGACAACAATGAGACACAGAGAGACAGACAATGAGAGAGAGATACACACACATAGAGACAGACAGAGAACGAGACACAGAGACAGACAGAGAGACAGATAGACAACAGTGAGAGAGATACACACACATACAGACAGAGAACGAGACAGAGAGAGACAGACAGAGAGACAGATAGACAACAATGAGACAGAGAGAGAGAGACAGTCAGACAGACAGACCTTTGTTAATGCGAACCCAGCAGCAGCCCCAATATTAAAAAGACTGTAGCTGAAAAAATAACCCCATTCATCTCAAGTGTGCAGTTTTGAAAGAAACACTTAAGACAGAGAGGCATATAGACTGACAGAGACAGAGGGAGAGACAGAGACAGGGAGAAACAAAGACTGACAGGAAAACTGAAATCAAACATAAAAAACTCACCCTCTAGGACTTCTGTAATTGTTAGAGAGAGAAAAAAAAAGAGGAAATAATATTATCATTAATATATTATAATTATTATTATTGTTAATAATACAGTCATTATCAATATAATCCTCACTTTCAATATTTCAATTACATCATCATTGGTTGTATTATCATTACTGTTACACACACACACACACACACACACACACAACCCTCACCACACATCTCCGTGCGAGTCTCCAACTGCTCTCTGAGATTCACGATCTCGATCCTCAGCCTCTCCTCAGAGTGCACCCCCTGCAGGGAGAGCAAATACAGCACAGGTCAGAGAGAGATACAGAGAAATACAGAGAGAGATACACAGATACAGAGAGACAGATACAGAGGGAGATACAAAAACATCCTGCAGTTGCACAGGAATGCTCCAATCAATGCTTGTAGAGCTGAGCTAGGATGTTTTCCCTTCCTACTCACTGTACAAAAGAAAGCTTTTTAAAGTAGTGGAGCCACCTGAACCAAAGCAACCCCGACTCCTACCAGTTCAAGGCCCTGAAGAGCCAGGAGAGCTACTCAAATAAAAAGACCATCAACTACATGATGGAGAAGCTCTGTGTGGAGAACCAGATCCGCATCACAGAGCCTCAGAACAGCTGCTCTAATCAGGCCCCAGTAGGATCTAAAATAGCCACAACCCTGAAAAACAAGTACCTGATACACTGGGAGAGCCAAGTAAAGTCACAGCATGAATCAGAGTGCTGCCAGAGTTAGAACAGACCTTACGCCCTGGAAGAATATTTGGTCAGTGTTAAAGACCAAAAACAACTACTGGCCAAATAATAATAATAACAATAATAATAATAATAATAATAATAATAATAATAATAATAATAATAATAATAATAATAATAATAATAAATTTATTTATTTTTATATAGCGCCTTTCATAGTGGACCACCATCACAAAGCGCTTTACAGAGGTATGCTGTGAACTGTGCATTATACGCAGAGTCACTTACAATAGGACACTGATTTAACATCTCATCCGCAGGATGGAGCACAAGGAGGTTAAGTGACTTCCTCAGAGTCACACAGTGAGTCAGTTAGTGGCAGAGGTGGGATTTGAACCGGTAACCTTCTGCTTACAAGCCCTGGACACTGCCTCCTTATTAAACGTCCAGATGAAGTGACCACAATTTAGCAATTGAAAAGGGTTGACACAGAGCCACCTACAGACCCAGAGAGGAGAGTGTGTGAGCACTGTGAGCCAGGCCACATAGAGACAGAGCTCCACTTCCTACTGCAGACCTGCCAACCTTGACATTTATTTTTGAGTAAGAAAGAAAATAAAAGACAATGTAATATAAAAAGATAGAGAGAGATAGAGAGAGATACAGACAGCGACAGACACCCTCAGGCTCTGCTCTCCTCAGAGTGCGGCCCCTGAGAGTAAATACAGGACAGGTCAGACATACAGAGAGAGAGAGAGAGAGAGAGAGAGAGAGAGAGAGAGAGAGAGAGAGAGAGAGAGAGAGAGAGACAGATACACAGACACAAACAGAGTGAAGCCACTGACACTCTTGCTCTCTCTCAAATTCAAATTCACAAAAGCGTTATTGGTATGACATGTTTTACAGGTATTGCCAAAGCACGTGTATTTAAAATAAAATAAAAACAAATATGGAATAAACCAACATTTCTTATTTAACATATATACAGAGTGTGGAGGCTGGTTATTTACATTGTGTCTCTCATGTTGTGGCAGGCTGTTACATATTCAGCTGCTAGTTCAGCAGTGTCTCCGAATTCCCCTAAAATTGTTCTTAATTTGGCTTCTCTGTCTAGCTGTGGAAAGTCGGGAGCCCGGCTGGTGAATTGGGGGTATAAGTCTCTCCGGCCTGGGTGTATTTTGCACAGTCCAGAGTGAAGTGTATTTCTGTTTCTTTTTCCCCGGATCCACACTGGCCACACAAGCTCCTGTCTCTGGGTTTCCAGGTTTGCCTGTGTCGGCCCGTTTCCACCTCCAGACTGTGATCGCAGTCTCTGTACTTTGTCAATGTCTGCCTCAGTTCTGGTTCTTTTATTTGCACGGGGTACTCTGCCAGGGAATAGTCTCTATTTAAGCTCTGTAACACGCCAGCTTGTTTTGTGTTTCAGTTTGGTTTGTCCAATGTGCTGTGTAGCTGGTAGACTATTCTCCTGAGCTGAGGAGCTTGTCTGTTCCCTCTGCTGGTCTGAAGCCCAGTGATGTCTGTGTGGCTCAGTGCACTGAGTCTCAGAGCCAGCTTACTGAGGGGGTTCTTGTTGGGGGTTATCGCCTGTTTTTTTAGTGATTTGTAATGGCAGGAGTCTGGGTCACTCTGTTTCAGATGGAGCCAGTATTTCTCCGTTTTGAACTGCGAGGAAGCAGCAGGAATCGTCTCAGCTCAGCTCGACAGCCGTTGTTTAGTGCGTTTCTTTGCAGGTGTAAAATGTTTTTACAGAATTGTAGATGGAGGCTTTCTGTTGGGCTTTTTACCCATTTTTCAAAATTGGAAAAGAGTGCTGGACCTCAGACTTTTTTTTTTTGGTTCCTGGGTAGTAAGTGTTATTTCCTAATTGCTTATGCCTCAAAAGTATAGAAAATGGCTATTATTCCACACAAACTTTGCTTTTGTGACCAGGACAGTGACATTTTGAAATTTACCTATTTTCCAGAACATTCCAGATAGATTCAGTGCTGAGTAAACTTGGAGTAACTTCTAGAACTTTCCAGTAATATAAATAGTAGTATAAATTCAGGGGCCTTAAGCCCACCAGTTCAGTTTAGTTCCAGCTGCCTAAGTGGATACATATCTCCATTTTTCTGAGATGGCATCAAGGTCATAGGAGACTTCAAAATGGTGGCATTCCTGATGGGTCTCCAAGGTGGTTTTACCAAGTTTCCCTGCTATCTTTGCCTTTGGGACAGCAGGGACACCAAGGCGCACTACCACAGGCGGGACTGGCCACAGCGGACCGAGTTCTATGTGGGGAGGAACAACGTCAAGTGGGAGCCACTGGTGGACCCCCGGAAGGTGCTGATGCCACCACTGCACATCAAATTGGGCCTTATGAAACAATTTGTCAGAGCTCTAGATAAGGAGTCGGCAGCCTTCAAGTACCTTCAAGACTTCTTCCCTAAGCTGTCTGAGGCAAAGGTCAAAGCCGGTGTCTTCGTCGGACCACAGATAAAGAAGATCCTGGAGTGCAATGAATCCCCCAAGAAGCTCACTAGTAAGGAGAAAGCGGCTTGGAACAGCTTTGTCGCAGTGGTTTGGGGCTTCCTGGGCAATCACAAGGCTGAAAACTATGTGGAGCTGGTTGAGATTCTGGTGAAGAACTACGGCACAATGGGCTGTAGGATGTCCCTCAAAGTCCATATCCTTGATGCTCATCTTGATAAATCCAAGGAGAACATGGGAGCGTACTCGGAGGAGCAAGGCGAGCGCTTCCACCAGGATATACTGGACTTTGAACGCCGCTACCAAGGACAGTATAACGAGAACATGATGGGAGACTACATTTGGGGGCTGATTCGTGAAAGTGATTTACAGTATAATTGTAAATCTCGAAAAACTACTCATTTCTAAATCTTTTGTAGTCATTTTTGTATTACTTTAGTATAAATACATGTTAATTTGGATTCATATGTTGTTTTTTTCTGACTATGTGAACGAAAAGACACAAATTCGCCCGTTTTCTCATTGGAAATAGGTAAATTTCAAAATATCACTGTCCTGGTCACAAAAGCAAAGTTTGTGGGGAATAATAGCCATTTTCTATACTTTTGAGGCATAAGCAATTAAGAAATAACACTTACTACCCAGGAACAAAAATTGTGTTACATAGTGCTATCAAAGAGTTTGGTCCAGATCTATACTGATGGGTTCAGTTTCTACATTTTTTTCTTTATAGCACAGTATGCCCTGCGTGCTTTTTCTGTGAGGTTTTTTATTGCCGAATTAAAACTCCCCGACCAGCCGATTAATATCCCAGATAGGTATAGCTCGTAATATGTTCTACAGCTGACACCCTGGGATTCTTCAAGAAGCTGATTGATGAGATTCTGGGATCAATAAGCTACTAACAACCAAACGAGCAAGATGGGCTGAATGGCCTCCTCTCGTTTGTAAACTTTCTTATGTTCTTATAGCAGTGGTTCTCAAACTAGTGGGCTGCGGACTGTATCCTGGGGGGGGGGGCGTTATTTAATTAAATAAATAATTAAATAAATAGATAGATAAATAGATAAATAAATGCGATCAGAAACCCAGAGGCAGTGTAAACTGCGACTGCTACTGTAATAGGGCTGGTATTTGTTATGTTAAGCATTTGTGTGTGTTTGTTTGTTTGTTTGTTTTTTTTTTTAAAAAGGGTTTAATTAAGTAACAGCCAAAATTGTTTGTGTCAAACTTGTTTAAAGTCTGTAACAAAATGGTTGATTGTTATTGTCGACACGACTATTAATGCAGGCGTCGTGCAGGAATCGCAAAGTCCAGAAACAAAACAAAACAAAACGTTAAAACGTTCTGCACCGTATAAAACTGAGCTCATTTTGCCAGTGCTTGCTAGTCTATTAACCAGTCTGAACTGATTTAGAAGCAAATAAAAGCATTTTCGTTTCGGCTTTATTGTTAAAGATTTCACACATGTCAATACTGCCCTATAAATACTGCATGACAGTACAGTGATCATTCCACTGTGTTATGTTATGAACCATAGTCTTAAAACTGAGAGACAGCAAATGCTTATCATAAAAGTTTACTGATATTTAAAACGATAATACTGTAACTGATTAGAAGGCCTTCTTTGTTGCTATAACGAGATACTGTAAATGAGATACTGTTCAAGCAGACATATTTAAGTAAACATTTATCTAAATGTGTTTGTTATTAAAAGTAGAAATGCAAAACTGTGACTTTTGTGAACGTGCTGTGAAAAAAATCCCCCAACGTATAAATCTGCCGAATTTAATACCAGCCATAATGTCCCGTTATACTGTATATATTAACTTAAAACAAATCTGCTGACACCTCCAGGCATGTCAGTTTGTAGATGGCGCTGTGCATCTGACTGCTGCCTTTTAAGCTTGCATATTTTTGGATGAAGTCCGCTGCCATCTGGTAATGTATGTTGTTTATCAGTTTACTGTGTAGTAAGCGTTGGTCACAATCGGTAAACTGGAATTTGCAAGTCAAGTACCACAAACAAGAGGAAGGAGGGCGTGGCCCATTAAGTTTGAGAACCACTGTTCTATAGTGGAGGTGTTTACGGTGATTTGGTATTTATTTCCCTATAATCTTTTTGTCTGGAAAATCATAATTTTAGTTTTATCCGGGTTCATTTCTAAAGCCCAGATTTTGCAGTACTGCTCTAGTGTTTCTTGTTTCTGCTGAAGACCTTGTTCTGCAGGTGACAGTGAGACCAGGTCATCAGCATAAAGGAGACACTTGATTTCTGTGTCATCGATAGCGAGTCAAGGGACTTTGTGGCCAGCTGGTTTATATAGAGATTAAATAATGTTGGACTGAGGCTGCAGCCTTGTCTCACTCCCCGTCCCTGTGTGAAGAACTCTCTTCTGTTGTAATGTATTTTCACACTGCGTTTGTTCCCTGCATGCATGGATTTGATGACATCATACACTTTGCCTCCAATGCCACTTTGGAGTATTTTAAGGTTAGAGCCCTGGGTGCCAAATAGTCAAAAGCTTTTTTGAAATCTACAGAGCAGGCAAATATTTTCCCTTTGTTTTTGTGGTGTACATGCTGGTTTTTAAAGTTTGTAGAGTGTAGATGTGATCTGCAGTGCGGTGTTGGAGGAGGAACCCGATCAGAACTTTGTGCTCCTGTATGAATTTCAGTAATCGGCTGCTAATAATGTTGCAGAACATCCTCCCCAAGTCAATGCTAACACATATTCCTCTATAATTATTGGGGTCTAATTTGTCTCCTATTTTATATATTGGAGTTATGAGTCCTATGTTCCAGACTTCAGGGAAATAGCCAGATGTTTATACTAGATTGAATAATTAGGGCATTCTTTATTACATTTCATTTAAGATTCTATCATGGCCACAGGGTATTTTAGATTTGAGATTTTTAAGTTTCTCTTTGACCTCTTGCAGTGTGATTGGAGTGTCTACAGGTGAATGATTATCTTTCTAACTCTTTCTAAAATTAGTTCTTCCAGGATATTAATTTGTTCTGGAGTTAGTGGTTGCTATTGGTTGATACAATTTTTCAAAATAGTTTTTCCATGTTATCGTTTTGTATTGCTTACTTTCCTCAAGATACCCAGATATTATTTATGTCAATAGAGTCCTCTATTGCTCGCAGTTTACTGCTCTCATATTTCAGTTTTTTCTTCAGAAGGGTGGGTTTGTATTGTTGGAGGGTGTGGAAGTAGTTTTGGCCAGTTCACTATCATTTGGATTTTGGTATTTCTGGTTTGATAGTGTTCTTAACTTTTTCCTCTTTAAATTTACATTTTAATTTCAAAATATTTATTTTCGGGACTGCTTGTTTGTGACTTATGTGACTTTAAATTTTAGGTTTGGTTTCTGTGCAAGTTTTAGGAAGATCTGATTTCTATTTGTTATAGCCTGATTTAGTCCCTCTGAGTTTTGATTGTATTCTTTTGTTTGGAAGTTGTTTAGTAGGATTTCTATCTCCCTATTGTTTGTTGCTTGTATATAACCCCCCTTCACTACTTTTTTGATCTTGGTTACAAACCGCTAACCAAGATCATGCAACAGTCTCTTGACACAGGGGTTGTACCAACAGACTGGAAAATAGCAAACGTAATACCGATCCACAAAAAAGGAGACAAAACCGAACCAGGTAACTACAGACCAATAAGCCTGACTTCTATTATATGTAAACTTATGGAAACTATAAGATGATCCAAAATGGAAAATTACCTATATGGTAACAATATCCTGGGAGACAGCCAGCATGGTTTTAGGAAAGGGAGATCATGTCTAACTAACCTACTTGACTTTTTTGAGGATGCAACATTGAAAATGGATAACTGCAAAGCATACGACATGGTTTATTTAGATTTCCAGAAAGCTTTTGACAAAGTCCCGCATAAAAGATTAATTCTCAAACTGAACGCAGTAGGGATTCAAGGAAATGCATGCACATGGATTAAGGAGTGGTTAACAGGTAGAAAACAGAAAGTACTGATTAGAGGAGAAACCTCAAAATGGAGCGAGGTAACCAGTGGTGTACCACAGGGATCAGTATTAGGTCTTCTGCTATTCCTAATCTACATTAATGATTTAGATTCTGGTATAGTAAGCAAACTCGTTAAATTTGCAGACGACACAAAAATAGGAGGAGTGGCAGACACTGTTGAAGCAGCAAAGGTCATTCAAAATGATCTAGACAGCATTCAAAATTGGGCAGACACATGGCAAATGAAATTTAATAGAGAAAAGTGTAAAGTATTGCATGCGGGCAATAAAAATGTGCATTATAAATATCATATGGGAGATAGTGAAATTGAAGAAGGGAACTATGAAAAAGACCTAGGAGTTTATGTTGACTCAGAAATGTCTTCATCTAGACAATGTGGGGAAGCTATAAAAAAGGCCAACAAGATGCTCGGATATATTGTGAGAAGTGTTGAATTTAAATCAAGGGAAGTAATGTTAAAACTCTACAATGCATTAGTAAGACCTCACCTAGAATATTGTGTTCAGTTCTGGTCACCTCGTTACAAAAAGGATATTGCTGCTCTAGAAAGAGTGCAAAGAAGAGCAACCAGAATTATCCCGGGTTTAAAAGGCATGTCGTATGCAGACAGGCTAAAAGAATTGAATCTATTCAGTCTTGAACAAAGAAGACTACGCGGCGATCCGATTCAAACATTCAAAATCCTAAAAGGTATAGACAATGTCAACCCGGGGGACTTCTTTGACTTGAAAAAAGAAAAAAGGACCAGGGGTCATAAATGGAGATTAGATAAAGGGGCATTCAGAACAGAAAATAGGAGGCACTTTTTTACACAGAGAATTGTGAGGGTCTGGAACCAACTCCCCAGTAATGTTGTTGAAGCTGACACCCTGGGATCCTTCAAGACGCTGCTTGATGAGATTCTGGGATCAATAAGCTACTAACAACCAAACGAGCAAGATGGGCTGAATGGCCTCCTCTCGTTTGTAAACTTTCTTATGTTCTTATGTTATGTTCTAAATGTGACAGGGTGTTTGAATTGATGTTCTGACGACATGCATTGTGTAGATAGAGGACTGTTTGACAGTGGTCAGATAAATAGACTGGTCTGATATATTTTTTGATTCTAAATCGGTGATAGCATAGTTGGCCATCTTTTAAGTTAACATTTCTTACTTAAACCATCATTAGTCTTGTGCAAATTGCACTCAGCAGGTGTCTAATGTCACTCAGTTCAGAGTTGGTCATGTTCCCTGCTCCGGTGACGGCTCTGGTGTAGATTCTTGCTGGGTGCAGTGGGAGCTCCGTGTGCAGGGTGTCTGGGTGCAGTGGGAGCTACGTGTGCAGGGTGTCTGGGTGCAGGGTGTCTGGGTGCAGTGGGAGCTCCGTGTGCAGGGTGTCTGGTTGCAGTGGGAGCTACGTGTGCAGGGTGTCTGGGTGCAGTGGGAGCGCCGTGTGCAGGGTGTCTGGGTGCAGTGGGAGCTCCGTGTGCAGGGTGTCTGGGTGCAGTGGGAGCGCCGTGTGCAGGGTGTCTGGGTGCAGTGGGAGCTCCGTGTGCAGGGTGTCTGGGTGCAGTGGGAGCTCCGTGTGCAGGGTGTCTGGGTGCAGGGTGTCTGGGTGCAGTGGGAGCTCCGTGTGCAGGGTGTCTGGGTGCAGTGGGAACTCCGTGTGCAGGGTGTCTGGGTGCAGTGGGAGCTACGTGTGCAGGGTGTCTGGGTGCAGTGGGAGCGCCGTGTGCAGGGTGTCTGGGTGCAGTGGGAGCTCCGAGTGCAGGGTGTCTGGGTGCAGGGTGAGCTCCGTGTGCAGGGTGTCTGGATGCAGGGTGTCTGGGTGCAATGGGAGCTCCGTGTGCAGGGTGTCTGGGTGCAGTGGGAGCGCCGTGTGCAGGGTGTCTAGGTGCAGTGGGAGCGCCGTGTGCAGGGTGTCTGGGTGCAGTGGGAGCGCCGTGTGCAGGGTGTCTGGGTGGAGTGGGAGCGCCGTGTGCAGGGTGTCTGGGTGCAGTGGGCGCTCCGTGTGCAGGGTGTCTGGGTGCAGTGGGAGCTCCGTGTGCAGGGTGTCTGGGTGCAGTGGGAGCTCCGTGTGCAGGGTGTCTGGGTGCAGTGGGAGCTCCGTGTGCAGGGTGTCTGGTTGCAGGGTGTCTGGGTGCAGTGGGCGCTCCGTGTGCAGGGTGTCTGGGTGCAGTGGGAGCTCCGTGTGCAGGGTGTCTGGGTGCAGTGGGAGCTCCGTGTGCAGGGTGTCTGGTTGCAGGGTGCCTGGGTGCAGTGGGAGCTCTGTGTGCAGGGTGTCTGGGTGCAGTGGGAGCACCGTGTGCAGGGTGTCTGGGTGCAGGGTGTCTGGGTGCAGTGGGATCTCCGTGTGCAGGGTGTCTGGGTGCAGTGGGAGCTCCGTGTGCAGGGTGTCTGGGTGCAGTGGGAGCTCCGTGTGCAGGGTGTCTGGGTGCAGGGTGTCTGGGTGCAGTGGGAGCTCCGTGTGCAGGGTGTCTGGGTGCAGTGGGAGCTCCGTGTGCAGGGTGTCTGGGTGCAGTGGGAGCTCCGTGTGCAGGGTGTCTGGGTGCAGTGGGAGCTCCGTGTGCAGGGTGTCTGGGTGCAGTGGGAGCTCCGTGTGCAGGGTGTCTGGGTGCAGTGGGAGCTCCGTGTGCAGGGTGTCTGGGTGCAGGGTGTCTGGGTGCAGTGGGAGCTCTGTGTGCAGGGTGACTGGGTGCAGTGGGAGCTCCGTGTGCAGGGTGTCTGGGTGCAGGGTGTCTGGGTGCAGTGGGAGCGCCGTGTGCAGGGTGTCTGGGTGCAGTGGGAGCGCCGTGTGCAGGGTGTCTGGGTGCAGTGGGAGCTCCGTGTGCAGGGTGTCTGGGTGCAGGGTGTCTGGGTGCAGTGGGAGCGCCGTGTGCAGGGTGTCTGGGTGCAGGGTGTCTGGGTGCAGTGGGAGCTCCGTGTGCAGGGTGTCTGGGTGCAGGGTGTCTGGGTGCAGTGGGAGCTCCGTGTGCAGGGTGTCTGGGTGTAGTGGGAGCGCCGTGTGCAGGGTGTCTGGGTGCAGTGGGAGCTCCGTGTGCAGGGTGTCTGGGTGCAGTGGGAGCTCTGTGTGCAGGGTGTCTGGGTGCAGTGGGAGCTCCGTATGCAGGGTGTCTGGGTGCAGTGGGAGCTCCGTGTGCAGGGTGTCTGGGTGCAGTGGGAGCGCCGTGTGCAGGGTGTCTGGGTGCAGTGGGAGCGCCGTGTGCAGGGTGTCTGGGTGCAGTGGGAGCGCTGTGTGCAGGGTGTCTGGGTGCAGTGGGAGCTCCGTATGCAGGGTGTCTGGGTGCAGTGGGAGCTCTGTGTGCAGGGTGTCTGGGTGCAGGGTGTCTGGGTGCAGTGGGAGCTCCGTGTGCAGGGTATCTGGGTGCGGCTCGGTGACTCCACGCTCCACAGTGCCCCTTGGTGGGTTGTCGGCCAAGGCAATGTCCTTGATGCTCCTGGCAAAGATGCTCACTCCCTCTCAGTTCAGGTGGACGTCGTCGTACAGTGCTGTGTGTGTGAGCTTTGTGCTTCAGTGGGGTTGTTGTTTGTTCCCACTTCTTTTAATATGTTGGAAGGTTTTTCAAACACGTGCAGGCCGCTCTCACTGCCCTGGATCATCACAGTGCCGTTGTGGTAAATGTTGGTTGTGAACATGACGCTGTCCAGATCATTGTCTTCATATACTGTCAGCTGTTTCCCGTTACATATTCCCCTCTTTTTAAAATTAGGAAAATTGCTGCACAGGATCGTGTGCCAGGCGATTAGGTTATCGGTAAAAAATATTACATTTGATTTTGTATTTGTGTACTAGTAGTGTCTTTTGCTAAGGCCTTTTTATCATGCGCGTTTTTTAATCGCTCTCGGCTCCCTCCAGCAGTTTGTATATTACAGCTTTCAGAGACCATTTGTTTTGTTTTCTTCTACAGTTTTATTATTATTATTATTTATTTTTATTTTTATTTTTTTTTTAAGATTTGAGTTTGGCGAGCCTGAGTCTTCTTTTGCTCATTTCTTTTCTTCCCAGAGGTTTCGATATTTCTCCTTTGTTTACATTTTTCATTTTGTTGTCGATTGAAATTTCTATATTATCTATTGATTTTAGCAACTTGAGTCGTTATATATAATAATATTTTGTGGATTAGTGAGGAGTATTTATTTCATATTTTCACGTCTCTCTCACCTGCATGGCGCTGGGTGGCAGCCCCCCCTCTCCGCCTCCCCCCTTCAGGGTGTGGTTCTCTGCGGAGAGCCGGTGCAGATCCACACTGACCCTCTGATGAGCCCGAGACAGCTCTGCCTGGGGGGAGAGATGGGACAGGGAGACAGGGACAGACAGGGGACAGACAGACACTTCAATACTTCCATCAAACCTGCCAAAACACCGTCAATGCCTGCATCTGAGCTCAATCAGAAACTCTGCACAGGGTGAAAAAAACAGAGGAAACTAAGAGGGAGTCAAGCAGCAGACAAGTGTTTGGGCTCAAGTGCCTTCATCAATGTTATAATTATAATAATAATAATAATAAACTATTTATATAGCGCATTTCATGCTAAAAGCAACTCAAGGGCTTTACAAAGAAAATACAGAGAAAATAAACATGTATACTAAAGGAGAGAATTTAAAAAAAGAATAAAGAATTAGTACAGAAGTGATAAAAAACAACATAATACAAACTAAAAGAAAACATTCATTTTAACCATTAAAGGCAGCAGAGTCAAAACACATTAAAAGTCCATTTAAAAAGGAGTCATTCTGTGTCAATTCAACCAGCCAATGTCACCACGCATCTTGGATTTTTATGAAACTTGGTACATAGTAGATAATGCCAAGTTATGAAAAAATCTAAAATTGTAGCTTTCAACTCCAAATAGTTTCCGAGAAATGGCATATCATAACTTTTCCACCCCGCTTTTGCCCCCCAGACGTTGTATAAAATCGCACACGTTGAGGTAAAAATGTAATAACTTTTAAAATATTTATGATAGGGCTACAACATTTTCAGTATTGTTATTTAGCCATCAATTCCAAAAATCACATCAGAAACTCTCCAAGTTTCACATTTCATGACTAAATTGAGGTCCAAAGGTCAGCAATTATTTTATTTTTTTTTCAGCTGTGAGGCATTTCCACAAATGTGCAAAAAATAAGATTTGGCATAGGTGGTTTCAAGTTGAGATTCATTTTGGGATCTTTCTCTATTCCTGAGGAATTCCTGAGGATGAGGTGTGTAAAGGCTGTTTCCCAGGCTAAGCAGGGAGAATGGATGAGATGGGAGAGTGTGGAACAACGCAAGATCGGCTGGCAAGACCTATGGACAATGGAACAGAGCAGGATCAGTTTCCTCATCAGGTCAACATGTGATGTTCTCCAATAACCGTGTCCTTTGTGTTCATCACCTGCAACATTAAGGCACATTTTGACAGGATGTAAGGTGGCTCTTAGCCAAGGACGGTTTAGTTGGCGCCATGACCAGGTGCTGCAATGTTTGGCCTTAGCATTGGAAGACAAGCGTAACATGACCAATAAGTTGCCACCAGTTCCTTCAAATCATTACACACAAAAGACAACATTCCTCGGCCCAGAAGAGCAACTGCCAAGAAAAGGTGTTAAAACCAATCCTCGCCCAGGACAACTGGAAGCTGCTAGAGACTGGAAAATGCTGGCAGATATAATGCTGGCAGGATGCTGTAGATGAGGCATATGAGAGGAAGATACTGCGGTATGCTCAGCTAGCCGCTGAAGCGGAACAGCGAGGATGGAGAGTCCGGGTTTACCCAGTGGAGGTGGGTTGTCGACGATTCGTGGCACACCCTACAACCCGGTTTCTCAGAGATGTCGGATTCAGCGGCCAAGAGTTGCGTCGCACAGTGAAGAACTTATCTGAAGCAGCAGAGAGGAGCAGCAACTGGCTGTGGTTGAGACGGAAAGATTCTGGTTGGGGATCTCAAGTACAATAGAAAGAAAGAAACGCTGATGTACCGGTAAGAAAGCTGGGCTGAGTTCAGTGGGGGACGGAGGGGGGTGATGTTGGGAAGCCAGAATCACAGTTGAGCCCTCTTGAGGTGTCGTGGGCTAGTCGACGAAACACCAAGGATGGAAGGTGCCCACTTGAAGACCCCAGAGATGTACTCTATTTAGCTCAGTCCAGACGGTTGTCATGCTGATGCGCTGGGGAGACCGCACTGTGGTTGATCCCCAGAGCCAGCACTACAGCCGTTGTGTGTGCTGATGTGCTGGGGAGGCAAAATAAGCCAATCCCTGGAGCCAGCATTACACTTCAGCCATCAACACCAGACAGAAGGATATCTACATCATCATATAGAAGGAAACGCAAATGGAAGGAGACACAGATAAATTTACTGTAAAGCTACGTCTTAGTTGGTGCTTCTCTTGGCGAGAGCCGAGTTCAAATCAGCATGAAGTTTTAACATCTACTCTCATGTAATGGAAATCAGAGCTTTGCTGGTCACTCTAAGAGCTATCCGAAAGCTGGCTGAAGATATCTTCTGTAGAGGGTTTAATTTTTTATTCAATTAGAATTTTACTCAGTCCTGTACAATTATATAAAAAATTACAGTGAGAAAAATAAATAAATAACCGAGTAGGATATATTTTAGTTTTAACAGATATCAAACCGATATTCAGAGGTAATATTTTTCGTTAAGAAAAACAACTGCATCACACTCAACTACCGCTGTCTCTCCTCTTCTTGTCCCGCCCCATAGCAACCAATACACACTCCTGATTTGCTGGTACAGTACTCCCCTGACCTCCCAACTCCCACCTAATAGGCTCTCGTTAACTGTCAGTAAATGTACTGCATTCAAGCCCCCAAAACACAGAAGAGTATAGTGCTGCAGATTGGAGCCTCTCATGGCGGCGTTTCTAAAATGCCTTAAATCATTAAGGGCGCAAGTCATTTTGATTAATTTAAATTAAACGCTGCAGTGCCAAATTGAAGTAATATGGTAATTATATGTAGTCTACAGAGAATTAATTTGCCCTGTAAACAGTTATGGAAGATAATTTGTGCCAAAATTAAATAAATACATAAATAATAGATTTATTTTTATTTTTATTTATTTATTTTGTTATTTATTTATGCATTTTGTTTGTTATAGTGTAATTAGTACATTTTTATATTGTAATCTTCCTTCGCAGCATGTTTTGTCTCGTGACAGAAGCGTTCATTATGATTGGGTTGCATCACGTTGTTGCCTGTGTGTTGCCAGCTTGTCGACCGCATGCTCGTCTCTCGTGTAACCACCACAAACTGCAAGGAAACAACATGTGTTCCTCTTGTTGCCATCGACAAAAGTTGCCTGTGTGACCAGGCCTTAAGGGTTATGTATTTAATCAGCTCCGGGTATTTTGATACAGCAAGAATTTTTTTTTCTTCCGCCATTGTTTACTGAAGGCACCTTAAGGCAATGAAGTTCATCATTGTCTTGTTGGCAGTAGTACAACGGTACATGGATGGAGTGTTGCTCTCCCAGTGGAAGCCCTGTACTGCATCTTGACAGATAAAGGAATCATTTTCTGCAAAACCGAGCAGGACAATGAGAAACTTACAGGAAGTGATATGTTCAAGCCCTTCAGATATGCAGCCTGAGCTTTGGCAATAAAGTGGTGCTGCACTGGTGGTGTCCACTGCAGCAGAAGTAATGCTGATGAATTCTAACAGTGTCCGAGAGGTTCTTTGTTTGGTATGTGCATCATGAGTCCACTGCTGGGATTGGATTGGATTGTCTTCATCATCCATCTCAGCTTCTTCAGAGCCCCTGTAGATAGGCTGACAGATTCTCTACTCCAGGGCATTCAAGGCAGAGATGGATCATACACTGTCTTCTCTCTGTGGTGTATGCCAGTTGCAGGAATAGTTCATTGCAATCTAGTTTAGCTGAAAGTACTGAAACCAGTAGCCTTTAGATTTTGATGAATCTCACATATGCAGACACTGTGCCTACCACTTGCATCTACAGTCAAGTACCAGGAAGGTTGCAGCTCGCAGAATTTAGGAAATCCAACACCAAACATTGGAGCAACATAACTTAGAATGATTGCTAACACCAAAGAAAGGGAAATGTAAAATAACTATAACTGTACTGTAAGAAAACACTTCAAGGTACTAGCTCTTTAACTAACTTACACATCTAATACAGAAAGGCTAAATTAAGTGAATAATGTATAGATTAATTAGTACAACAAACTGTGAAATAAAGATCAAGATATAAAAATAAGTACCCAAATAAGTTTCAAAACTATGGATAAATAATCTGAAGTGTTCCGTTTGAATTCTTAATAAATATTTAGCAACTTTATGCTCTTGCCTTACACGTAAATAATCAATAGTGGAAGGATTAACAAAAGTTGTAAAACTGCTAGTTTAGTTATTATACAAATATTAAAAGGATAAATATTTATTGTTTGGATATGGTAACTCCTGTGTTAATATAGATGGTACATTTCTACTACAGTAGACTGTTGAAAGAAAATAGAAACTTTGTCACTGCTGGCGACTTCCGTGTACCTTTTCCCACAGGAAATATCTGGACTGAGAAAATGTGCTGTTTCAACACCTGAGTATGCAGTACAGACTTTAGAATGAACATGGAAAATGCAATTTTCTGTTGCTGGTGAGCTAAATTATGGAAAGTATTTTAAACACTACCAAAAAATAATAATAATTATAATAATTTTTAATGCCTGACAATTTTCTTTTTATCATGAATATCTTTTTAAAAGCTCCCAAAATGAAATTCTATCCAGAGTTATTAGGACTTGACCACTCAAATGTCAGATTTTTCCATAAAATCGCTTTAACTAACTTTGTACCATCAGTTAAATCAAAATCTGAGACCTATGGTGACATTTTCATAACATTTTGGTTGATTTGACACGGAATGACCCAAGCGATACGATAAAAATGTGTCTCATTAAAATGAGTTCCGCAGTCTGGGAGCATTATAACAAAAAGCAGCCTCTCAATTCCTTTTGCGCTTCACCCTTGGAATACAAAGTAAGTCACTGTTAGCTGGTCTCAGTGTACATGCAGGCTGATATGGGGTTAACATCTCGATTTAATAGTCAGGTGCCTGGCCATTAAGAGCTTTAAATGTTAGCAACAGAATTTTAAATCCTATAACAAACTGGAAGCCAGTGCAGTGACGCCAACACAGGAGTAATCTGTGCCCTTTTCTTTGTTTTAGTTAGAACCCTCGCAGCTACAGATGAGACAGAGCATGACTTGTAAGACCAGAAAACAGAGCATTGCAGTAATCCAATCTAGACGAGATAAAGGCATGAACTACTTTCTCGGCATGAGACAAGGAAAGAAATGATCTCATTTTAGCAATGTTTCTCAGATGATAAAAATATACCTTTAGTAATTTGTTTAATATGAGATTCAAAGTTAGTTCAGAATCAAATATAACCCTCAAGTTTCTCACCCTGGGCTTTGAAGTCAGGTTACCCAAATATATTTTTGTCAACTCTATCTGTTTCTGTGAGCCTATTAATAAGACTTCTGTCTTATCTTGGTTAAACAGCAAAAAAACTCAAATAAAACTGTAGTAGCATTGATATCACCTGGTTTAACAGAGTTGTGTGTCATCAGCATAACAGTGAAGGTGCACCCCATGTTTACAAACAATATCACCTAGTGCATATATAAGGAAAATAACACAGGACCGAGAATGGAGCTCTGAGGGACACCACGTATAATATTAGCCAGTCCTGATACAGACTGCCCCAAGGAAACAACGTACTGTCTGTCGATTAGATATGCTCTAAACCAGTTCAGAACAGTTCCAGAGAGACCCATCTATTCTTTAAGACGATTAATTAAAATTGCATGATCCACAGTACTGAATGCAGAACTCGGGTCTAAAAGGACTAAAACAGATATAGCATTTGAATCTGCACAGGTAAGTAGATCATTTGCAACCCTAACCAGATCAGTCTCTGTGCTATGATTTGAATGAAACCCTGCCTGAAACTTCTCCAAAATACTATTACTAGGAAACTATTAATTTGTTTAAATACTACCTTTTCAAGAACCTTAGCTAAAAAAGGAAGGTTTGAAATAGGAAATAGAATACAATCTTAATTAGATTACTGAAACTAAACTGAGTCAGGCAGACAAGCGTTTGGGCTCTAGTGTCTTTGTGAGTGTGTGTGTCTGTGTGAAGTTGTGTGACTCACCAGCTGTTGTTGCACGGAGCTCTGTGATTGGCTGAGAGTTTTCTGCAATGTTTGAAGCAGAGACTCAGAGTTCTGGACCTGTTCCATCAAAACAGACACCTGCAACAGAATACACACAGAGATCAACACAGAATACACACAGAGATCAACACAGAATACACACAGAGATCAACACAGAATACACACAGAGATCAACACAGAATACACATAGAAATCAACACAAAATACACACACAGAAATCAACACAAAATACACACACAGAAATCAACACAAAATACACACACAGAAATCAACACAAAATACACACAGAAATCAACACAAAATACACATAGAAATCAACACAAAACACACGCAGAGATCAACACAGAATACACGCAGAGATCAACACAGAATACACGCAGAGATCAACACAGAATACACACAGAGATCAACACAGAATACACACACAGAAATCAACACAAAATACACACACAGAAATCAACACAAAATACACACAGAAATCAACACAAAATACACACAGAAATCAACACAAAATACACACAGAAATCAACACAAAACACACGCAGAGATCAACACAGAATACACGCAAAGATCAACAGAATACACACAGAGATCAACACAGAATACACACAGAAATCAACACAAAATACACACACAGAAATCAACACAAAATACACACAGAAATCAACACAAAATACACATAGAAATCAACACAAAATACACATAGAAATCAACACAAAATACACACACAGAAATCAACACAAAATACACACAGAAATCAACACAAAACACACGCAGAGATCAACACAGAATACACGCAGAGATCAACACAGAATACACGCAGAGATCAACACAGAATACACGCAGAGATCAACACAGAAATCAACACAGAATACACACACAGAGATCAACACAAAACACACGCAGAGATCAACACAGAATACACGCAGAGATCAACACAAAATACACGCAGAGATCAACACAGAAATCAACACAGAACACACACAGAATACACGCAGAGATCAACACAAAACACACGCAGAGATCAACACAGAACACACGCAGAGATCAACACAGAACACACGCAGAGATCAACACAGAACACACGCAGAGATCAACACAGAACACACGCAGAGATCAACACAGAACACACGCAGAGATCAACACAGAACACACCCAGAGATCAACACAAAATACACCCAGAGATCAACACAAAATACACCCAGAGATCAACTACTCCCTCCAGAATTCCAAGATTCCGGCAAAAATCACGGAATTTGCTCTCTCTCACAGAATTTTTAATTTTTTGCAAAAACCGAAAACTCAAACATTTGCTCCCTACTATCACTGTACCTGTCACTAGAGCGCATACGCGCTACTTGTATAGTGAGAAGTGTGGCGGGATTTCAGTGCGAGCTTTAGTTCAGCCATGGAGAGAGGCCTAAGGCCATTGGGAGTTCCGGAAACAAATCTAAATTAGCACCGAATATAACGGCAAAAGACAGGGCACAAATGCAAAATGCAAGTCCGGTATTTCCAATAACTCACCGTCATAGCTTCTGTTAAAATGGCAGAAGACCGTGACAACGACCATGGATAGACAAACAGTGGCTACTGAAGAACGAAATAAGATTATTATTATTATTATTATTATTATTATTTTACAAAAGGATTTCATAGTTTAGTCGCAAGTTCAAAGAGAAGCGTTGTTCTGTTACTCCTATGTGAAAGGTCAGAGACAAACAAATCAGGGCCTTGCTTGTACTCCCTATGCTGCAGGTTCTGATATTTTTTTGTTACTTTCCCATTTGTTTTGTAGTATGTGGTGGCAGCACTTTCACATTGTGGCCTTGTCAAACAAACAAAAAAGCGAGTTTATCAGCCAGCTTGTTTAACCCTTTGTGGTCCTATGTCGGACCTGGTCCGACATTGCAATTATTCCTATCAGGTCCATTGTCGGACCCTATCCGACAGCATCAAAAAAACGCAAAAAACGGGTTTCTAGTCGTTTTTTCTCCGGAAAAAGCAGAGAAAACCATTCAATGGCCGAGTGGGAGCGACAGGAGCCGAGACAAGCCGATTTAAAAAAAGAAAAAGAAAAAAAAAAGGCGCATCTCATGAATAGTCATACATGCCCCTGGCATTACATAGGGGCGGTGTGGCAAAGTGCCCCGCCCCTGTGTGCATTTGTGTGTTCTGTGTTGTATATATGCGTGCGTATGTTAATGTTGGTGTATAGATTGGTACACGGGATATAAACGGGTCTGTGTTTCACGTGTGTTTAAATTGTATATTTGTATTTAGGCACGGGATTGCACATCACACACGTGCATTTAAAATATAATATGTGAACACGGGGTTTCACGTAATGAATTCACGTGCTGGGATTCAAGTGAGTAATTAATTAGTAATTGAATCCCAGCACAACAGTATATATAGATGCACGTTTCTGTCACTCGGGGGTTGGTGTTCAGTGAGTGGAGAACGGGATTGGAGACGGAGGTAATAATAATAAGAAGAAGAATAGTTAAGTGTTTTCACTCACCGTGTTTGTTCGTCTGTCTGTCCTGCACCGTCTGTTTAGTGTTTAGTCGTTTTGTATGTCTATTTATTTTGGCTATAGTGCCGTGTCCAGTGTTTTTGTCTGTTCCAACCTTTTATTTTCTGTTCTGTTTATTAAATGCTGAACGCGATCACGCGTTCAGCCTCACCAAAACCCCATCTCTCTGTCCATAAACTCCAGGAACTGGACGACTACTGGGATAGACTGGGCCTCCAGCCCAGCATTTTCCAGCATCCAGTCCCGCACTTTGATGGCGTCTTCTGCCATTTTTTTTTTTTTTTTTTTTTCTCTTTTTTTTAAATCCAAACTGCGGTTCCTGCTCTGGCCTGAGTCCTGGAGGCGCTGTCGATCCCACGCAGGACACCACGTGTCACAAAGACGGCCGGAGTGGGTGGCGTCAGACCAGAAACAGGAACACAAACGACAGAGAGATGGGGTTTTGGTGAGGCTGAACGCGTGATCGCGTTCAGCATTTAATAAACAGAACAGAAAATAAAAGGTTGGAACAGACAAAAACACTGGACACGGCACTATAGCCAAAATAAATAGACATACAAAACGACTAAACACTAAACAGACGGTGCAGGACAGACAGACGAACAAACACGGTGAGTGAAAACACTTAACTATTCTTCTTCTTATTATTATTACCTCCGTCTCCAATCCCGTTCTCCACTCACTGAACACCAACCCCCGAGTGACAGAAACGTGCATCTATATATACTGTTGTGCTGGGATTCAATTACTAATTAATTACTCACTTGAATCCCAGCACGTGAATTCATTACGTGAAACCCCGTGTTCACATATTATATTTTAAATGCACGTGCGTGATGTGCAATCCCGTGCCTAAATACAAATATACAATTTAAACACACGTGAAACACAGACCCGTTTATATCCCGTGTACCAATCTATACACCAACATTTAACATACGCACGCATATATACAACACAGAACACACAAATGCACACAGGGGCGGGGCACTTTGCCACAGGCGGTCATAAGGAAACAAGCTGAATGGTACTGTATCAGTGCACAGAGACTATCACGGACATTTGCAGAGCCTTTTTGAGATGTTATAGTAATAAAATAATGACTTGGATCGCATTATTGAGGAGTTTGGTGATAAAACGAGCGATCAGGAGAATTGATTGATCGGTATGTACGACTACTATTATTATTATTATTATTTATTATTATTATTTTTTATTTCTTGGCATATGTGAAAGCTATAGTGAACGAAAGGGTGGGGCGGGGCTGGAGATGCCTAGTGAGTGCTTTGTTGATATGCAGGGCCTTTTAAACCCGTTTGACTCTGGGGAAAAAAAATACTTTTAAACAGCGCGTCTAAAATTAACTGCGCATGTGAAAATAAATTGGACCTGACACGCACTTAATAAATGGACTGCAAAGGGTTAACCGGCACAGTCCGCTTTTTTTTAATTCTGGCATGGGAAATCAGTCTGTCTTTATTATTGTGCAGTTACACAGCGTTTCCTCCAAAAACAAAGTGAATGAAACAAGGCATGGTAATGTCAAAGTTAACCATTAAACAGTTTTAGATACTGTGATACATTTTAAAAAAAAATCTGTGATCTTTAGTTGTTTTCGTGCATTTTCATTTGCAAGTATAACTGTGACATTAGGGCCTTATCGAGCAGTATACTCTGCAATTTTGAATACTGACTTTGGATACTGTTTTAATTCTGGAAACTAGTGTTTTTTTTTTTTTTTAATCTTTTGCTAAATTGCATTGCCTTTTACGTTTTACGCAGTTCTGTGCATGGGTAACATTTAGATTTCATTTTGCCGTTGGGTTATTAATGGGGAATTTTACATAATGCTAGTACAATACTGTGAACCAAACCAGACAGTACCGTGCTGGAGCTCCAAACAAGAATAGCAATTGTTTTTGTTTTTATCTTTAAGTCTCCTCTCTCTACCCTGTACCTCCTCACTGTACACCCAGCCCCGAGTGAGTGAAACACTGCCTCTTTTATGCAGCTGTACCAGGTCTCAAAATACGCTCAGGGGCAGGGGCACCCCACTACAAATACACACTGGATTTAAAAGTATGTGCTGTGTTACAGTCCACGTGTTTGAATTAAAATACTACTGTCGAAAATATAGTACTGTACCAACAAAACCAACTACAGTACATCTAAATGGAAGTCTACTTATTTTAAAATACAGTCCTTTCAGATACATATTTTCTGACATTGTATCTTTTTTGTGTTTGTCTTTAATACTGCTGTGTTATTCACCCAACTCGTGCGTTAACTAATTTCAATGAAAGAAATCACCGAAAGACCCCCTCTGGATGAAAAACGAAACTAACAGGAGGAGCGTCTTCAGACAGTTAAACATTCGACACAGATTGCTGGAAATATCCTGCCTTGACTGTGCTGAATCAAATCTTCCATGAACGATCTACCAGCAACACGAGCCATCTCACACGAGCCATCTCAGATATAAGAAAAAAGTAAGAAATAAAACTGCAACAGTGCCAAAGAAAAGGAAAATACCAGCGACAACATACGTCTCCCTGTAAAGTTCCTCAAGCCCAAGTCATATTTTTTCTTCCCGTACGAAATGTGTGTGTGTGTGCGTGCGTGTGTGTGTGCGTGTGTGTGCGTGTGCGTGTGCGTGCGTGTGCGTGTGCGTGTGCGTGTGCGTGTGCGTGCGTAGCAGGGCAAGTTACAACATACGTCACAATCGTTTAATCGAAGTCAAAATTTTATAAGGTCGGATATGCGAGTGCTGACTGAGTTTTAAAAAATGGCATCCAATACTCAGTACTGTAAGAGTTTAAAAAAAGTGAACTCTGCTTTATTGTTTTTTTTCTTTAATTTCTATAAAATATGGCAAACATGTTTGTTCTGGCTTTTTTCAGATTTTAGTAAAGTGATTAAATAAAAATAATTTAATTAACTACTTTTTTCTTATTTATTTATACTCATTAACACAGTTTTTCATTAAAAAGTCATTGCCGCAGAATTTTGCAGAAAACACTCTTTCCTCGTTGCAGATTTTAGGAAATTTTACAGCGGACTTCCATGTGGACTAATCAACACAGAGATGAACAGAATACACACTCACAAACGTGTTAACAGTAAAATTGATTTCATTAAAAGTAATCTGTGAAAAAAGTTGCAGTTAGAAGAAAGTGTGATTGCACTCTATCTGAAAAAAAATCATCACTCAAAACAAGAGGTATATTTTACATTTTTCCAAAAAACAAATAAAGAAATACATGTTTGTTTGTGTCAGTGCTGTGTCTAAGATACCCTCTTAACAACCCCCGCCCCCCTCCCCCCGCTCCCCTCCCCTGACCTAGTGTCCGGAAGGTTTGTAGTCTGTGGACATTCTGCTTCCCAGACATCAACACAAAATGCATACCGAATACACAAAGACACTCACACTGACACACACAGTTCCTGCTCCACTCTCTCTCTCTCTCTCACCTGCTTGGCACACTCCAATGCACTGTGTTTCAGTTCCTGCTCCAGTCTCTCTTTCTCACTCCTCTCTCTCTCAAACTCCTGGTTTGACTGGCTCAGCGAAATCTGGACCTGCTTCAACTGGAGACAGGAAGAGTGTCACTCACAAACCCTTCCCCACTTTCTCCCCGCGTCACACTCAAACACTCCCCCCCACATCCTCCTCCTGTGTCACACTCAAACTCTTCCCCACTCCTTCCTACCCTCTGTGTCACACTCAAACCCTTCCCCCCTGTATCACTCACCTGTGCCTGCAGGCCCCACCACTCTTTGTCAGTGACCAGTCTGTGCCCGGGGGGGGCCAGGTAGATGGCCTCGGGTACGAGGGTCCCAGTCGACACCAGCGAGGCTGTCTCCTCCTGCTCCGGGGTCAGAATCTGGGGGTGCCTGCGCTCCAGGCAGGGGGTCCCCAGAGAGAAGGAGTCGGGGTCCTCCCCTGTCCCCCCATTCCGACAGGAGAAAGTGTCGTCCTCACTGCCCCCCCCCTCAAAGAGAAGAGGAGGGGAGGGGGGCAGGGAGCGGGGGAGTGATGGATCGGAGGTATAATCAACCTCTTCATCCTCCCCTACCTCCCCACCCCGGGAGTGACAACCCCCAGCTCCTGCTCTCCCCCCCCTCCTCCTCTCTCCTCCCTCCTCCTCTCCTGCGGCTGGCCTGGAATATTGCTGCTGCTGCTGGGAGAGAAACAGAGAGTGGAGGGGAGAGGGTGAGAGGAGAGAAACAAAGGAGGGAGGGGGAGAGATGGAGGGAGGTCAAAGGGAGGGGAGAGAGGTAGAAGGGAGAGAGGTTAAGCAAAGGTTTACAATTCATTATATTCTTATTCCTTTTACCCTCCAGACTTCACTCTTAACCTGTCCATTGATGATGATGATGATGATGATGATGATGATAATATTATTAATAATAATATTTAATAAAAGGGAACACTGGTAAATAAACTGGTGCAGGTCTCTCATTGCCATCAAAACTAGGGTTACCAGTTTGGAATATTTTTTTTATTGCGAACCAGTTCGCTATTTTGATTACAAACGAAGCGCTGTTTTGTTTTAGTATTTCAGTACATACCAGTCATTTTCTGTGACTTCAACTGAATCCCGTCAGCAGCTTAAATTCCTGCTTTTAGCTGCATCAATCGTCATTTTGTTATTTACTGATTTAACTGCATATTTTTATATTTTACATAATGTACATCGAACACGAAATGTCTTAACCCTAAATGCTGGAAAAATTGAGCTACAACAGTATTACAAGACAACTGGTTCTGCAAGCAGCCTGGGCGAAGAAGGGACTTATTTACAGCGGTGCTAGGATACACCTCGACAAAGACTTTGCTGCTAAAGTACAAAAGGAGTTTGCACAGGCTAATGAGAAAACAGCTCAGGGACTGTGGAGGGGTGCCCTGCCCCTGTGCGTACGGTGTTATATGTTGTATGTAGTGTGTTATTGTTGGTGTATGTATTGGTGCACACTATATAATGTAGGGTTATGTAGCATGAGTGATTTAAAATGTTTATTTGTATTTAAAATGTACTGTGTGCTAAGACAAGTTTGTGGTATTCAAGTATTCTAATATAAACACATTATTTTGTAATTACTTTTCATAGACACATACAAGTACATTTTACTTGTTTTTTAAAGCTGTACGCCTAAAATCATAAAAAATGAACAGTTATATGTGTAATGTATAATGTATAATTAAATGTACCTCTTTTTTACAATAGGAAAACACCCATCAGATCGCAACTGACATCTGACATCAATCTGACATCATCCCACTTGCAATCTGACAGCATACCACTTTATGACACTACATGGGTCAGGTTTTGGTATGTGTACCACATTCTGATGATGTACCACTTTCTAACATTACACCGGCTCTATAGTCCAGATCACGGATTCTATCAAAGTGAAAAACAACGTCCACAAACTTGAACTTAAAGCTCATCTATAAACTTCAGGTATATTCAAACAGCATCCCAATTCCATCCAAAAGAAAAGAAGATAGCGACAGACACGCTGAAAAAGGTATGCAAATAGAATAATCTAGCTAGAAAAAACAAACTGAAATATTTTATTTTTACTCATCCATTAGGTAAACTGTTCCCCCCCACTATTACCACTAGTTTAATGAAAATTGTTTCAAGGACTCAGACTCTGACCCGTGACTTGGACTCGAATGATAGTGACTTGGACCCGGACCCTGATGACTTCGACTCGGACTCGAGGTTTGAGGACTCGGCTACAAGTCTGCTGCTGACTTAGGAAATGCTACTGTAATACCAAGTGAGGAAAAATCCTATCCTAGCCATGAAAGATAAGATAGGAAAGAAAATTAGGAAATTGTTCTGTTATACGGCCCCTGTCCTGTGAGTAGACCCCACACTTCACTACCATATAGGGCAATGGAATGGGCTGAATGACAATAAAATATTTTTAGCCATGTTCTTATGGGGGATTCATGTTATAGGCCTACAGCTTCCTTTTAATGGCATAGAAAGCCCTGAAAACTCCCTGACACACTCATATTCAGACCCAAGTAGTGAGTGGTACCCGTTCCCTGAGATCTGGCTTTTTTTTGGAAGACCATAACTCTGGTCTTGACCAGGTTTACTGCCAGTGCCCAGTTCTGACAGTACTACTCTAGCAATGACAGGCTCTGCTGAAGACCCTGCTCTGTGGGGGGCAGCAGGACCAGGTCATCTGCATACAGCAGGAATTGAGACCAGGGACTGTTCCAGCACAGTAGCAAACTCATTGATGTAGAACAGTGTTGGGCAGCCCTGTCTCACTCCACGACCCTGTGTGAAGAATTCTGTTCTTTTGTTACCAATTTGCACACCACACTTATTTTATGAATACATTGACTTTTTATGTCACATACTTTACCCCCTACACCACTTTAGATTAAAGAATAGTCCTTCATGCCAACCTGAATGTTTTTTTTCAATCTATAAAACAGGCAAATATTTTTCCTTTGTTTGGTGGACGTGTTTGTTTATTAGGGTGTGTAGGGTGTAAACATGGTCAGAGGTGCGGTGGTTTGGTAGGAAGCCAATCTGACTCTTACTCAGGACACTGTGCTCGGTAAGGATGGTCAGTATTCGGTGTTAATTATACTTAGGGCTTCTGATTTTCAGTTTTAACTGATAAAATACCCCCCCCCCCCCCCCCCCCGATACAAAAAAAGCTAAAAAACACTAGAAAAAAAAAAAAAAAACCTTTCCCAGCAACGTCCCTCCTTCTTGACTCGTATCTATCACTGATTCGATCTGAATACTTGAAACCCAACTACTGAGCCGCAGCACATTCTACATTTCTATTGGAGACTCCGCTTGCGAGATTTAAAACAGGATTACAATTACAGGACAAAGGTTGTTCGCTGGATTTAAAGCTATACTACAGTTAGATAATGAGAATTTAAAACAGAATTGAAAATTGTAGCGAGGTGAGGACTAGAGAGTGACATGAAGACAGGATTCCCGCGGTATGGGAAAAACAATCTGTTAAATGTTGCGGGACGGGATGGTACAGGAGTGAAGCTCACGGGAACGGGTAGGACCGGGAAATAAAAAAAATAAATAAACCTCTCAGGACAGGCAAGAACGGGATTTAAGCTTCCAGGAATGGGAAGGAACGGGACTACTCTGCCACCAGCAGAGTATGGATGACAGTGACAGTGAAAGTGAGAGTAGACTAATTTTATCAGTTTCAGACACCTCTTATGAATGTCAATTATGTAGTGATGGATCTGATGTAGAGAGAGAAAACAGGGATTGTCTTCCGTATCAATTTGAGCCGTATGCCTCCGAATCAGAAGGATCAAACTCCGAGAGAGACTCCGACAACACCAACGCGGACGGACCAGAGGGACAGCAGAGGTCCGAGGAGAATCAGCGTCTGGGCAACACGGAACGGTTTATAAAATCCCTACGTTTAATATAGATTGATACTTAAAATATTTCTTATTACCCGTAATTGTACAGTTATGTCAGTCCTTTAGGTAACAATATTGATACATGAAATATTGATACCAGCAGAATAACCGAATGCTGTGGATTGCTACTGGCATGTATTTAACACATCTCTCTCTATATACATATGTGCAGTATATTAAGGATGTGCACATTTTCGGTTTTTATGATTATTACTCCTAATCATAATGTCAAAAGCTACCATTTGGCTGTAGCAGCTACTATTTTTTGGAGGTACTGCCTCTCTGCTACGTTGAAGGGGTATGTATAATACTATCATTTTTAATAAATAAACACATGATGGATACTCCCTGAACGTTTATGAAATATTATTTCAATACCATGTTTTTTTGGTTGTTTATTTTTTTTATGAATGAATCGTTTATAATACTGTATTTCACTGACAGTTTATTGTGGCATTGACATACTAAAATCTCTGAGTGGGGTTGCTTAGTAACTGAATTTATATATTACATCATTATATTGCACATTGTGCTTATAAAGACCCTGTGCTTGCACTGTATTTTACTAGTAGTAGTATACTAGTAGTATACAGGTAGTGTTTAATACAAAACCGTATAAACCCTAATTTTATTCATGAATACGAAAATATCTGTACCTCCAAATAATAGTTGATCTCTGTTTATCACGGGATGGGATGGGATGGGATTTTTTTTGACAGGACAGGATGCTACGGGAATTAAAAAAAAAAAAAGAAGTGACAGGACGGGAAAAATTTGGACAGGACAGGATTGGAAATGATTACTCTTTCATGGGATGGGTATGGGACAGGAACATTTGACGGGACAGGATGGACAGGATGGGACAGGACTGAAGTTTCATTTCCATGTCACTCTCTAGTGAGGAGACCACCTCTCACTGCAGCAGTTGCGCAGCTGGAAATTCTTGGGCCGGAGCCCAAGAAAAGGGAACCGCCGGCTACAGAGAAGGGGAGGACAGGTGAGGAGACCACCTCCACCCACAGTACACTGCTGGAATACACAGTGCCACCACCACTGCTGGAGTGTCCCGCACTGAGGGCAGCATTACCACTGCCAGTGCCACCACCACTGCTGGAGTGTCCCACACTGAGGGCAGCATTACCACTGCCAGTGCCACCACCACTGCTGGAGTGTCCCGCGCTGAGGGCAGCATTACCGTTGCCAGTGCCACCACCACTGCTGGAGTGTCCCGCACTGAGGGCAGCATTACCACTGCCAGTGCCACCACCACTGCTGGAGTGTCCCGCACTGAGGGCAGCATTACCACTGCCAGCGCCACCATCACTGCTGGAGTGTCCCGCGCTGAGGGCAGCATGGCCGCTAGTAGCGCCATCGCTACTTCCGGAGTGCGCCACACCACTGTCAGCCTTTCCGCTGCAAGCAGTGCCAGGGGAGGAAGACCTCGCCCCGCTGTCAACGGTCAGCCCTGCAGCTGCCAGCGTTGCTACTGGCAGCATATCCGCTGCCAGAACCGCCTATGCTGGAGGAGCCAGCCTTTATGCTGTCGGAATTGCCCCGGCTGGGGGAGTCAACCTTGCCTTTGTCAGCATTTCCACTGGCAATACTGACGCCCATGGGCCCTCCGTTCCTGGCCCAGGACTATGGCCGAGACTGATGGGTTTTTAAGGGGGGAGGTGGCCTTTGAGGCCATGTGTACTACGCACAAGGGGGGAGAAATAATAATAATAATAATAATAATAATAATAATAATAATAATAATAAAATATTTATTTTTATATATCGTCTTTCATAGTGGACCACCATCACAGAGCTCTTTACGGAGGTATGCTGTGAACTGTGCATTATATGCCGAGTTACTTACAATAGGACATTGATTTAACATCTCATCCGCAGGATGGAGCACAAGGAGGTTAAGTGACTTGCTTAGGGTCACACAGTGAGTCAGTCCGTGGCAGAGATGAGATTTGAACCGGTGAACTTCTGGTTACAAGCCCTGGATTTTAACCACTAGACCACACTGTCTCCTGTGGTACACCCCCACCCCTGTGTGTATTGTATTGTTTTCTATTATTATTTGAATGTTTATTTATTGTTGTTTGACAGCATGGATGGGGTTAAAATTCCTCATCCCTGCTAAACTCGTGCAGAATGTGACCGTCTCCAGATTGATTAATTTATTACTAATGTGGAGACGGTTACATGTATAAAAACCTGCAGCTTTGGCTGATCAAGGTTAGTGTGTTCAGAGGCGTAATGGGAGTCGCGAGTAGAGAACAAAACTAAGAGAAATAAGCAATTGCTACGCGTGCTGGGTATACACCAGCACGGTACTTGTTTGTTTCGTTCAGTGTCTGTTTGTCTGTTTATTTTGGCCACAGTGCTGCTTTGTTTGTACAATGTTTGTTTTATTTATTATCATTAAACACGCAGCAGCGGTTAAACACACCAGTGCTGTCGGAGTGACGTCACCACACAAGCCATCGGGTCACAAATGCCTAGACACACACAAACCCCAGAAGAATGTGCCCGTGACCATAAGGTACAACTAAGTGTGCAAGTACAGTAGTCTCCGGCGATGAGAACACCCCTCGGGAAGCAAGCGAAGTGTTCTTAATTGTTCTTATAGTCGAAGTGTTCTCTAAGACGGAGTTAGCCACCAGACACAATATGAATGAATGAATGAATGAATCAATCAATCAATAAATAAATAAGTATGTGTCGCTTGTCATGAGGCACTAGGGCTGCAACGATAAAATCAAAAATCGATATTTTTTATCGATTTTCCTCCTTATTACGATAAATCGATAATAAAACTGGATCATCGATAATGGCAAAGTTTATTAAATTTCTGGAATTTATAAACTAAATGTTGCACCGAACTTCCTATCTTGGCATTTAAATTACAGGATGCCACCAAGATGGCTACTTTAAATACCCGACACTAAGGTTCAAATGTATCTCCTCAAGTGCAGCGCGAAACTGATTAATTCTCTTCCGGTTCGTTTTCATAACTGAAAGATGTCTGACAAAAGTGATAACACGGCAGGTAGAGGTGCTCCTGAGTGGACAGTTGTTACCCCGCCCAGCATGAAAAGCAAATACTGGCGTCGTTTTGGGATTTTGGACGATTGGAGGACAGACTGAAAATAAAAAAAAAATGCTGTGTGTAAATTATGCAAACGCGAACTCCCCTACAATTCAAATACAACGAACATGAGAAGCCATTTGGAAAAACACCACCCCCTTCAGTGCAGTGAAATACACAGTAAGGAGGAGGGATCAGAAACGAATGACAACGTTTTTTCAACAAACTGCTGCTGCTGCATTACCCGGTCAACGAAGTGAAGCAAATACAAAATCTCTTGTAAACTTCATCTGCAAAGATATGAGACCCATCAGCATTGTCGAGGGTGATGGTTTCAGGGAATTTTGCAGTGAAATAGAGTCGAGATACCAAATTCCGAGTCGCACAACAATTTCAAGGAACATAGTTAAACTGTATGATACCACTCGTGCAAATGTAAAACAAGTACTGCATGATTGTAAAGACATTGCTTTAACTACAGATGGCTGGACCTCCTTAGCCACCGATGCTTATGTTACCGTAACAGCGCATTGCATTACTGATTCTTGGGAACGGCAAGATTTTGTTCTGCAAACCAAAGAGCTTCGAGGAAGTCACACAGCAGAAAATGTTGCAGAGTGTATTTCAGAAATTCTGGATGATTTTAATATCCGTGAGTCAGTAACTGCTGTCACTACTGATAATGCACTGAACTAAGTCAACGCAGTAGAAAGATATCTCAATTTGGTCAACATCCCGTGTGTGGCTCACACACTTAACCTTGCTGTACAGAAGGGACTGAATACTGGACCGATCGAAAGAACACTTACCCGACTTAAACGCTCGGCTGCACATTTCAATAGGTCACCAACTGACAAATGTCTTCTGGAGGATAAGCAAAAGTTGCTTGGCTTAAAAATTGACAATTTAATCAATGACTGTGTTACACCCTGGAACAGCACCTAGACATGATTTGCCAAGCATCAGAACAACAGGCTGCAGTGGCCGCTATAATCTTTGAAAAAAAGCTCTTGCATCTGGAGTTAACAACTAACGAATGGATGGTTGTTGAAAATATCCGTGACACTCTGAAACCATTCAAAACGGCAACCGCTGCATTATCAACAGACAAATACCCCACAGTTTCAGCTGTTTTACCTCTTTAGCATATCCTGATCAATCAAGTTAAAAACTGCATCATCTGAAATTCCTGATGAAGAACAAAATCTACAGAGTTTGAGGTATGACAAAGAACAACAATCAACATTCATGCTTTTGAACAAAATGTCATTCTTTGACCCACGCTTTCATTGATACATTTATCTGAACAAGAAAAGCGTCAGGTACAGGAAGAAATTCAAACAGAAGTGATACAGCGTTCAGAGAACTGCGAAATACAACTGATGCAGGAGATGGCATGCTAGGTCAAGGAGACACCACTCTCAGCAGATAGCAATCCACTCAAATGGTGGAAAAAAATCAGGCCTGAAATATCCACACCTTGCTCAACTGGCCAAAAAATACCTGTGTGTGCCAGGCACATCTGTGCGCGCTGAACATGTCTTTTCGACAGCAGGAAACATTGTAAATAAAAAGCGAGCAGCCCTGGATCCAGAGCAAGTCGACAGCCTTGTGTTCCTTGCAATTTAAAGTACGCACGTTTGAATGGACACTGGATTGGGTATACATAGTTTTTGTTTCTTTTTGGACTGTTACAATTCTGTGATCTACTTGGACATTTCCTAAGGACAACACACAGTAAGTAATTTACTGTACATGAACTTATATATTTTTTCATTTGAAAGTTTATATTTTGTGTACCTTGGTAACCATACATACACACTTCTTTTATAACACATTTTTATTTTACTTTGACTTTTGACCGTCATCCTGTTTTGCCATCTCCTGTCGCGGGGAGATGCAGATGTTTTTCTAAACATAGAGGGTTGCGAAGATACTAAAACATTCTAAGAGTATAATAGAGAGGTGTCTTATTTTGTATTGTAGGTAAAACAAAAAAAAACTCTAAATATCAATTTTTTTATCAATCGATTTGATATTGTGGGCTCAATTATCGATTTCAGTTTTCGGGTTAACCTGACACCCCTATGAGGCACGTGCATCAAGATATAAAATGAACAGAATACGTAAAAGCAAAACAATAGGCAAGTGCATGTTAATAAACTATAATAATAAAGTAACAGACAAACTAACGTTAATAAAACTAAAGCAAAAGCACACGTCAAAAAGCTGGCTGGTGTGTTTTCAGTCACAATGGCAGAGGCAAAAATAATGGGCGCTACTTAGGGTTAACTTACAAAATGCAGCAGCACTATACAAGGCATGCGCATTATTTAACAGAATGGTGAAGCAACTCACCAGAACGGGAAACGCCAAATTGCTTGCGACTTGTGTCCGATTCAATTTTTTTTTCAAGAGCTCGAACAATTTCCAACTTTGTACCATTTTGTAGCGATGAGGTGCACTCGTGGAAATCAGAATGCAAAATAATTAAATGATATGACGGCGCTTCTGCAAAGATTTAATAAACCAATCAGTGTCCCTCAGACATTCTTGCGAAGTCGCTTTTTTACAAAGCAGTACTGTATCCATTGTGAACGAATCGCTGTCGGTGTCAAGGTGATCTTTTAAGTGAAGTGCCTGTTCCTTTAGCCGGAGCATTTACAATGGGAAAAATCAGTTTCACCCAAAGTGTGTTTGTTCATTTGGCGAAGTGTTCTCTTAGGAGGTGTTCCTACACGTGGAGACTACTGTACTGTCGAGTTACTACTATTGTGACAGAAAAACCAACCAAGCGTTTTGGAAAGTAACCGAAAACAATAATTTCATACAGTATATAAAGAGAAAAAATAGGCACTGAAAAATGACACTAATACAGAAGCCCTAATAATACTGCAGAATACCTTCCCCAGATTACTGCTCACACAGATACTTCTGTAGTTATTGGGGTCTAATTTGTCCTCACTTTTACAGACTGGCGTTAGAAGTCCTTGGTTCCAGATCTCAGGGAAAAACCCTAGCCCTCACTCACTCACCCACCCACCCACCCTCACTTTCTTTTTCTCTCTTTCTCTCACCCCTCTCTCTCGTTTCAGCTGCTCTCTCAGTTCTCTGATCTCTCTCTCCAGCGGCTGCACGATTTCTCTCCACCTCTCAGAGTCCGCTTGAGCCTGCGGGCGAAAACATACATAATACATATTAAAATCTCCTCACCATCCTTCTCTCTCTCTCTCTCTGCTCTCCCCTCTCCCTCCGATCTCCTCTCTTACCCTTTCCATCTCAGACTCCAGACTCATCCTCCTCTCTCGCTCTGCTCTCCCCTCTCCCCCTCTCTTCTCCTCTCTCCTCTCCACGCATTCAGACTCCAGACTGGCAACTTGAGACTCATAGACACTGATTGACTCTGTGAAAGAGAGAGAGGGAGAGGGAGAGGTTAGCCACAGTGCGTAGGTAACAAATTCAGGTGTGTCTTATTGAACTCATAACGAAACCAGAAGTGGATCAAACTGCTGGGTAACTGGAGTCTTATCTCCATCTCTGTACTTTATTGATTTCCTGATCGATAATCTCGTCTCTCTACCATTCATGATGGTGTGCAGCGAGGCCACCTCTTCCTGGCACCGCTGCCTCACTTCCTCGATCGCTTCCTGTTTGGTGCTCTCTGAGATCGTCGCCACAGCCTTGATGTTCTCGATCTCCAGCAGTGCGTCGGCTAGCTGGGTCTGTAACCTAGCAACCAGCCCAGAGCTTCCACTGGGGTCTGAGAGAAAGAGAGAGAGAGAGAGAGAGAGAGAGAGAGAGAGAGAGAGAGAGAGAGATTGAGAGACAGGAACAGACATTACACAACGATCAGAGAAGAGATTGTGACACACACTTAGAGCTCAATCTCTGCGATTGGCTAGCTGGGTCTGTGGCACTATTGACAGTGTTATGGCAGGGGAATCAGTCCCATGGTGTACACCAATGGTCGGCAAATGGCGGCCCGCGGGCCAAATCCGGCCCGCAAAAGCCTCCTTGGCAGGGATATTAAAAAATAATAATAATAATAATTTTAAAAAATCGCTTGGAATTTTTTTAAAGCTTAATTGATTTGTTCCTTGCGTTTCACGTTTGCTACGATCGCGACCCCTACACTCAACATCACAGAATGAAAAAAAAAATAATAATCCACTGCAAAAGCTTAACTGTGTCACCCAAATTCAATGAGCAAAATTACATTTTCCTTCTGCGGTCAGCTTTAGAACATTCAGAACGTGATCCCACTTTTGAAAAATGGAGGCACTAAACGCAATTCGTTTTATTCGAAACCGCCAGACACGTATAGGTCGGGTTTTTAAAGATAGGCAAAACCCTCTTGAGGTCTTCGGTGAGGAAGAAGTAAGAATATGGCCCAACTATCGGATCAAGCATGTTTGTTAATTTAGACCAAGATCAGAATTGGATCAGAGCTTGATCAAACGTTTTTAAAATGGCCCATGCATCATCAAAATACATAACTGAAACCTTTTTAAAATTGCTAAACTAATATTTAAATAAGCACTGTACTGAATTTGGATAATTGTAACGATAATTTAATAAACTTTAAAACCTGCTTGCAGGGATATCCAAAAATATTTCCTTCAGATTGAAACGGAGATCATTTAACGTTTTAGAAAACATTAAGCAACAATGCATTTAAAAGTAGCTGTAACAGTACTGTATTAAGATAATATCAATTAGAAAAAAAAACAACTTTGTACAATATTAGTTTGTGTTTAGCTATAGCTGACATTTCTGTTTTCGCCGTATAGCTACAGAAAAAAATAGACCTGACTGCGTAATGAGGTTTCATAAATAATATTTCTACGTTTTCTGTGTTGACAAAGTCATACTGGCGTTCTCATGTTATCGATTACAATTAAATCATTGCTTTAATTAGATTTAACGTTGTTGTTTTTTTTTTTAATGCATATCATTTCCCCCCCTCCTCCCCCAATTCCTTTTTTTCTCAATAACCTAAGCTTACCTTTTGACAACCTCAATCTTCCCCTGTCCGCGACATTTTCCAGTTGCAGCTGTCTGTCAGCACTTGATTACATTACATGTGTTGATAATTTGCCCTGAAGCGACGCTGCAGCTGGATGTTGTGTGTGTGGTGGCTATACCTCTGTAAAATATCTGTGTGTCCGTCAGAAAATACACACAGTCATGATTACAGCAACATTTATTAAAACATTTTTAGAAGTTAAAAACACAAAACAAATCCAGATACCGGTATTGATATACTCGATATTTCGGATCAGTGGAGCTTGATCCTGACCCGCTAGTACAATGCCTTTTCATGATCCGGCTCCAGTGAGCCCGGATCCGATCCTGTTTTTTGATCTCGTTAGTACAGCCGGCCCCAGGTGTGACAGGTGATGGCGATACGTAGGCAGTCCTCCAGAGATTCTTGGGTCAGCCTGTTTCGTGCATCGGTTTTGCTGGCGCGTCCCCCAGTGCATGATGGGATGGCAGGTCAGACAGAGAAGGTCATTTTCAGTTTCAACAGTTTTAGTTAGGCCGTTATAATTTTAAATCACGTATGAACATATGTATATATCATAATGATTAAAATGAAAAAAAAAATAATCCCTCGTGTCGGGGTGGGTTGAGAACTGCAATTGGCCCGCTCTGCGGCTGCCAAGGGATCAATTGACCCGCTATTTAAATTAATTGCCGACCACTGGTGTATACCCTACTGACAGTGCTATGGCAGGTGAATCAGTCCTATGGCAGAAGTCGCGTTAACACAAAATGTTGCATTCTAGATGCAAAATAATATTTTGTCTTGCGTTCAAGGGACACACAGAATGCGAAAGGGACGCAGACATGCATATTCATGGTAATCTATTACACAGCAGCAAAATGACCGTTAAATATGTGCTTATTTAAAAAAACTGTTCTGCAATATAACAGCATTGATTAAGCTACACTCCAGTCCTGTAGGTGGCAGCAATAAGCCTCATATTTGGCTTGTGCAGCAATATTAAGAAGGTTATTGACTTTTTAGATGTTTCTGGCACCAGACCAGTGTCTGTGACAATATGGTGAAGCAGTTGTTAATCAGAAGTTTTTTTTTGCTAAGCAGTCACCATCTTTTGGCTGTATAAGTACAGCAATCTCCGCAGAACACCTCCTAAGAGAACACTTCGCCTAAGGAAACACACTTTGGGTGAAACTGATTTTTCCCCATTTTAAATGCTCCAGCTAAAGGAACAGGCACTGCTCTTAAAAGATCACCACCTTGACACCGACAGCGATTCGTTCACAATGGATACAGTACTGCTTTGTAACCTGACAACTCATTATCAAACTTAAATGAGCGGCTGTTTCTCTTGCTACAAAAAGTTGGAAATTGTTGGAGCTCTTGAAAAAAACCTGAATCAGATATAAGTCGCTGAGCAATTTGGCGTTTCCCGTTCTGGCGAGTTGCGTCACCATTTTGTTAAATAATGTGCATGTCTTGTATAGTGCTGATTTCGTTTTTTGTTTTCCCATGTGTAGGGGTGGTGTGTCAATTTAGTTTGACAGTTTATTAACATTAGTTTGTCAGTTACTTTATTATTATAGTTTATTAACATATGTACTTATTCAGTTAATTTCATATGTTGATGTACGTGCATCATGACAAGTAATACACATTCATTTATTGAGTCTGGTCAAATTCGTCGTACAGAACACTTTGCTTGCTTCCCAAGGGGGGTTCTCTTAGCCGGAGACTGTACTACAGTGACAAAAGCAGTTGCAAGCAGTAGTAATGCAGAAAAATGCATTCTTATAATTACGAATGGAAGATGACATACCCGTGGCTTGTTTATCGAGATGGCAAGACTTACTGTAGTGTGTGTGAAAAAGCTGCTGGACAAAAAAAAAATGTATATACACGCAGATGCACAGATTTTCAAGAATCTTCGTTTTAAAGACAGACACGGCGATGCTGTTGGTTATTGGAATGCAGAAAAAGATGAACACACATGTAGATGAAGGCAACAAACACTGCTTAGAATCCCATCTTGTTGTCATGGGAACAGTCTACTGTTAGCATATACTGTACTAGCATGAAGAAAAGTGTGTCTGTATAAATGTGTATATCTATATACAGACAGAGATTGTTTACTATATTGGACAGAGTTTAAACGTTCATAAAAATGTACCAAAATGCACATCCCTGGAGTTTATTAGCCCAGGGTTTTCCCCAGGAATTCTGTACAGCCGGGCGACAGAACATTATAGCCGGGAGCACTTTTAATGGAAAAATAAACTTGCCTAACCTTAAATATATAATACAACAAAAGAATTTGAATAATGTGTCGTCTTTCGTTGACTGTAGCTTTTTTATGTTCTGCATTTTTTATTACTGTTTTTTATTATAGTAAATGACTGTGCTTATTTAGGCACTCTACGATTTGACTGGGGAAAGATAACGTCGGTTTATTGGAGTTTATGTTGTTTTCAGGGCATTTTATTAATGCACGTCGATTTTTGTTTTTCGCTGTTCTACATTTTTTGAATGCAACTGTTCATTTTAACCATTTTTTACACAACAGTACTCACACACGTTTGGTCACCATGACAACTGTTGCATGAACCCTGAGTGTAATAATCCAGCACCTCTGCACTTAAGCATTTGTATATCATTATCAGCTAACAAGTGTTCAGCTGATATGAACCCCCAATATCTCAAGCACATGGGTACATATTTTTACGAAATCACAACGAAAGGAATAAGAAACATAAGAACATAAGAAAGTTTACAAACGAGAGGAGGCCATTCGGCCCATCTTGCTCGTTTGGTTGATAGTAGCTTATTGATCCCAGAATCTCATCAAGCAGCTTCTTGAAGGATCCCAGGGTGTCAGCTTCAACAACATTACTGGGGAGTTGGTTCCAGACCCTCACAATTCTGTGTAAAAAAGTGCCTCCTATTTTCTGTTCTGAATGCCCCTTTATCTAATCTCCATTTGTGACCCCTGGTCCTTGTTTCTTTTTTTCAGGTCAAAAAAGTCCCCTGGGTCGACACTGTCAATACCTTTTAGGATTTTGAATGCTTGAATCAGATCACTGCATTTTTAATAAAGTAGCCGGCGCAAATATAGTACTAGGTGGTGGATTGCGCCGATCGCCGTCTTATTTTGAAAACCTTGTATTTTTGCTTTGAAAATAATCGGCTATTTTTTTTAGCATTCATTTTAACGTTTTAGCCTCTCGAAGTGCTTAACACACAAAACCAACCCCTTCAACTCTCCGGTTGGTTACATGTTGTGTCAAGACGTAACACAGCTGGCAGGTGGTTCCAAGATTATTTTTTTTCACCCAGTAACGCAAAAGTGATCTAGTCTGCTAGACGCGTACCAATCCTTATTGTTTAACGCACAGTAGCATCTGCAAGACGGGCGGATCGGGCTGAAAAGGCCAGGGGAGAATCCTGCAGCCTTTGTGTTAACAAGTGATCGTTTAATATCCGATGGACGGGACGCAACATTTTGGTCATGTGCGTTTCAGGAACGCATGAACAGAAAAGCTAGCACGACCTCTGCTATGGTGTACACCCAATTGACAGTGCTATGGCAGGTGAACCAGTCTCATGGCGTACATCCCATTGACAGTGCTATGGCAGGTGAACCAGTCTCATGGTGTACATCCCATTGACAGTGCTATGGCAGGTGTATCAGCCCATGGTCACCCTATTGACAGTGATATTGCAGATGAACTCTTTAAAACAATGTGTCAAGTTGCTTGTTTTTGAACCGCATTTGGTCACCTTAGATTCATGAAACACTGCAGAAATTACATTTTATGTAATAATTAAAAGTGGTGTAATGTTGTAAAACTAACGAATGTACTAACATTATTAAAAGTCTGAACCCCGAATATGATTATACTTATATTATAAAACTCGTTATAAAGAAGAGCGTCCAGAATTATCCCTGGTTTAAAAGGCATGCCGTATGCAGACAGGCTAAAATAATTGAATCTATTCAGTCTTGAACAAAAGACTACGCGGTGATCTGATTCAAACATTCAAAATCCTAAAAGTTATAGACAATGTCGACCCAGGGGACTTTTTTGATCTGAAAAAAGAAACAAGGACCAGGGGTCACAAATGGAGATTAGATAAAGGGGCATTCAGAACAGAAAATAGGAGGCACTTTTTTACACAGAGGATTGTGAGGGTCTGGAACCAACTCCCCAGTAATGTTGTTGAAGCTGACACCCTGGGATCCTTCAAGAAGCTGCTTGATGAGATTCTGGGATCAATAAGCTACTAACAACCAAACGAGCAAGATGGGCTGAATGGCCCCCTCTGTTTGTAAACTTAGTCATGTTCTTAACTAGCACCACTACTACGACTACAATTATTATTATTATTATTATTATTATTATTATTATTATTATTATTATTATTCTTTTGGTTCTCCACGATAAATCTGAGCGCCGCCCTCGAGGAGTCTCGACTCGCCACCAGCGCCGAGTCGGACCGGGCACAGTAACTCCAGATCGAGGCTTCCTCGTTTCCCACAGGCCTCTACCGACAACCACCCCCCTCCCAAACAAATAAAATAATAAAAACAGAAAATAAACTAAAAAGACCACTTTACCGGCTGTCTTGTCGAGTTCGGGGATGTCGTTGTCTGTAGCCTCCATAGCAGTCAAAGCATTCCGTTAAATCTAAAAAAAAAACAGAGGTTTATTTTATTCTATTTGTTTCATTCGGGAAAGTCGATATCCGGTTTCCTTTGAGCTCCCTCGGATTAAAAGTAATTATTATTACAGGAAACGGGATCTCTGCCCTTCAAGAAAAAACGACGGAAATTACTTAAAACATCCTTCCTTTCGGATTAAAAGTTAAACCACAGCCCGTTTCGTCTCTCCGTCAATTGGAGAGGTTAGCGCCGCGTCTACGCTAACTCCGTACCACGGTTTCAGAATAGGATTACCAGATTAAACGCAGACATTTCTTACGTCAGTTCATTGACGTCGACACCAAACTCTGAAGCAGCTACAATAAGTATATCATAGGATACCAGACCTTCCAGTAGAACTGGGATTATACCAGTTTCTGCCCTTTAATTTTGTGTCCCATTCAGAAACAGTGAGGTTGTTAATCGTCCCGGTTTTGCTGTGTTGTGTTCTCATGTTTATAAGTACAAACCTGTAGCAGTGCGCGTCAGTTGACAGCACAGTAATGTATTGTGCACAAATAAAATACATGCATGTATGGATTACATGTTTAATAATTCTGATTATGTGTTTGATAATTAATATTCTGTTTAACTCCCTGGCCATTGCTGTTTTTCATTGTATCTTTATCAGCCAAGTTAGCCTTTTAAGTTTGTCACCATTGTGTTTTGATTAATCAATATATATATATATATATATATATATATATATATATATATATATATATATAGATATATATACACACACACACACACACACACACACACACACACACACACACACACACACACACACACACACACACACACGCCTTCGTGTCTTTCCGCCCCCGCTTCGGGAGGTTCCGTGGCGATGCCGAGGCGAGCGTGCAATTCAGATGCAGAGAGAGACAGAGGAGAGCTGGAGCCGAACCGAGCCAAAACATTCACAGACAAGGCCGGCAACGACAAGGCTGCATTAGGTTAGGATGGATTTAAAAAAACAACATTTAATTTACTATATATATATATATATATATATAATACAGTATTCTATGTATTAAAGACTGCGCATTACTGCATGTAAAGCATTGTTTATACAAATTCTATGCATTGACGTACTGCAGTGTTTTATTTTATAATATTAGATTGTGTTAGAAAAACACAAACACAGTGCAGTAAACACGGTGCGGTAAACACAATACAATAAACGCGGTGTAGTGAACTTGGTATTTTCAAGAATTCTATCTATCTATCTATCTATCTATCTATCTATCTATCTATCTATCTATCTATCTGTCTATCTATCTGTCTATCTATCTACCTAATGCAATATTCTCGGTTTATGAAAATGAATATGATGCACCTTCTATTTCCAATTCCAATATATTCATATATAATGCTAATATTTATTGTGAAGTGTTGAAAGAATCTATCTATCTATCTATCTATCTATCTATCTATCTATCTATCTATCTATCTTTTCCGATAGACCTGGAAGCGACAGGCTGGTTCCAATTATTCATCTGTTTTGATTTTGTTTAAACACGAAGTGAACCGCCTGCTACTGGACTTGCATGGGGGGAGAGAAACAGAAAAATAGACAGACAGACAGACAGACAGATAGTGATTAAAATATAAAAATACATTCTGTAGACAGATACATAGATACACAGAGACTGAAAAAGCTATTAAAGTGCAAATTTACTTTGGGGGAAAAACATGTAATAATAATAATAATAATAATAATAATAATAATAATAATAATAATAATAATAACAAGTCTGTCTCCTCTCTCTTCTTCCCGAACCCGCACGAAGCAGTGCAGCAGTCCCAGCGAGAGTGCCGTCCCCCCCGGAGGCAGTGAGTGATCGCGCCGCTGCCCCTCTTGCTCCTCCCAGCCCGGGACGTAATGCAGTGGGACCTGCAGTCAGTGGTCTCATTTCTCCTCTCCCGCACGCCAACACCAGAGCTTGGTACACAGCCGCTGGTGGTTCTCCTCGCCGCCTTGCTCATCCTGTTTCTCTGGTACTGCTATCGGGTCGGAACCGAGGACCAGGATTCGGAGAACGGCGGTGGTGGAGCTGCGAGGCGGGGCCGGCGCCGCATCGGAACCATGCGGGGGCTCAGCATTCCTGGCTCCGCTGCTGGGCTGGATCACTCGGACCTCGGGATCATCCCCATCGGCGGGCCAGAGCACGGCGGATACTTTGCACCGATCCTGACCAGCCCGCCCTTCCCGAACCCGGGCCAGGCCAGCCCAGGAAACCGCAAGCTGTACCGGAACCTGCAGGAGTACGCCAAGCGCTACTCCTGGGCAGGCATGGGCCGCATTCACAAGGGAGTGAGAGAGCAGGTAGGGGCCGCATTCACAAGGGAGTGAGAGAGCAGGTAGGGGCCGCATTCACAAGGGAGTGAGAGAGCAGGCATGGGCCGCATTCACAAGGAGTGAGAGAGTAGGTAGGGGCCGCATTCACAAGGGAGTGAGAGAGCAGGCATGGGCCGCATTCACAAGGGAGTGAGAGAGCAGGCATGGGCCGCATTCACAAGGAGTGAGAGAGCAGGCATGGGCCGCATTCACAAGGGAGTGAGAGAGCAGGCATGGGCCGCATTCACAAGGGAGTGAGAGAGCAGGTAGGGGCCGCATTCACAAGGGAGTGAGAGAGCAGGCATGGGCCGCATTCACAAGGAGTGAGAGAGTAGGTAGGGGCCGCATTCACAAGGGAGTGAGAGAGCAGGCATGGGCCGCATTCACAAGGGAGTGAGAGAGCAGGCATGGGCCGCATTCACAAGGAGTGAGAGAGCAGGCATGGGCCGCATTCACAAGGGAGTGAGAGAGCAGGCATGGGCCGCATTCACAAGGGAGTGAGAGAGCAGGTAGGGGCCGCATTCACAAGGGAGTGAGAGAGCAGGCATGGGCCGCATTCACAAGGGAGTGAGAGAGCAGGCATGGGCCGCATTCACAAGGAGTGAGAGAGCAGGCATGGGCCGCATTCACAAGGGAGTGAGAGAGCAGGCATGGGCCGCATTCACAAGGGAGTGAGAGAGCAGGCATGGGCCGCATTCACAAGGGAGTGAGAGAGCAGGCATGGGCCGCATTCACAAGGAGTGAGAGAGTAGGTAGGGGCCGCATTCACAACGGAGTGAGAGAGCAGGTAGAGGCTGCATTCACAAGGGAGTGAGAGAGCAGGTAGGGGCCGCATTCACAAGGGAGTGAGAGAGCAGGCATGGGCCGCATTCACAAGGGAGTGAGAGAGCAGGCATGGGCCGCATTCACAAGGGAGTGAGAGAGCAGGCATGGGCCGCATTCACAAGGGAGTGAGAGAGCAGGCATGGGCCGCATTCACAAGGGAGTGAGAGAGCAGGTAGGGGCCGCATTCACAAGGGAGTGAGAGAGCAGGTAGGGGCCGCATTCACAAGGAGTGAGAGAGCAGGTAGGGGTCGCATTCACAAGGGAGTGAGAGAGCAGGTAGGGGCTGTTATTATTATTATTATTATTATTATTATTATTATTATTATTATTATTATTATTATTATCATTGTATGAACTGCACAGCAGTATCACCCAGTCCAGGTTTTACTCCCAGCTTGATTAGCCACAGTGTGTGCAGGTAACCAGCGCAGGTGTGTCTGATTATTAGTCCCCTGTGAAGAACGCAATCAGGGATAGTGGTTTGATTTCGCAGAATACACCATGGCAGATTTTCCATGGCAACAAGCCTAATTAGTATTCATAAGAACAAATTCAAGTTTTTTTAAACATTCCATAAGGTGGTGCAGTGAGATTTTTGAATACCTCTGCTTTGTTTATCTTAGGAAAAGCAATCCACTCGTTTTAGACACTGACGTGCTGTGGCTGTTCAAATCCTCAGCTGACATGAATACATTTGTTAAGAGCAAACATGTGTCTGGAGGCAAAAGCCACTTAGGAAATAAAACAGCCGCTGATCGTGCTGGGGAATTCCAGAGACTCTTGTATGAGGAAGGGGGTAAACTGTCTTGCAGACCGTGCATGTGGTTTCTGAAGAAACTATCAGAGCCCTGTTTCCTCGACTTCAATAGGAAAGCAGGACTTTAAACATCTGACACACAGTCCTGAAAAAATAGAGAACATTTTATTTTTATTTCAGTCAGTTTTATAGTTTCTAGCTGCAGTTGCTCACTTTCAAAGTATTGTTCCCCTCATTGCAGTAAAGGTTTAAAACTGCAAAATGTCACGATTTATTTGATCATTTATTTTAGTTTTCTACATTCTGACAGTGGCCTCACAATTTAGTTTTTGGAATTAATAAAAGTTATTAAAGTTTCAATAAATGTTTTTGTGTATTCATTCTGCTATTTGTTTTAGCATGTACTGTAATAAACTTTGAAAACAGCCTTGTAAAAAAAAAAAAATTAACAAAGAACCAGGTTAGGTTTAACTTTTAAAAGGTTACCACAGAATTCAAGAACTTTTGTTGCAGAAATCATGGACCCTTGCCGCAGAATTTGGAAGAATTTGCTGCACTTTTCATGGGAGACTGTATTATTAAACTCCTGGTGAAACCAGGAATGGATCAAAGGACTATTCAATGGGAATGGGTATATTATTGAGGCTCCTGTTTCATTGTACAGTATTCATAGTATAGTTCTCCCTCTATCCCTCGCTCTCTCTCCAGGCTCGCTATCTCTCAGACAGGCTCACTGTTCAGAAGCCCAAGGTGTTCTTCCTCCCCGATCTCCCCAGCACCCCCTACTTCCCCCGGGACGCTCAGAGGCATGATATCGAGGTCCTGGAGGCCAGTTTCCCTGCGATCCTGGGGGAGTTCGAGGCCGTGTACCTCAGGGGGGTCGAGGGGAAGCTGGGCTGGAGCTGCGGAGGGGCGCAACCCAAGGTAAGGGGGCACAACTGAACCCACAAACTCACACACACACACACACACACAGATACACACACATACACACACCCACAAACATACACACACATATACTACACACACACACACACACACACACATATACACACAGACAGGGACACACACACACACACATATACACACACAGACAGACAGACACACACACACACATATACACACACAGACAGGCACACACACACACACATATACACACACAGACAGACAGACAGACACACACACACACATATACACACACAGACAGGCACACACACACACACACACACACATATACACACACAGACTCACACACACACACACAGACAGACAGACAGGCACACACACACACATATACACACACAGACACACACACACACACACACACATATACACACACAGACACACACACACACATATACACACACAGACAGGCACACACACACACACACACACACATATACACACACAGACTCACACACACACACACAGACAGACAGACACACACACACACACACACACAGAGACAGGGCACAGCTCCTGTTCTATATATAAAATATGGCTTAGAATATAAAAAATTTTCTCTCACCCTCTCTTTCTCTCCCTCAGGGCTTTTCCTCATTCCCCCTCTTCTCTCTGGGTTCATGGTCCCCCCAGAATTGCCGCGCATGCCCCCCGCACATACCGTGCACTCTCCTCGCTGCGCACATTCAGTAACGGGAATGTCTTTGGCAACGCCGAATTCTCCGTGCTGCAGCCGGGAGCCAGCCTGCCGGGGGAGTGTGGGCCCTGCAATGCCAGACTGAGGTGCCATCTGGGTGAGAGGAGAGGAGAGGGGAGATAGAGAGGGGGAGAGAAGAGAGAGGGGAGATATAGAGAGGAGAGAGGGGAGATGAGAGAAGGGGGAGAGAGGGGAGAGAGAGGGGTGGGGAGAGAGGAGAGGAGAGAAGAGGAGGGGAGAGAGGAGGGGAGAGGAGAGAGGGGAGAGGGGAGATGAGAAGGGGGAGAGAGGGGAGGGGAGAGAGGAGGGGAAAGAGGAGGGGAGAGAGAAGGGAGGGGGAGAGAGGAGAAGGGAGGGGGAGATAGAGGGGAGGGGAGGAGAGAGGAGAGATGGGAGAGGGGAGATAGGGGGAGGGGACGGAGGGAGGGGAGAGGATAGAGGGGAGAGAGGGGAGAGAGAGGAGGAGAGAGAGGGGAGGGGAGGGAGAGGAGAGAGGGCAGGGAGGGAGGGAGGGAGGGAGGGGAGAGGATAGAGGGGGAGAGAGGAGAGGAGAGGAGAGGAGAGTGGATAGAGGGGGGAGAGGAGGTAGGGGAGAGGGAGAGGAGAGAGGGCAGGCAGGGAGGGAGGGAGGAAGGGAGGGGAGATAGAGGGGGGAGAGGGGAGAGAGGAGAGGAGAGGAGAGTGGAGAGATCACTGTCAGCTCAGTCAGGTTGAAAATATAATAAAATAAGGGAAGCCTTTGTCCCGAAAATACAACATCTCTGCATAGAAATCCCAGACCCACAAAAACTCCCCATTCTCTTAGGAGAGCAGACAAGCTGTATAGAAGAGGCAGCCCAGCACACAAGCACCTGTCACAGCCTGAGGGACACAGAGTGAACACTGAGGCTTATCACACAGGGAGGGAGGACAAAATAGTATAAAATACTTTTATCATCATTATTATTACTGTTGTTGTGGTTTGTTTATATATACTATTATTTTAGTTTTACTTGCTTTTTGTTATAATATTTGCTTGTAAACGTGTTTTAAATGTTAATTGTTTTATGTAAAAGATGAAAAATTGTCATCATTGCTTTGGCAATACTATGTATTTGTCATGCCAATAAAGAACTTTGAATTTTAATTTTAATTTGGGAGAGGGGAGAGAGAGGAGAGAAGAGAGAAGAGGAGAGAGGAGAAAGGAGAAAGGAGAAGAGAGGGGAGAGGAGAAGGGAGAGGGGGGATGGGCATATAGACTGAAATGCTAATGTTTTGTTCTCAGTACACTCCCCAGTGATCACAGTTCAATAGCAGGGCTCCCAGTAGAGTCACTTAACGTTCTGTCTCCCTCTCTGTCTGTCTGTCTGTCTGTCTGTCTGTCTGTCTGTCTGTCTGTCTGTCTGTCTCTCTCTCTCTCAGGAGAGTGGAGATGGGAGAGGACAGGAGGGAAGGGAGGAGAGAAAAGTGTTTTATTACAGATTGTCTCTCTCTGTCTCTCAGGGCTGAAGATCCCGGCTGGCTGTGAGCTGGTGGTTGGGGGGGAGCCTCAGTGCTGGTCGGAGGGATACTGCCTCCTGGTGGACGATTCATTCCTGCACACGACAGCACACAACGGTCAGTCTGTCTCTGTGTCTATCTGTCTGTGTGTGTCTCTGCCTGTGTGTCATTAATACAGACCTCTCTCTGTGTCTTTCTCATTCAGGGGATTATTGGGGGAGGGCCTGTGAGCAGGGAGTGAGGAGCTTTGTGAGTGGTGTGCTGTATCACAACTTACCTTTCTATTTATATAACCTTAACCCTAACCCTCTCACCCCTAACCCTAACCCTAACCCTCTCACCCCTAACCCTAACCCTAACCCTCTCACCCCTAACCCTAACCCTCTCACCCCGGGGGGACGGTGGCAGCGAACAAGGGGGGCATGTCTGTGTATGAGGAGAGGGGTCACGTCTGTGTATGAGGTGAGGGGTCATGTCTGTGTATGGGAGAGGGGTCACGTCTGTGTATGAGGTGAGGGGTCACGTCTGTGTTTGAAGAGAGGGGTCATGTCTGTGTATGGGAGAGGGGTCATGTCTGTGTATGAGGAGAGGGGTCATGTCTGTGTATGAAGAGAGAGGTCATGTCTGTGTATGAGGTGAGGGGTCATGTCTGTGTATGGGAGAGGGGTCATGTCTGTGTATGAGGAGAGGGGTCATGTCTGTGTATGGGAGAGGGGTCACGTCTGTGTATGAAGAGGGGTCATGTCTGTGTATGAAGAGGGGTCATGTCTGTGTATGAAGAGGGGTCATGTCTGTGTTTGAGGTGAGGGGTCATGTCTGTGTATGAGGTGAGGGGTCATGTCTGTGTATGAGGAGAGGGGTCATGTCTGTGTATGAGGAGAGGGGTCATGTCTGTGTATGAGGTGAGGGGTCATGTCTGTGTATGAGGAGAGGGGTCATGTCTGTGTATGGGAGAGGGGTCACGTCTGTGTATGAAGAGGGGTCACGTCTGTGTTTGAAGAGAGGGGTCATGTCTGTGTATGAGGAGAGGGGTCACGTCTGTGTATGAGGTGAGGGGTGATGTCTGTGTATGGGAGAGGGGTCATGTCTGTGTATGGGAGAGGGGTCATGTCTGTGTATGAGGAGAGGGGTCATGTCTGTGTATGAGGAGAGGGGTCATGTCTGTTTCTGAGGACAGGGGTCACGTCTGTGTATGAGGTGAGGGGTCATGTCTGTGTATGGGAGAGGGGTCATGTCTGTGTATGGGAGAGGGGTCATGTCTGTGTATGAGGAGAGGGGTCATGTCTGTGTATGGGAGAGGGGTCATGTCTGTGTCTGAGGACAGGGGTCACGTCTGTGTTTGAAGAGAGGGGTCATGTCTGTGTCTGAGGACAGGGGTCACGTCTGTGTATGAGGAGAGGGGTCATGTCTGTGTATGAGGAGAGGGGTCATGTCTGTGTATGAGGTGAGGGGTCATGTCTGTGTATGAGGAGAGGGGTCATGTCTGTGTATGAGGTGAGGGGTCATGTCTGTGTATGAGGTGAGGGGTCATGTCTGTGTATGAGGAGAGGGGTCATGTCTGTGTATGAGGAGAGGGGTCATGTCTGTGTATGAGGTGAGGGGTCATGTCTGTGTATGAGGAGAGGGGTCATGTCTGTGTATGAGGTGAGGGGTCATGTCTGTGTATGGGAGAGGGGTCATGTCTGTGTATGGGAGAGGGGTCATGTCTGTGTATGGGAGAGGGGTCATGTCTGTGTTTGAAGAGAACAAACAAAAGGTAAGAGGTTAGTAAAGAGTAAATCATATTTCCCTGAACATAAACTTTTCCTCTACTCTGAAAATGTTAAGAACATAAGAAGAACATAAGAACGTTTACAAACGAGAGGAGGCCATTCAGCCCATCTTGCTTGTTTGGTTGTTAGTAGCTTATTGATCCCAGAATCTCATCAAGCAGCTTCTTGAAGGATCCCAGGGTGTCAGCTTCAACAACATTACTGGGGAGTTGGTTCCAGACCCTCATAATTCTCTGTGTAAATAAGTGCCTCCTATTTTCTGTTCTGAATCCCCCTTTATCTAATCTCCATTTGTGACCCCTGGTCCTTGTTTCTTTTTTCAGATCAAAAAAGTCACCTTTTAGAATTTTGAATGCTTGAATCAGATCATCGCATAGTCTTCTTTGTTCAAGACTGAACAGATTGAATTATTTTAGCCTGTCTGCATACGACATGCCTTTTAAACCCAGGATAATTCTGGTTGCTCTTCTTTGCACTCTTTCTAGAGCAGCAATATCCTTTTTGTAACGAGGTGACCAGAACTGAACACAATATTCTAGGTGAGGTCTTACTAATGCATTGTAAAGTTTTAACATTACTTCCCTTGATTTAAATTCAACACTTCTCACAATATATCCGAGCATCTTGTTGGCCTTTTTTATAGCTTCCCCACATTGTCTAGATGAAGACATTTCTGAGTCAACATAAACTCCTAGGTCTTTTTCATAGATTCCTTCAATTTCAGTATCTCCCATATGATATTTATAATGCACATTTTTATTGCATGCGTGCAGTACTTTACACTTTTCTCTATTAAATGTCATTTGCCATGTGTCTGCCCAGTTCTGAATGCTGTCTAGATCATTTTGAATGACCTTTGCTGCCGCAAAAGTGTTTGCCACTCCTCCTATTTTTGTGTCGTCTGCAAATTTAACAAGTTTGCTTACTATACCAGAATCTAAATCATTAATGTAGATTAGGAACAGCAGAATTAATGCTGCTGTTGCCGGTGCTGAGCCGAGTTGAGGTTGTCCTGGGCCAAATGACCAGGCGATCTCTTAGGAGCACATGCTGCACTACGTTTTTGAGCGAGCCTTTGTGCTCCTCCCACCCCTCTCTCAACAGATTGAGGATGCCGCGAGGCTGTCGGCCGTATAAGAGCTCGAAGGGGGGAGAACCCTGTCGAACTCTGCGGCACCTCTCTCACTGCAAAAAGTTTTTGCTCTTGATTAACAAAACGTCTCAGCATCTGCTTTAACCCTTTGCGGTCCTATGTTGGACCTGGTCCGACATTGCAATTATTCTTATCCGGTCCAATGTCAGACCCTGTCCGACATCATCAAAAGGATGCAAAAAACGGGTTTCTAGTCGTTTTTTTCTCCGGAAAAAGCCAAGAAAACCATTCAATGGCCGAGTGGGAGCGACAGGAGCCGAGACAAGCCGAAAAAAAAAAAAAGGGCGTATCTCATGAATAGTCATACTTGCCCCTGGCATCTGATAATGGAGACCATAAGGAAACAAGCTGGCTGTGAGTGCATCAGCGCTCGGAGAATATCACAGACATTTGCAGAGCTTTTTTGAGATGTTATAGTAATAAAATAATGACTTGGATTGCATTATTGAGGAGTTTGGTGATAAAACGAGTGATCAGGAGATGATTGATCGGTATGTACGACTATTATTATTATTATTATTATTTATTTCTTAGCATAAGGTGGGGCGGGGCTGGAGATGCCTAGTGAGTGCTTTGTTGATATGCAGGGACTTTTAAACCCGTTTGACTGGGGAAAAAAAATACTTTTAAACAGCGTGTCTAAAATTAACTGCGCGTGTGAAAATAAATTGGACCTGACGCGCCTGACGTGCACTTAATAAATGGACTGAAAAGGGTTAAGGTCTGATTAAAGCATTCCACTAAACCATCCGTCTGTGGATGATAAACAGATGTGCTGATGGGACATATTTTTTGAATTTTGCACACTTGCTGTAACGTGTTAGACAGAAAGTTAGTTCCACGATCAGTCTGGATTTCCTTGGGGATCCCTATTCTCTACATAATATGCAATAATTCTTTGGCTATTGCAGCTGCACTAGTGGACCTCAATGGAACTGCCTCCGCGTATCGTGTTGCATAATCTACCATCTAATATATGCGTATACCCGGAATCAGAAGGTAGCAAAGGGCCCACTATGTCCATTGTAATGTGTTCAAAAGGAGTGGAAATGATTGGCAGTGAGACCAAAGGGGCGGGACGCACTCGACCCGGCGCTACTCGCTGGCAGTCTGGGCATGTGGCTACATATTTCGACACATCTTTATGAAGTCCTACCCAATGAAATCGAGGGGCTGGAGTAGCATCTGCCCTAGATGGCCCAGTAACCTTGCCCGCTCGGTCACACTGCGTTCCGACTCCTTTTGATTAGCGTTTGTTACCATCATTGCTTTCTCCCACCAGACCCCAGCCTCGTCTCATTAATACTCCTTCCCACTTTCCAATCCATCTCTTTTTATTTGTTTTTCTAGGACGAAAGAGGAGAGAAAACATTTCACTGTGAAAAGGAAAAACATCACCAATTATTTCCTTTTTTTGTTTTCTGCCACGTTTACGTCGCACTCTGCCATTAATTTACTAATTATTTCTAATTTGGCCAGTCTCAACCCAGAATTATTGGGTGTGGTAGCCTTTCCGCCACCCCAGCTACTTGGTGACGTTTCATCGGTTCTACCAATAAGTATACTTTGACGATGGGGTATGTCGCCGTATCTCCATGGATACAGGAGATCACCACATGGCCTTGTGGCTGCCACAACACACCGCCCAAGAGAGCTGCCTTAATTAAGGTCTGCCCACACCCGGCGTCCACTAATGCATGGGTTTTCACCTAAAACCACATCAACAATACAAGGCCCCTCCCAACCATTTTCCCCTCGCTTACTCGCTTCAGATGCCCAATTGCATGTCGCCATGTCACACTCCATTGCCGATGGGCATGACCTGGCTAAAACAAGTGTGGGAGAAGGAGGGAGCATTGGTTAGATATCTGTCCCATTGCTGGTATGGCAACGGGGCAGGTGCAGCAGCTCTACCCCAAGGAAGCTGTGAGCAAGCTGGTGCTGGCTGAGACCAGAGAGTCCTCGAAGTCCTCAGCTAGTGTTAATGCTGCCTCCAGAGTGGCAGGGTTGTTTTAATTCTGTTTACTCCTGTTGGTGAAGTCTGCTACGAGGGTCTCAGGGCGGTCTTTCAGCACTGTGCTTTTGTACACTTTTCTGACCTGTGTAATGCGGCTCTGCTCTGGGTATATGATCCCACAGCAGTGCTCTCCCACTGCCACTAGAGTGGGCATTCCCTGCACCAAAGGCTGTTAGAAATATTCTTACCTTACTGTGTTTACTGCCTTGTCTGTCTTTCTTTTTTCCCTCTATACTGCATTCTTTCTTTCCCTTACTTTTCTTTGTTTTCTTCTTACTCCTGAAGATATTTCAGTTTTCTGTTAATATTTTTATTTTTAGAGTTGTTTCTTATTTTAAAACTGTCCTCCTTTGTTCTCTCTTTCTTCTTGCTGTTATATTAGTGATTTATTTCATGATTTATTCTGCTGAAAATAATAAAAGATTTATAAATTTAGGAGCTCATCTTAGTGTCTTCACTGTTGAACTGTTGAACTCTCTGTCTTTCTCTCAGGTAGCCCCGATGCTGGACCCCGGGTTATCTTCACGGTTGATCTTTGGCACCCGAATGTAGCCGCGGCAGAAAGACAAGCCCTGGATTATATCTTCGCACCGGGGCGCTGAATCAACGAGAGAGAAGTACGCCTCAAAACCACCAGAAACACTGTACCCCCTCGTCCCTCCCCTCCCCCTCCCCTCTCCCCCTTCCCTCCCCTCAACCCCACTCCCCTCATCTCCCCTTCTCCCCCTCCCCTCAACTCACCTCACCCTCTCCCCTTAACCCCATTCTCCCCACTCCCCTTACATCTCCCACTCCCCTGAACGTCGCTCCCCTCTCCCCTCACATCTCCCTCTCCCCTCGACTCCACTCCCCTCTCACTCCCCCACTCCCCTCTCCCCTCACATCTCCCTCTCCCCTCGACTCCACTCCCCTCTCACTCCCCCACTCCCCTCTCCCCTCACATCTCCCTCTCCCCTCGACTCCACTCCCCTCTCACTCCCCCACTCCCCTCTCCCCTCACATCTCCCTCTCCCCTCGACTCCACTCCCCTCTCACTCCCCCACTCCCCTCTCTCCTCTCCCTCTCCCCTCTCCTCTCCCTCTCCACTTAAGGTTCAAGACTTCTCACTAATATAAACTAATACAACCAACCTCTATCATAATAATGTATAATAACAAATATTTCTGTATATAAATTATATATATATATATATATATATATATATATATATATATATATATATATATATATATATATATATATATACCCCACTCTATACATTTTAACATTTCATGTCATGCTTTTTGTAAGATATATCTATACATCTCTGAAACACATTTTGTATAAAAGTATTATTGCAAGTTCTATAAATATGCATCATGATTAATAAATACATAAATAATTCAATAAATACATGTCTGCATTTTCTTCCTGTGCCTTTAGGAGTATTTATTAGCTCAGCAAGTATGATAGAAATCCATTCATTAGTGTGTCGATGAGCTGACTGGACAAATGTATCTCTCTCTCTCTCTCTCTCTCTCTCTCTCTCTCTCTCTCTCTCTCTCTCTCTCTCTCTCTCTCTCTCTCTCTCTCTCTCTCTCTCTCTCTCTCTCTCTCCATCCCTTTCTCTCAAGTTCAAGTTATTATCATTATTATTATTATTATTATTATTATTATTATTATTATTATTATTATTAATTAATTTATTTATTTATTTATTAATTAGCAGACACCCTTATCCTAACGTTCCCCCTTTTATAAAAAATGAAGTCCTGGAGAGAGAGCTGTCCCGTTCCGGCACGATTGTGTCGCCTGTAAAAATGATACCACTTGGTTGTGAAAGCTCTGATATTAAACACGTAATGTCTTTTAGGAGATAAAATGAGGGACCAGGAGGAAATACTGTAAAGATCACTGTATACAGGAAGGACTATAATATTTATGAGTTCTGAAACTATGAGATGTTTCAAGTGTGGAGAGCATGGGCACATGAAGCAGGTCTGCCCCCAAAATAAACAACCAGCTGACGGTGCGGACAAGGTTATCAAAGAACGCAGGTGGAAGAGCCGGAGAGTAAGGAGGCTGGGCAGGAGAGACCAGAACCAGCACCCTGGAAAAAGAGACCTGTTACTGAGACTGAGAGCCTGGTGCGGCCTGCCCAGCGGACCCTGTCAGTGAGGCAGAGAAACACACCAGAGATCACCTGTGTACAGCAGTTATAAAAAAGCTAAGGGTTAAAAAAAGGCTTTTGCTAATATCCCTGAAAGCGGTGAAGGTGAGTCAGTATGGGGCCCTGTGTCTGCTTCTCACAGTGTGCCTGTCACTGTGGTGCTCAGGGCTTGGGGACAGGGAGTCACGACAGAGCCTGACCTCAGTCTGGTATGCTTACCAAAACATGGCCCATGTAAGTCAGAAAATGGTACACTGTCAAAAAGTCATGTTTGTATTGCAAGTCTTATGCATGTGCCAGTTTATGTACCTTTCTTTTTTCAATATATACACTAATAGCGGTAGTATGGTCCAGTGGTTAAAGAAAAGGGCTTGTAACCAGGAGGTCCCCGGTTCAAATCCCACCTCAGCCACTGACTCATTGCGTGACCCTCAGCAAGTCACTTGTGCTCCGTCTTTCAGGTGAGATGTAGTTGTAAGTGACTCTGCAGCTGATGCATAGCTCACACACCCTAGTCCTTGAAAGTCGCCTTGGATAAAGGCGTCTGCTAAATAAACAAATAATAATAATAATAATAATAATAATAATAATAATAATATAGCCTACAGCAGCATTTTTCAACTGGTGGTCCTCTACCGGTCTGCGGGGCAGCAGCCTCGTAGATCTGCCTGTCAGTCATGGCAGTGACACGGAGAGGTGGGGAAGTGGGTGTGTTGGCTTTCCCTTTCTCTGAGTGTCTGAGAGGCCGGCCTTGTGGGATTGCTCGGTCCATAAGTTCTGCGCTTGGTCATGCATTCGGGTGGCCGTGATTGGAACACACAGAGACGCTGGCTGAGAAGGACAGTGTAAACACAGACCAGGCAAGAACGCCAGTGGTTGGAGCGAGCGACCAAAACATGCAAGCACGGCTGAGGAAGACAGCCAGCAATAAATAAACCATTTATTAAAATATATTGTTACGTACCCGAGGGGACGTGTGCAGTGATAGGGGAACTTTGGCCACCCCAGTGTATAGTGTATAACAGCGGAGAAAGGAGATCCTGAGATGACCGGCTTAGGGGCAGTGGGGGCACTGTGTAAGCAGCACCTTTATTTTGTAGTTTTATTACTGTGTTTTATTTTCCCTTTTCATTTCGCCTTTTGTTTTCATTATTATTTTGAGCACCTGCGAGTGCGCCGGCATCAACCGGACTGTAAACCAGTGTTGGTAACTCTGTGGTCCTGACTACCATTGCCGGTATTCAGGCCACGGAAAACAGCGCCCTCTGCAGGCCAAAATAAATCGGTGTGCTGGAGCGGCGTTTCAACTACAGTTCTGTCTCCTGTGTATCAATGAATTGCCCACCACCCTTCCACACCAGGGTTAAAAGGAAGTCGGTCATCTAGAAAGGGGGTGGAGCTTAGTGCACTAATTCATCGACCTGGAAGGGAAACGATGTGGCAGCAGCGGATGAGGAGCGGCTGCAGTCGTTTACCAAGGGGTCATAAGTGACGGTACAAATAGGGGACGGAGTGACGTGATCTGTCCCTTCGTTTATGTCAAGGAAACAACCCGGAAGGACCAGTGTTTATTTATATTGTACCATGAGTGTTTTGTTTGTTTGTCTCTAATTTGTTACTTGGTATTTATTAGTAGATGGCTAACACGTTCTGGAGCTGTCGCCAGAGGCCAGCAATAACCCGGCCATCACTTCATCTGTATTACAATATAAATTGTATTTGCACCACAAGCACTACCGCACGCACCCAGGACCGGTGACCGTGTTTGTATACTGTGTGTATAATTGACTGAGTTTATTATTTGGGACTGCAAATCCTTTATTTAGAACAGTGCAATACACATTGCTGTATTGCCTGGGATTATTATTTAAGGTCACCAGATCAGGATTATAAAGAACCTCCTTGCACTTTGGATTCTTGTTGTCTGCCTTTCATTGATCACTCCTGCACCTCCACCAAATTGTTCTAAAATGGAAACTGGCTCCCGATCACCGCTCGCATCCAGTTCAAGACTCTTGTACTAGCCTACAGATGACTTGACCAGACTGCACCCAGCTACCTCCAGACGCTAATCTCTCCCTATACCCCCACTCGACCTCTCCGCTCCGCCTGCACTAGAAGACTGGCTCTACCTCCTCTACGATCCCCTGCCTCCAGAGCCCGCTCCTTCTCCACCCTCGCTCCGCAGTGGTGGAATGACCTTCCTACAGAGGTCAGGATTGCCCAGTCCCTCACCACCTTCCAGCGCCTCCTCAAGACTCACCTCTTCAGAAAGCACCTGTAGAACTCCTCTGTTCTTCCCCTGGGACACTTATCACCCTTCCTTAAATGCGCTTTACTTGCTCTTATCTGCCCCCTGTTTTACTGCATTTAATCCTGTACTTCAGAGTACTGTAATCTGCCAAGTGTTTAACCTGTAGTACTTTGTATCTAATCATATCCTGATGTAACTATCACTGACACTTATCTGCTGTATTATTGAATTGTATTTTGTCACACTTGTACTTGCTTGAACCAAAGTCATTGTATTTATCTTGCTCTTAATTGTATTATTACTTGTACTGTGATACTTGAATTGTATTTGCTTACGATTGTAAGTCGCCCTGGATAAGGGTGTCTGCTAAGAAATAAATAATAATAATAATAATAATAAGCAGCAGGGTCTCCCTCTTAGATACTGACTACTACGAAAAGCGTTGAGTAAGTGTTATTTGTATGGACAGAGGCAAGAGGGGATGAATATAGCAATCTAACCCAGGAAATAAAATTGTCACCAAAGCCAAATCTGTGCAAGGTTTCAAAGAGATCATCCCACTCAACACGATCGAAAGCTTTCTGTGCATCGAGAGAGACAAGTACCTCTGGGAGGTTGGAGGTCGAAGGACTATACATAATGTTTAACAAGTATCTGAGATTAAAAAATGAATGCCTGTTTTTTATGAATCAGTTTTGGTCTGGAGAGATTCCAGACGTCGCGTCAAAATTTTAGCCAAGATCTTTACATCGGCGTTAAGGAGGGAAATAGGACAGTACAACCCACACTCAAGGGGGGGCATTTATTTCCCTCTGGTCTACTGTTGGGCTTACTGGTGCTCGGATCTGCTTAATTACATTTGAAGATGCTGATTGCCAGAGTTGGTGGGCTAGAATTTTACTAGCTTTGTCTCCATGCTCATATAAAGCATGCCGTGATTTGAACAATATCTCTCCTGCCAGATTGGTGGATAATGAATTAAATTCCACCTGCAATGTAAGTCTCTCTTTGTATAAAGCAGGTTGTCCAATTGTAAAATAAGGGTTGTTAATTCGACAATCTTTTTGTTCGTTTTTTCATTTCAAGGGCAGCATAGAATATAATCTGTCCCCGTAGGAAGGCTTTCAAAGCTTCCCACAGGGTGGAGGAGGACACATCAGGTTCCTGTCCCACCCTGTCCTGTCAAAAAAAAAATCCCGTCCCATCCCATCCCGTGATAAACAGAGATCAACTATTATTTGGAGGTACAGATATTTTTGTATTCATGAATAAAATTAGGGTTTATACGGTTTTGTATTAAACACTACCTGTATACTACTAGTATACTACTACTAGTAAAATACAGTGCAAGCACAGGGTCTTTAGAAGCACAATGTGCAATATAATGATGTAATATATAAATTCAGTTACTAAGCAACCCCACTCAGAGATTTTAGTATGTCAATGCCACAATAAACTGTCAGTGAAATACAGTATTATAAACGATTAATTCATAAAAAAAAATAAACAACCACAAAAACATGGTATTGAAATAATATTTCATAAACGTTCAGGGAGTATCCATCATGTATTTATTTATTAAAAATCGTAGTATTAAGGTCTTTTCACACTGAGCGCGTCGCGTCACAGCGCCAGCATCCAGCGCATTTTGACGCCGTCAAGCTGCTTTCACACCAAAGGCATTCAGATCATTAGATCGCAAGAAACTGCAAACCTGTGATGCACAAGAAGTCAAGATGTATTATTATTAAATAATATACTTATTAATTACTACTCGTTCGTGTGTATGATGGAGCACTGTCCCTTAAAATAAAAACCTAAACAGCCATAGTTAAAACAAATAAATAAAAGAGCCATTTGTGACCCCTGATCCTTGTTTCTTTTTTCAGGTCAAAAAAGTCCCCTGGGTCGACATTGTCTGTACCTTTTAGGATTTTGAATGCTTGAATCAGATCGCCGCGTAGTCTTCTTTGTTCAAGACTAAATAGATTCAATTCTTTTAGCCTGTCTGCATAAGACATGCCTTTTAAACCCGGGATAATTCTGGTTGCTCTTCTTTGACTCTTTCTAGAGCAGCAATATCCTTTTTGTAACGAGGTGACCAGAACTGAACACAATATTCTAGGTGAGGTCTTACTAATGCATTGTAGAGTTTTAACATTACTTCCCTTGATTTAAATTCAACACTTCTCACAATATATCCAAACATTTTATAGCTTCCCCACATTGTCTAGATGAAGACATTTCTGAGTCAACATAAACTCCTAGGTCTTTTTCATAGATTCCTTCTTCAATTTCAGTATCTCCCATATGATATTTATAATGCACATTTGTATTGCCTGCGTGCAGTACTTTACACTTTTCTCTATTAAATGTCATTTGCCATGTGTCTGCCCAGTTCTGAATGCTGTCTAGATCATTTTGAATGACCTTTGCTGCTGCTTGCCACTCTCCCTATTTTTATGTCATCTACAAATCTAACAAGTTTGCTTACTATACCAGAATCTAAATCATTAATGTAGATTAGGAATAGCAGAGGACCTAACACTGATCCCTGTGGTACACCACTGGTTACCTCGCTCCATTTTGAGGTTACAGAAAATAGAATTGGCTCGACATAATGTACTGGCAAAATACCACAGTTTTGGTCTTGTCTTTTAATTTCCTTCCTAGCTCTCTGAATTTGTTTTGCAGGGATCTTGGTCTGTCCCTTCCAATGTTGTTTGTATCGATGTGGACGACTACTACCGGGTCGTCTTCTGTTCGTTCTAGGAGCCTGTTCACATTCTCAGTGATGTGCTTGACAGAGGCTCCTGGAAGGCAGCACACTGTTATAGTAAGGGGGTCCAAACTGCGAACTGAACTTGCTGTGTTTCTCAATATGGAGTCCCCAACTATCATGACCTCCCTTCTTTTTGCTGCCTGGCCAGCACTGTTGATAGGGTCCTGGATGTTGTTCCTTTTGTTCTCTTGATGTTGGTTTTGGTCATCTAAATGTTGAAGTGGCTCAAATTTGTTGGGTGTTTGGATTTCTGGTGGTTCTGTTTGACGAAGTTTCTTTTTTTCCCTGCTTCTGCCTATCTGAACCCAGCTGTTTCGACTCTCTTCCATCTCCCTGGTGGCTTTCAGTCTGCTAGGGGTGCAGACTTCCATGAATTGTGGGTGTGTCAGCTCCTCAAGCTCCTGTTGCTGTCTCATTTCTTCCAGCTCCATTTCTAACAGACTTACTCGTTGAAGCAAGTCCTGGATCGTGAGGCACTTTACACAAACTTGGTTGAGCTCTGTTGGGTTTTCTCGGATTTCCCACATCATGCAATTGTCACAGATTACTGGCTTGAAGACCATGTTTTATTACTAATTTTATTTATTTATTTATTTTTTGGGGAAGTTCAGTTTAGCTTCGGCAGCTGTCAACCTGCTTCTAACTGCACTGTACTTGTCCACGACTGTACTTCTCCCACGCTGTCGCTTCCACACGCTGTCACTCTGAACACTGGCTGCCTTTTGTTTGTTTGTGTTTGTGCTGCGCGCTCCGCCCCTCCCCCGTGTCTCAGAACACCGCATAATTTGAATCAGCTGCTCTGAGTTTCAGCTTGTTATCAGAAAAATACACGCAGCTGTAAGGCTTTAAGATGCAATGTTTTCTGATTAAAGCAACTCCAGATTTAATTTAAAGATGTAATTCCTCTTTTCTGCTTCTAACTGCGTTGTACTTGTCCATGACTCTACTTCTCCCACGATGTCGCTTCCACACGACTGAAGGCGGAACTGATACTGGATGCCTGATAGAGGAAGGAGCCAGGTTGAGAGACAGTCTGAGATATGTGATAAAGGCCAGCAAGTGCTGAAGATTAAAGGCGCCTCCCCTTCTGACTGCGAAGGTGTCAGGGGCTCCTCCCCTTCTGGCAGCAGAGGCGGCAGGGGCTCATCCCCTTCTGGCTGCAGTGGGGGAACCAGCAGGCAGGCTCCCTTTGCCGGTGGCGGTGGAGACAGAGGCAGCTCCTGCTGCTCTGCTCCTACCATTGGAGGTAATGGAGGCGGGATCGGAGGATGGCATCCCAGCTGCTCTCCCTCATTGTGCCCGTGGCTGGTATCTCCCGCTTCTGGGGTCTCCCCTGGGGTACCTGGTCCTGGTATTGGGCCGACGTCCCCTGGTGGCAGCTGTTGCTGTTGCCGCCGCTTTTGCTGCTTTCTGCAGCTCTTCCTTCCCATCCTCACTCCACACGTATTAAAAAATGAAAAAAAAACAAAAAAAACTGCAGTACCCTCTTCTGCCTGAGTCCAGGAGGTGCTGCTGATCCCACTGCTGCCACCATGTGTGACAGGATGGCTGGGCGGTGACGTCAGGCCAGATGCAGGAAGTAAAAATACACTGACACCAGTACTGCAGATTTCAAACAAAAAGACGCTGCGCGCCATTTTATTTTTAAATAACAACAATAAATAAAAGGTTCAAACAAAAACACTTGCTCACAGAGCAAAAATAAAACAGTAAACAAAAATAATCACAAACACAAAATACTAAATAAACCATACAGGTCAGGCTGGGCAGTCGCTTTATATTTTATTTTAGTTTCGTTTTCTCTCTCCTCGCTCTCTCCACTCCTCTCATACACCCACCCCGAGGGTAGAGAGCTGCAGGCTTTTATGCAGGTGACCATCTCCCGAATTAGCAACAAATTAATCACTTAATTAATTCAGGAAATGGCCACCTACTGCACGAGGTTTTTATAATAGTGGATGGTGCTTCCCATCCACACTACCAAACAGTATGAAATAAAAACAAACAAACATTCGACTACGCCGCCACTAAACAAAACAATAACAAAACATACAGCACTCGCCGTCATTTACACAACAATATACAAATAAATAATACACCAGAAAACACGGCTTTCGTCGTCATTTAAATACAATAACTAAATCATAAAAAAATAACACAGGGGCAGAGGGGGAGACCCCGTTCTAAAAATAAACAAATACATTTAAATCAGCAGGGCTTACTACCGCCCTGCTACAGTATGATTGAAATTTTTTGTTCGGATAATGTAATACTCATACTGATAATGTAATAACACTCAAAACTGAGCACACAACTGCCACCCATTTACAATTTTTTTGATTATCTAATGTGCTACATGTGAAATGAGATGAATACATTGAATACATGTTGAGGATGCAACATTGAAAATGGATAATTGCAAAGCATACGACATGGTTTATTTAGATTTCCAGAAAGCTTTTGACAAAGTCCCGCTCCAGCCGGTCGCTCTGTTTAACTCAGCGCAAGGGGAGGTACTGACGTAGCTGCTTCCCCTTTGCACCCAGAAAACTCCTCCCTGCAGTCAACGCGTCGCAATGGTTTCTCCAATAGAGGGCTGCCCCGCAGCTGACTGCAATGGAGTCGTCCTGAGTACTTGCAACTACGTGCCCCTCCTAATATGATCACCTTCCGGTTTCCACCTACCCTCAAGGGGGCACATCTAGGAGGCAGCATACCTCCCCCCTTACACTTTCTGGTTGGGAGGGCCCTTTCTCTCTCTATCACACTCCCGCTTCCCAAAATCCTTTGCGACGACTATTTACACATGGGAGAGGCTTGCAGGCTTCTGGTGTTACGGCAGCAAAATACTGTCCATGTATCAGCTTTTTTTTAAAGAACAAAACTTCATCGGTGTGGTCGGCAAGATAATGCTAGCGGAATAGGCTTCATGTATTGGGCTGTGTTAACGCCATTCAAAAACAAAATAAACAATCAAATGGATTATTTGTTTAATTATTTGGATTATGTGTTTCACGTTTAAATGGTAATATTAGTAGCTGATCTCTTTAAAATCTGGCTTTTTGCACTTTAAAAAGCGCAAGCTGTGTAACTGTGCCTCCGAAACGAAAATCATTTCATGATGCAACGAAGCTGGAAACTATATTGATCGTTTGAAAAAAGCAGTAACGCAGTCATATCTGTCGTGAATATATGTTGTCAAAAAGCACTCTTTTGGCTTGTTCAGCAACCGTGCGCCAAAGCAAAATTGATTAAAAAAAAAAAAAACAACTTGAGGATCTGATGAACTTTTCGTTGCAGGATTAATTTTGAAATAAAGTTCAGTCTAAGATTTGGTGCACTTTAAAACGATTCATGTCAGATTGATTTTGAATAAAAGTTTAGCTTCAATTCAGGATTTTTGCTTTGTGTACTGCGTTTTAATTCTTTGTGGAATAGGATAAAGCAAAGGCAGAATACTGCATACATGAGACAAACAGGTACATGTAATTCTGCTGCTGTTCAAAATCTAATATCATTAACTTACTCCAGCAGTTTATCGTTCATTTTGATTGTCCTTACGAACCCCTCGATGCAACAAACAAAAGGCTTGGACCCCAACAGGTTCCTTATAGCGAGGGTGTTCTGTATAAAGAAAATAATGAGTTGTTATCATCTGCAGTAAATTAAGTAGCCTCTGTTAAGGGTTCAGCAGCACTAAGGCTAGACAGCTCAGATCTAGATTTATTTCTACTCTAGCATTTTCACAAATCTTTATTTTTTTGGAACAATTTGTATTTATTTTCCAATTTTTTGCATGTCCAATTGTTATTCAACATGGCTCACCGCTGCAACCCCTGAACTAATTTGGGAGAGACGAAGACGAGCACTCGTGTCCTCTGAAACGTGTGCTGTCAGCCGTCCACTTACAGCGTCGGAGGAACACGCACTTCTGAATTGTGTACAGGCTGGCCTGCTGATGCCCGGCAAGCCAACGGGTCGCTGGTGTCCGGTGAGCCAAGGACTCCCCAGCTGACCAAATTGCTATCCCTCCTGGGCAGCACTTGGCCAATTGTGCGGCGGCCCCTGGGAGCTCCCGTCCACATTCGGCAGTGGCACAGCTTGGACTTGAACCGGCAATCTCCAAGCTATAGGGCACATCCTGCACTCCGGGAGTGTCTTACTGGATGTGTCACTCAGGAGCCCCGCATTTACACAAATCTGACATCCTGTATGCTTAATTAGTTAAGAGCCTGACTTCTGCACACTGAAGCCAGGGACAATATGTTGTAGTGGTTAAAATCACATTTCTTCTAGTTTCAAATTTGTACTTTGGAGTGTTCGAAGTTATGGAAGAAACATTCTTACTTTATTGCATATGATATATAATTTGGCCTCATACATATTTAACACATGCATGTACAGTATTACTGATAACAAAAGTGTCTTACTAAAGCTAAGTATCAGAAACACCCAATCTGCAACTCTGCTTTGAGAAATGACAGGCTCCATTCCAGGATGATGCCAAAGCAGCTTGTGTTTAAAAAGACAGACAAAAAAATCACTCGTGCGAGACAAACAAAATGGAAATGTCCGCACAAAGTAAATAGTTATAATAATGGGTGATAATAAATAAGTGCAAAAATAGTGTGATAAATCAAATACACACAACAAATACCGTGTTACAAGTGCATGAAATAACCGTACAAAGCCATCTAAACACAAACGGCTTGTACACACACAGACCTTGATATTAAAAATCAAATCAAAATGTATTTATAGAGCACTTTTCATGGTAAGCCATCTCAAGGCGCTTAACAAAGAAGAAAAACATTCAAGCACAATAAAACATTAAAGTGCAATAAAAAACAGTAAAACAAGAGAATAAAACAAAACAATAAAACAGAACAAAACGTCAGGTTGAAAGTGTGAAAGACATATAATAGCATATACATTTTTTCTTAAATGATGCCCCTGTATGGGACTTATATGGGACGCTTTTATAAGGGTTAGTTCACCATGTTTTTTTTTGTTTTTTTTAAATATGCTTTGCTATGCTTTTATTTTGGGGAACTTGTATAATGGGGAGAGAGGAGAGGGGCGAGGGAGCAGTAACAGCTGCAGAGTTTGTAGCGTCCTGACACGGGGCCAAAGACACACAGCAGACGAGGCTGACTCACATTACAAGCAGCATTATGTTTGGCAGTGCGTGTTGAACTTGTCATGCCAATAAAGTATTTGAACTTGAGAGAGAGGTGGGAGAGATTGGTCAGTTATTTATTTATGAACCGTCCTTTAGCAATTCGCTGATTGTGCAAAACCGGGAGAAAGGGGGGAGGAGAGAGGAGACAGAGAGTCTGAGAAAGGCCGCGCTTGTGTTTTTCTCTGTTAGTGGTTTGTTTACTAGAAACTCGAACGCAGAGAAAAACGAACTGATTTTTTATTTAGTAAAATTAAAAAGCTGCTGACTTTACAAAACGCCGACTGAAAAACCTGCTGCGACGTCCCGAGAGCAGAGATGACGATTAAGTAAGTACGCAACATGGAAGAAAGAAATGCACTTTTGCAACTTTGAGCTGTACCTTGTACGTTTCGATACGATATATATATATATATATATATATATATATATATATATATATATATATATATTTAGATAACTAGTCATTTGTGTAAACGTGTCCCTAGTAAAAGCACAGCAAAGTGTAATATACAACAGTGAAAGCATGGTAAAGCATAGTGAAGCACAGAGAGGTGTGGTAAACCATATTAAAAAATAAAACATGGTAAACTAACCCTTATAAAAGTGTCCCAAGCTTAGCAAAGTGTAATAAAACACAGTGAAATCATATAATGGTATGGTGAAGCATTAAAAAACAAACAAAAAAAAACGTTATGGTAAATGCAAAGTGTAACCATGGGAAAAGCATGGGGGGAAACTGGAAAATTAAAGAGCAAACATATTGGGTCAATTGCAGCCTACCTCCACTTGATTGACTAAATTTAGTACATCTGCTAATCCTGATTGCAGCATCCCAGAGGTTAATGATCACAGGTGGATCCTCTGCTAAATCAGAATGAACAGGATCCTGATTGCAGCAGTGCACCAAATCAGATTTGTGATGATTCTGTTCAAGTGGATTAATTTAGTATTGAGAGGGATAAGACTAACCTAGTAAGAACATAAGAAAGTTTACAAACGAGAGGAGGTCATTCAGCCCATCTTGTTCGTTTGGTTGTTAGTAGCTTATTGATCTCAAAATCTCATCAAGCAGCTTCTTGAAGGATCCCAGGGTGTCAGCTTCAACAACATTACTGGGGAGTTGGTTCCAGACCCTCACAATTCTCTCTGTAAAAAAGTGCCTCCTATTTTCTGTTCTGAATGCCCCTTCATCTAACCCCTGGTCCTTGTTTCTTTTTTCAGTTCGAAAAAGTCCCCTGGGTCGACATTGTCAATACGTTTTAGAATTTTGAATGCTTGAATCAGATTGCCGCGTAGTCTTCTTTGTTCAATTCAATTCTTTTAGCCTGTCTGCATACGACATGCCTTTTAAACCCGGGATAATTCTGGTCGCCCTTCTTTGCACTCTTTCTAGAGCAGCAAGATCTTTTTTGTAGCAAGGTGACCAGAACTGAACACCATATTCTAGATGAGGTCTTACTAATGCATTGTAAAGTTTTAACATTACTTCCCTTGATTTAAATTCAACACTTTTCACAATATATCCTAGCATTTTGTTGGCCTTTTTTTTGTAGATATTTCTGAGTCAACATAAACTCCTAGATCTTTTTCATAGATTCTTTCTTGAATTTCAGTGTCTCCCATATGGTATTTATAATGCAAATTTGTATTGCCTGCATGCAGTACCTTACACTTTTCTATATTAAAATGTAGATTAGGAAGAACAGAGGACCCAGTACTGATCCCCGTGGTACACCACTCCTCTAATCAGTACTTTCTGTTTTCTACGTGATTATTTCTTAGCAGACGCCCTTATCCAGGGCAACTTACAATTGTTACAAGATATCACATTATTTTTACATACAATTACCCATTTATACAGTTGGGTTTTTACTGGAGCAATCTAGGTAAAGTACCTTGCTCAAGGGTACAGCAGCAGTGTCCCCCACCTGGGATTGAACCCACGACCCTCCGGTCAAGAGTCCAGAGCCCTAACCACTACTCCACACTGCTGCCCACTCCCTAATCCATGTGCATGCATTTCCTTGAATCCTTACTGCGTTCAGTTTGAGAATTAATCTTTTATGCAGGACTGTCAAAAGCTTTCTGGAGCTCTAAATAAACCATGTCATATGCTTTGCAATTATCCATTGTCAATGTTGCATCCTCAAAAAAATCAAGCAGGTTAGTTAGACACAATCTCCCTTTCCTAAAAAAATACTCAGGCTGCCTTCAGTAAAATTGTAAATAAATGGTTAAATGCATTCTTTTGTTTTGTGGTATCCATTACTGTACATCCAACCCAACTGAGCATGGGTAAAAGGGCCTCTGTATGGTCAATAGCGATCTGCTTATCAATAGGCCAAGAAACCGTGGACCTTTAATGGTGAACATCAGTGGGGCGAGTATGACCACATTATTGCACATCTCAATTTTGTATTTTTAATTGAAATGTTATTTTCTTTTTGCTTGTAGATTGCTAATCTCCTGTAAAATGAATCTGATTAAATCAGACTGTCTCAAACTGTCAGAACTAATGACTCGAACTGACTTGAGCCAGATAGGTGACTCGACTCATCTTGGGCAAAATCTGTGACTTGACTCGAGCTTGGCATGTCAAAGACTAGACTCGACTTGACTCGAGTCTTACTCCCCTGTGACTCGACACAGCAGCACAGTGCCCCTTAGTCTGGAAGTGGGTGATCTCCAATTAAAGGTTTTGAAAGCACCCCTCTTTGTGATAGGGGGAGTTAATTCATGATGTAAGCTGCACACAAATATGTGTCTGATTGGGATTGTAAGATGTGTTTTTCAATTTTGAGCCATAAATGTGTCTCCCCTCGTTTAATGGGAGAGACAATCTTTGAGATCCCTTTTGTTCCACACAATGATGCCCCGTGAGTCTCTGCCCCATTTGGTTTGGGCATTCTTTAGGGAGAGCAAGATTAATTCCCTGTAGCCTGTTGGACAGTGAGTACACAAATCTGCACTGTTCCAGCTTTCGTGGAGTATGATTATATCCAGATTATTGGTGCTATTTATAAAATCTGGAGTTTTTGTTTTACACCCAAATGCGGAACTGTACAAACACTGAATGTTTCAACTAGTTATTGAAAATCTCATTTTAACTGGTGATCATTTTCAATAAAATAAATCAGAAAATACTATGTGTGTGTGTGTGTGTATATATATATATATATATATATATATATATAGTGTGTGATTTAAATTAAGTTAGAATAGAAAATAGGAAAATCTAACAGCGAAATTAAATTAGCTTGCGGTAGCCGTTGTTCCTCAGTTCATGAGTTTGGTGCAGATGATGTTAAACAGTGTCCTGATCTCCCCCAGTTCCAAGCTGGCTGGGTGGGCTGCTCTGCACATTGCTGCTGTGTAACTGTCCCGCTGTGGCTGGGGGCCCCTGCTCTTGCTGGGGGCCCGGCCTGGCTGAGGGATGCTTGGCTGGGCTTCTGTGTATCGGACCTCTGTATGACAGGATGCCCCGAGGCACTGGTGGGCATTTTGGGGGATCCTTTTCTCTGGGTGGGGCTGGTAGGGTCCCGGCCCAGAGTGGCATCATTGAGAGCCTTGGCAAAGGTCATCATGCCCTCCTTATTGTGGTGCTCCTGGTTCTAGAGGTGGTGCTCCTGGATGGTGCGGTGGTGTGCCAGGTGCACCTTGGGCAGCAGGGCTATGCCTCAGGACACCTCTGCGTTGATGCCCTGGATGATGCATTGGGGTACGTCCACTCTGGCCAGCAGGGTGAAGATCATGATCTTGGAGCCAGGGAATGCCTGTGTTGCTCTGTCTGCCACCTGCTTCAGAGACTTTGCCATGTTGCCTCCCTGGAGCCCAAGTTGCTGGTGCCCGTGTGTGATGAGATACTTTGGGCTCCCAAGTTTCAGCTTTGACAGGATGTTTAGGGCACTTTCTGTGGTGGGACAGCATAGTTTGGTCACCCTCCTGCCTGGGAACGGCCGCCCCTCGTCCAGATATTTCCCATTGGAGTCTATCAAGATTACCACTGCACTGCTCACCTGGTGGTAATCTTCTCTCTCTCTCTCTTTCTCTCAGCCCCTCTCATTACCGTGCAGCCATGTTGCTAAGCGGAGCTGGCGACGCCCTCGGTTACCGGAACCAGCTGTGGGAGTACAACCAATCAGGGCCCTGCATTCACCAGGAGCTACAGGAAATGGGCGGGCTCAAGAACATTGTGGTGCAGCTCCCTGATTGGCCTGTCAGCGATGACACCGTGCTGCACCTAGCAACTGCGGAGGCCCTAGCAACAGGTAACTTGCTCCCAAGCGGTATTTTCGAAGTTTCTCCAAAACTCACTTTCTATTCCCTGTTTCCTCTTCCTGTAGGGAAGGAAGGTGAGGAGCTGCTGCAGGAAGTTGCTCTTCGCTATGTCGAGGCCATGAAAGACATGGAGGGGAGAAAACCGGGACCAACGAGCATTTTGGGTAACCTCTCTCTCTCTCTCTCTCTCTCTCTCTCTCTCTCTCTCTCTCTCTCTCTCTCTCTCTCTCTCTCTCTCTCTCTCTCTCTCTCTCTCTGCCTGTCTTTGTTTATAAGTTCTAATGCCTGTGTGTATATGTCTATCTCTCTCCTCCCTCTCAGGAACCTCTCAGCTCAGGCCGGGTGTGCCCGGTGGATACCGGATCCCGTTCAATACTGAAGCAACTGGCTGTGGAGCCGCAATGAGGGCCATGTGCATCGGGCTGAGGTGAGATCAGTAATTAATGTATTTCTGTTCCAGTGATTCTCATTGGCTGTGTCTCTGTTCTGAGTGATGCTCATTGGCTGTGTCTCAGGTATCCTCGGCCGGAGGAGCTCCCTGATTTAATCAGAGTTTCCATTGAGACAGGGAGAATGACTCACAACCACCCTACAGGTAAACCAATCAATAATCAATAATGAAAGAGATCCAGATGAGATCAATAGCCTATCAAATCAATAATAAATAACTTATCAATCAGTACTCAATAGCCAATTGTGGCAAAGTGGTTAACAGTGTGCAGGTGATCAATGAACATACAGACAATTATAATCCAGGTGCAAAGTTGTTTAAAGATTTGTATGTCCAGTGCCTGACGGCAAAACAAACAGTAAACAATAAATGATGGTAAGTAATACAGCCGTGTGTACTACTTAATTTGTAATCCCTGGGTTTGTCCCGAAATAATAGTCCCATTTATTATACACCCACACAAAACACATACACAAGTCCGGTTAGTGCGTGAATTAGTGCTCATGGTGCATATACAGTTTCTTTGTGATACAAGGGCAGTGCTGTTCTGGGTTTGTGTTGGCCTTTGGTGACAGCTCCGGAATGTGTTAGCCATCTAATAATAACAAGACACAATTAGACAAACAAACGAAACACTCACGATACGTGTACACAAATCCTCAGGTCCTTCCGGGTTCTTGTGCAATAACCAAAACGAAGGGACAGATCACGTCACTCCGTCCCCTATTTGTACCGTCAGTCATGACCCCTTGGTAAACGATTGCAGCCGCTCCTTCAATCCGCAGTTGCCACATCATTTCCCTTCCGGGTCGATGAGTTGATATACCGAAACTTCGCCCCTTTTCTAAATGATCGACTTCCTTTTAACCCTAGGAACGAAGCGTCAGGCCAAGCAGTCCAGGGTACTCTGTTCCCGTTACTTAGCGCCCTCACAGGTCGGGAGGGAGATTTACCACCAAGAATCATTGTCTTTGTCACACCAATCAATCAATAATGAATAACGTAACAATCAGTAATCAATGAGATCATGGTGAGATCAATAACATATCAATCAATAATCAATAGCCTATCAATAATCAACAACTTATCAAACAATAATCAATAATCAAATATCCAGGTGTGGTCAATAGCCGATCAATCAATAATCAATGAGAGATTAGATAAAGGGGCATTCAGAACAGAAAATGGGAGGCACTTTTTTACACAGAGAATTGTGAGGGTCTGGAACCAACTCCCCAGTAGTGTTGTTGAAGCTGACACCCTGGGATCCTTCAAGAAGCTGCTTGATGAGATTCTGGGATCAATAAGCTACTAACAACCAAACGAGCAAGATGGGCCGAATGGCCTCCTCTTGTTTGTAAACGTTCTTATGTTCTTATCTAAACAGGCAGGCAGGCAAGTCCTAATAAAGTGTCCATGCAGTGCATGAGTTTCAAAATCTGTTTTTTCTATCATTTTGGTTTGATTTCTCTGTGGTCACATTCTCTCTCCTTGATCAGGCTATCTGGGCTCGTTCGCTTCGGCCCTGTTCACTGCCTTCGCAGTGCAGCGACGTCCACTCCTCTCCTGGGGGGCGGGGCTCATGCGGGCGCTGCCGCTGGCGATGGAGTTCGTCCAATCAGCCGGCGTCGATGTGGAGGAGAATCTGAGAGAGTGGGGTTTCTTCACAGCCAAGTGGGAATGGTGAGAACTGGGAACCAGACTTGGGGTCAGTTCCAATTGTAATTGTGCAGTTTGTAATTCACTGCAATTCCAATGTAACTATAGTTGAACCAAGGCACTCCTGCGCAACTGTAATCCCTCCCCCCCCTCTATCCTCTCTCAGGTATCTCTCTGAAAGAGGTCTGGTGTCAGGGGAGGGGCCTGTGACTTGGCCTGACCCCTACGGCCCTTCAGAACGCGACTCAGCCTATCAGAGCTTCAGCCTGTCTGGCTGGGCGGGGCGTAGCGGGCACGATGCTCCAATGATAGCGCTGGATTCCCTGCTGGGGGCAGGGCCTGACTGGGAGGAGCTGTGCAACAGAGCCATGTTCCACGGAGGTATTGATTAGTTAATATTGCTTCTCGAATCGCAGTTATTGATCAAGCATAAGTGGTTATTGATATTCTATTGATGACTATTGATCATCTCAGTAATGGTTATTTGGTATTCAAAACTGATTGAGTACTGCTTTTGAATTGTTGATTACTAAATATTAATGACGAGTACCAGCTACTGATTAGGTAGTATTGGATTGAAACGCTTTATTACAGATTATTGATCATGCATTCTAATAATTGATTACTGACTATTTGATGAGGGATCAGTATTAGGTCTTCTGCTATTCCTAATCTACATTAATGATTTAGATTCTGGTATAGTAAGCAAACACGTTAAATTTGCAGACGACACAAAAATAGGAGGAGTGGCAAACACTGTTGCAGCAGCAAAGGTCATTCAAAATGATCTAGACAGCATTCAGAACTGGGCAGACACATGGCAAATGACATTTAATAGAGAAAAGTGTAAAGGCAATAAAATAAAAAATGTGCATTATTATTATTATTATTATTTATTTCTTAGCAGACGCCCTTATCCAGGGCGACTTACAATTGTTACAAGATATCACATTATTTTTACATACAATTACCCATTTTACAGTTGGGTTTTCACTGGAGCAATGTAGGTAAAGTACCTTGCTCAAGGGTACAGCAGCAGTGTCCCCTACCAGGGATTGAACGCACGACCCTCCGGTCAAGAGTCCAGGGCCCTAACCACTACTCCACACTATTATTATAAATATCATATGGGAGATACTGAAATTGAAGAAGGAAACTATGAAAAAGACCTAGGAGTTTATGTTGACTCAGAAATGTCTTCATCTAGACAATGTGGGGAAGCTATAAAAAAGGCCAACAAGATGCTCCGATATATTGTGAGAAGTGTTGAGTTTAAATCAAGGGAAGTAATGTTAAAACTTTACAATGCATTAGTAAGACCTCACCTAGAATATTGTGTTCAATTCTGGTCACCTTGTTACAAAAAGGATATTGCTGCTCTAGAAAGAGTGCAAAGAAGAGCAACCAGAATTATCCTGGGTTTAAAAGGCATGTCGTATGCAGACAGGCTAAAATAATTGAATCTGTTCAGTCTTGAACAAAGAAGACTACGCGGTGATCTGTTTCAAGCATTCAAAATCCTAAAAGGTATAGACAATGTCGACCCAGGGGACTTTTTTGACCTTAAAAAAAGAAACAAGGACCAAGGGTCACAAATGGAGATTAGATAAAGGGGCATTCAGAACAGAAAATAGGAGGCACTTTTTTACACAGAGAATTGTGAGGGTCTGGAACCAACTCCCCAGTAATGTTGTTGAAGCTTACACCCTGGGATCCTTCAAGAAGCTGCTTGATGAGATTCTGGGATCAATAAGCTACTAACAACCAAACGAGCAAGATGGGCTGAATGGCCTCCTCTCGTTTTGTAAACTTTCTTATGTTCTTGTGTTTCTTATTCCTTTCGTTGTGATTTCGTAAAAATATGTACCCATGTGCTTGTGAGAGATATTGGGGGTTCATATCAGCTGAACACTTGTTAGCTGATAATGATATACAAATGCTTAAGTGCAGAGGTGCTGGATTATTACACTCAGGGTTCATGCAACAGTGAGTACTGTTGTTTAAAAAAAAAAAGGTTAAAATGAACAGTTGCATTCAAAAAATGTAGAACAGCGAAAAACAAAAATAGACCATATTAGATCACCGACTAAACACAGGCAATCTATTAGTTATCTGTTAAATAATCTGAATATTCATTCACGTTAATTAAGACCTTATCAATATTATTTTTTTTAATGACGTGTATAAGATCAAGGAATTACAATGAACACACAAAACACCCTCAACCACAACAAAGTAGGTTAAAATATTGTAGCAGTTTATTAGATAATAATAATAAGGGTACAGAAAGGAAAACGTTATTATCATACCCCTGGTTCTCTGAAATAGAAATATTAACCCTCACTAATGGGTTGTTCCCCTTTAATAACCCAAGAACTGAAAAGCATTTTGCCAACAAACTCTCCGGAGAGTGCATGACGCAATGTGAGTTGCCCTGACAAAAGCACACTGCAGCCATTTGCAAATTCTCTTTTTACTTTTGAGTCTCCTGGCTCCGCATGGTTAATATTTCTATTTCAGAGAACCAGGGTTATGATAATAACCTAACGTTCTCTTTCAAGTACGAAATATTAACCATCACTAATGGGTAAGTATACCCAATTTGTCGTGAGGACAGGCGCAAGACTCTTATGAGCTAACCGCGCTAACAGTCCTACAAGGTGACAAGTTACTTGCTGATCAATCCTTAGTTGAGGGGACGGCCTCTGAGGCAGCCCTCAACACCCTTGATCCAAACCCAGGATACAGCGGATCCACGATGTTCATCCTGTAGAACCTCAAGAACGTGGGGGGGGGGGGGGTCGCCCACACCGCTGCATTGCATATGTCCATGACAGATGCACCCTGGAACTTCGCCCAGAAGTGGCCTGCCCTCTAGTGGAATGGCCAGTGATCTTCTCCAGCGGGGGCAACTTCGCAAGTTGATATGCCATCTTCACGGTCTCTGTTAGCCACCTAGACAGGCGCTGTTTAGACAGAGCCTGGCCTTGGGACTGAGAACCGTAGCAAACAAAGAGTTGCTCCGACTGGCGCCAACCTTTTGTCCTCTCCACATAATACGCCAGCGCTCTGACAGGGCATAGCGTGTGGAGCATTCTGTCTCTGTCGGACTGGAAAGGAGGGTGAAAGGAGGGTGAAAAGCCTCCAACTCCACCGACTGATTGATATGGAAAGCCAAAATATTCTTCGGCAAAAACGCAGGGTTGGTCCGGAGTGTCACTCGTGACCGCCCCATCGCAAAATATAAACAGGCTTTGGTGACAGATAGTGCCTGCAGCTCACTTACTCGCTTAGCAGAAGTGACTGCCACCAAAAAAGCTGTCTTAAAAGACAAAAGCTTTAGCTCTGCGGAATGCATGGGCTCAAAAGGTGGTTTGGTCAGTGCATTCAGCACGACATTCAACCGTCAGTGAGGAGCAACGTCCATCCAAGGAGGACAGAGTCTCTTAGCCCCCTTCAAAAACTGTCCCGCCAGGAAATGTGCTCCTGGGGAGTCTATTTTCACATGGCAAGCTGAAATAGCTGCCAGGTAGACTTTGAGTAGAAGGGCTCTTCCCATCATCCAGCAGGTCTTGCAAAAACTGCAAGATCACTGCCATCGGGCATGTTGTGTGATCCTCTCCCTTCGACAGACACCATGTCTGAAAAACGCCCCACTTGAGGCATACTGGGAACGAGTGGAGGCAGCCCTAGCGTTCTGTAGGGTGTCAATCACCCTATTAGACAAACCCAGATGGCTCAAATGGAGCCGCTCAGGGGCCAAACCCAGAGCTGTAGGCTCGATGGGTCGTGTTGCCACAGACCGCCCTGCACCTGGCTGAGCAGGTCGCGGCGACTGGGCATCTGCCAAGGCTGTCCGCACAGGAGCTGTATCAGTGAGGCAAAACAGGCTCTCTTGGGCCAGTGAGGTGCTACTAGTAGGACTGTGGCCCTGTCCTGTCTGATCTTCTCCAGACACAGCGGTAGCAAGGCTATTGGCGCAAACGCATATAGTGGACGTGCTGGCCACTGGTGAGCGAATGCGTCAACCCCTAGACACCCTTCGTCTCTTCTTATGGAGAACCACAGGGTGAAATGTGTCGACTCCCGGGAGGCAAAGAGGTCGATCTCTGCTCTCCCAAACCGTTCCCATGTGAGGCTCACAACCTCGGGATGGAGTCTCCAATCTGAGCCGTCCGGAACCTGCCTCGAGAGGAGGTCTACGGCAATGTTCACCACTCCGGGTAGGTGTACCGCTCGGAGTGAGAGGAGGTGAGTGTGAACCCAGACCATAACCCTGGTGACCACCCTGTTGAGACTGGGTGATCTTGTACCACCCTGGTGGTTGATGTAAGCCACCACTGTCGTGTTGTCCGTCCGGACAAGCATGTGTCTCTGCCTGATCTCCTCTAGAAAGAACTGAAGGGTGACAAATACTGCTTGCAGTTCTAGAAGATTTATGTGTTGGCCCCGCCACGGAGGCCGTCACACCCCTTGTGCACCTCGACTGTTCCACACTCCGCTCCAACCGTGGTTGCAGGCGTCGGTGGTAACGACTTCTCTTCCTGTGACCGCTCCCAGCCTGATGCCTAGGCGTAGGTGGGTCGGTTGTTTCCACCAAGAGAGAGTCTGGAGACAATATCTGGACACTGTCACCAAACGGTTGCGGTTCAGCATTGGGTGAGGGACCATCCTGTTGAACCAGACCTGGAGGGGCCGCATATGCAGGAGGCCCAGGGGAAGGGATTGAGAGGCTGTTGCCATCAGGCCCAGATGCTTCTGGAATGTCACCACTGGTAAAGCTCTGCCTAACTGGAATAGGCCTAAGCAGGCTGATATGCTTGACACCCTGTCGTCCGACAGCGCTGCTGTCATGGACTGGGAGTCCAGACTCAGACCCAAGTAGAGCTCTACTTGAGCTGGCGTTAGTTGACTTTTCGCATGATTCACCTTCAGACCTAGTCTGGATAGGTGATCGGTGACAAGTTCACATGTGTTGCTGCGCCTGACCTGGCGACTCCGCACAAATGAGCCAGTTGTCCAGGTAGTTTAGAACTCTGATACCCTTCAGTGTCAGAGTGGCCAGGATAGCGTCCATGCATTTCGTGAAAACGCGTGGCGCCAGGGATAGGCTGAACGGCAGTACACAAAACTCGTAGCGAACTGAAGATACTTCTGGTGCCCTGGTTTTATGGGAATGTGGAAGTAGGCGTCCTGCAAGTCCACTGTCGTGAACCAGTCACTCGGCCTGATGAACTGCGACAGCTGTCGTAAGGTCAACATCTTGAACCGCCTGCGGCTCAGATACAGGTTGACCTGTCTGAGATCGAGGATCGGTAAGATGCGAATAGCCTGCTTCTGCAGGAGGGTTTTTAGCTCCTGAGCCAGTGAGTCGTTGGCTTGGGGGTCCTTGACCAGCGTATGGACCACACCCCGAAAGGGGGGTGGTCCATGGCTGAATTGTAAGGAGTACCCCCGACGTATAGTGGTGAGCACCCACAAATCACGGGTGCACTGGCCCCAGTACTCTAGATGGGCTTTGGAGTAGGGGCCCTGGGCCTGTGGCAACAAATTCCTAGGGCTGTTGCTTCGGTTTAGGCGCCTGCGGTTTCTTATCAGGCGCATTGCACTGGAACCGCCTTTGCCTACCGCGCCCTCGGCCTGACCTACCAGCGGCTGCTGGAGAGTCCCGTGGACCGCCCTGAGGCTGCCATTGTGGCCGAGGCGGTGGTCTCTGATACCACTGCTTCTTAGGTGGTGGTGCCGGCTTAGGGGCAAGGTCACTGAAAGCCTTTGTTGCTTCCCTTGCTGCTTTGGACCGAAGCAACAAGTCATCCACTGCTGACGGCGCGCAGCAACCAATGCTGCCATACTCTGCCCAGTTGCTTGGCTCAGAAGCTTAGGTAGCCGTAGCAACATTTGGGAGATCAGCCGCAGCTCCTCTGTCTGATCGAGGGTAAGTCCCCCCTCAGCAGTGGAGCTCCAAATGTGGCTCTGATAAGCCACCAAACATGTATCGTAGTTGCCCAACCGGGCAACGAAGGCATCAGCGGAGTAAGCCTTCTTTAGAAGGACCTCCGTAACACGACATTGCTTGTTCAGACAAGCTGCATCTTTGGACAGCAATGCAAGATTCGCTGGCTGTGCCAAGGCTGGAATAGTTGACCCGACAGAGGGAAACTGGACCAAACCCATTTTATCCCCCTCGTGAACCCTATAGGTCGTACCCGACCGAGGAACTGCAGGGGCTGTGGCCGGGTGTTGCCACGATGTGGTCAGTTCCTGCCAAAAATCCGAGTGGATGGGCGGGGCCCCAGAGGGTATCTCCTTACGCTCGTCATAAACAGAGCACCTCTCAACTGTCGTGCTCGGCCATGGCACCCTAAGTCCGTCATTGGCTCGGCGCATCAGGGGTATGAGCTCCCTAGGCAAGGGAATCAGGCAGCAAGTCCAACGCTGGATCCTCTGAGAAACTCCTCACGCTCCTCAGCTCCTTCTGAAGCGAGGACAGAGAGAGTGTCCTCCAGGTGCTCGCATCACAACAGGTGCTTGCACCACAGCAGGTGCCTGCACTGGCAGAGACCGCTCCTGCAACAACTGGGTCAAAGTTGACTGCTGTTGCTGGAACATCTCACACATATACCGCCAGCGGTCCGATGATCGGGACCTGTGCCTTCTCTCCTTACTCCTCGGGGAAGGAGAAGAAGCAGGAGAGGAAGAGTATGAGGAGGAAGAAGAGGGACTCCTCCACCTGTGCTTCCTGGAGGCTGACTCTTTGGAGCCACGTGACTTGGCACCGCGCTCAGCGGAGCGAGGCCTCTGGCTAAGCTCCTTGGAATGGCTGGAATGGCGCTCCCTGGAGCAGCGCTCTCCAGAACTGCCCTCCCTAGAGCGCCCTCTGCTGCTACCAGCTGCCTCCATAGGAGGTAACTGTGCCGGGGTAATGGAGCTATCACTCGACTGGCGCATAAGCCTGGACCGTAGTGATCGCTTGCTGAAAACAGCGCACTGCGCACAAAAGGCTCTGCGTGTTCCTGACCTAAGCAGCGCACACATCTTTCGTGGCCATCAGCTGCCAGCAGCTTCGCGCCACTGTCAATGCAACTGTGAAACATAGTAGTGTAGGTACCGAGACGTTGGTATCAACAGACTTGACTAAAAACTAGTCTGGGTACCCAATGTAAAGTATTACCTACAGGTAGCTTGGTACTGAACCTGGTACTGAGCGTTTGTTCTAGGTACTGAGGGAGTTGGTACTGACAGACTCAGTATAACTAGTCTGGGTACCAATAATAATATTACTGGTATGAAGTCTAACCAGTTAGCCTGGTACCGAACCTGGTACCGAACATCAGTTCTGGGTACCGTTGGTATCAACAGACCTGGTATGAACCAGTCTGGGTACCAAATACAAATACCTACCGTCGGTACTGAAGGGTAGCGAAAAACGCGGTAGCGTCAGTACCGAAGCGTATGCAAATGCGGTACTGAGACGCGGTACTGTCTCAATATAGAGTTAATAACTCAAAGGCTGCGTCAACTCTGGTACCAAGGTACAAAGAAGAAAAAACGCAAACCTTGCGCTAATGCACAACAGCAGCAGCCAGCAATCCCACAAAAAGCAGGAGATCTCACGAAGAGATGCACGCTAGCTAACTGTACAGTCAAGAAGACTGTGTAACTGTGGAATGAGCAGTACGAGTACTACACTCAGGAAGAACAAGAACATAAGAAAGTTTACAAACGAGAGGAGGCCATTCGGCCCATCTTGCTCGTTTGGTTGTTAGTAGCTTATTGATCCCAGAATCTCATCAAGCAGCTTCTTGAAGGATCCCAGGGTGTCAGCTTCAACAACATTACTGGCGAGTTGGTTCCAGACCCTCACAATTCTCTGTGTAAAAAAGTGCCTCCTATTTTCTGTTCTGAATGCCCCTTTATCTAATCTCCATTTGTGACCCCTGGTCCTTGTTTCTTTTTTCAGGTCAGAAAAGTCCCCTGGGTCGACATTGTCTCTACCTTTTAGGATTTTGAATGTTTGAATCAGATCACCGCGTAGTCTTCTTTGTTCAAGACTGAATAGATTCAATTCTTTTAGCCTGTCTGCATACGGCATGCCTTTTAAACCAGGGATAATTCTGGCTGCTCTTCTTTGCACTCGTTCTAGAGCAGCAATATCCTTTTTGTAACGAGGTGTCCAGAACTGAACACAATATTCTAGGTGAGGTCTTACTAATGCATTGTAAAGTTTTAACATTACTTCCCTTGATTTAAATTCAACACTTCTCACAATATATCTGAGCATCTTGTTGGCCTTTTTTTATAGCTTCCCCACATTGTCTAGATGAAGACATTTCTGAGTCAACATAAACTCCTAGGTCTTTTTCATAGTTCCCTTCTTCAATTTCAGTATCTCCCATATGATATTTATAATGCACATTTTTATTGCCTGCATGCAATACTTTACACTTTTCTCTATTAAATTTCATTTGCCATGTGTCTGCCCAGTTCTGAATGCTGTCTAGATCATTTTGAATGACCTTTGCTGCTGCAACAGTGTTTGTTTTGTATTTGTATTTTTGTGTCGTCTGCAAATTTAACAAGTTTGCTTACTATACCAGAATCTAAATCATTAATGTAGATTAGGAATAGCAGAGGACCTAACACTGATCCCTGTGGTACACCACTGGTTACCTCGCTCCATTTTGAGGTTTCTCCTCTAATCAGTACTTTCTGTTTTCTACATGTTAACCACTCCCTAATCCATGTGCATGCATTTCCTTGAATCCCTACTGCGTTCAGTTTGAGAATTAATCTTTAATGCTGCATACTGCTGAGCAACTATTGTCAACACGTCTTTCCGATGTAAATGGAATGAAAAGAAAATACGGCTGACAAACAAAAAAAGTTACACATGCAATGTGCAGACCAACAAACTGCTGGCTCTTGGTGATTACCAAACCCACATGTCCAAAATGGCTGAAAAAATAAGTCAGTTCCCTCCTTTCCCTGTCTCTCTTCTTTTTTTTTTTTTAAACTCCCGGTAACTAACAGGAAGTTCTGCCCCCTCCAACAAAGGGTAGCTAACAGGGACAAGTGCAAAGAGCCTTAGGAAAATTATTACCATAATACCCCTAATAGCTGGGCGGTAATAAAAATGAATTAGGTTCACTGCCTAGCAGGGTTTAGGAAAACTAGGCACAAGTTATGGAGCTGAATTTTTGGATTGCCTGGCCAGGCATTCTGCCAGTGAATTAAGCTATGGCAGGTGAAGTGCTTATTGCTTCACTTTGGGTGGTTTGTGCCACAGCCTTATGGCTATTGATCCTCTATTAGGGGTTATCGATCCTATATTGTGGTTAAACATTCAGGAAAACAATGGAAAGTTTTAACACTGAAATTGATTACCGATTTACCCCCCCCCCCCGCAGGAGACAGTGACTCGACGGGGGTGATCGCAGGCTGCTGCTGGGGTCTCCTGCATGGGTTCGAAGGGGTCCCTGAGGGAAACTACTGCACCCTGGAATACAGCAGCAGAATGGAGGCCGTCGCCAAGCAGCTACACAAACTGGCAGGCTGGCAGGAGCAGTGAGCCGGGGTCAATTCAACCTGCCTCCCCCCCTCTCTCTCTCTCATATTATATATTGTGAGAAAGTGTAGTTTTGGGGAGCAAAGGATTACACCTGCCAGAAGGTCACAGGCTGAAAGCCTTAATTTGTTTAATTGTATTATTGTTTTATTATTAATTATCCTCTGCACCTGGCTATCGTTGTAAATTTGAGCCGGGTGTAGGGTATTTAAAAGAAAGCAGCCAGTCTCTTTGGGGCTGCTGCTGTGTGAGTAAGTCCGACTGTGACTGTGACTGTGCAGCCGTAGAAAGGTAGTGTAAAACCTTTTCTAAATTGTGAAAAACTATGTGTTTTTGTTTGTTTTGTTTTGTAGCCGGTAAACAGCTTTGCTGTCCAGCAATAGTTAGGTTCCTGACTTGTGTTTAGTCAGCGCCCCAAAACGGAGTTAGATTTTGTTTTTGTTTTGTTTATTTTCTTTATTAAAAATAGCACCTACGCGCTTCAAACTCCAGTTTTGTGTCCTGGGTCAATTTTTAAAGGGGCAGTGAACCACGGAGAGGAAGCTTCGGTGCACTGTATATATATATACAGACGTGCTCAAATTTGTTGGTACCCTTACAGCTCATTGAAATAATGCTTCATTCCTCCTGAAAAGTGATGAAATTAAAAGCTATTTTATCATGTGTACTTGCATGCCTTTGGTATGTCATAGAATAAAGCAAAGAAGCTGTGAAAATAGATGAATTATTGCTTATTCTACAAAGATATTCTAAAATGGCCTGGACACATTTGTTGGTACCGCTTAGAAAAGATAATAAATAATTGGATTATAGTGATATTTCAAACTAATTAGTTTCTTTAATTAGTATCACACATGTCTCCAATCTTGTAATCAGTCATTCAGCCTATTTAAATGGAAAAAAGTAGTCACTGTGCTGTTTGGTATCATTGTGTGCACCACACTGAACATGGACCAGAGAAAGCAAAGGAGAGAGTTGTCTGAGGAGATCAGAAAGAAAATAATAGACAAGCATGGTAAAGGTAAAGGCTACAAGACCATCTCCAAGCAGCCTGGTGTTCCTGTGACAACAGTTGCAAATATTATTAAGAAGTTTAAGGTCCATGGAACTGTAGCCAACCTCCCTGGGTGCGGCCGTAAGAGGAAAATCGACCCCAGATTGAACAGAAGGATAGTGCGAATGGTAGAAAAAGAACCAAGGATAACTGACAAAGAGATACAAGCTGAACTCCAAGGTGAAGGTACGTCAGTTTCTGATCGCACCATCTGTCGCTTTTTGAGCGAATGTGGGCTCCATGGAAGCTGGCTCTTTGAGCTAAAATATATATATATATATATATATATATATATATATATATATATATATATATATATATATATAAAATAACACTCACACCACAAATAATTGGCAGTAAAAACCAAAGTTTATTTCCACAAAATTCACTCGAAATTTAATAAAGAATAAAAACCTTAACCCCAAACCCAGGGCGTGTAGTCTATCAATTAAAACCAAAAAGGACAGAATTTTTCTTTTTTTTTTTTTACAAACAAATTGAGCACATACATATTACATTTACAGAAAGCTGTCATAAACCTCTTAGAGAACAGTATGCTGGACGTTGTAGTGTTTTATTTAAGTTCACTCTCTATATATGTACTGTTTAATTTAAAACATACATTATATAACTAGTGAGCAATTTTTTTCATTTGGGCTCATCCAGTGATTACGGGAAACACACGATACCCAAACAGCGTGAGCGTGAGCTAATAGCTCACTGACATTAACGAAGTAGGATAGCCCCCTCCCCACACAAAGCAACACAAAACTTTAGAACTGTGGCAGGCAAAATTGCTCACCAGAGATTGCATGGGGTAGTGTGAGATAAATGAGAATGTAATGCCCAGCCTCTGGGTTTATGTAGCATCCCACCCCTCGGATCGGCATTCAATTCTCATATCGCACACTACCCCTGCAGTATTCTAGCTCTATCTATCTATATATAAATTGCTATTGTATTTGAGATTTGTTTTGAGAAATACCATTTGTATAATTTATTGTTTGTCATGTTTTTATAAAACAATTATTTAAATAAAACAAATAAAATGATAACAGAATTTGTGTGTCTCAGGTCGGAGCAGTGTATTGTGGGAGACGTAGTCCTCAGAACAGTGCAGCATGGGAGCTGTACTCTCTCAGTGGGAGCAGTGCATCCTGGGAGCGGTAGTTCTCTCTGTCTGAGTAATGTGTTGTGGGAGCTGTAGTTCTCTCCAGCAGGTAGACACAGTCTCGGGAGCTGGCTGCTATCAGCCCCTCACACTGCCCAGCGGAGCAAACAGCAGTGCTGTACACCCCACCCGGGAGATCAACCAGCCTGCCCAGGGACTGAGAGAGGAGAGAGAGAGGAGAGGAGGGGATTAAATCAGACTTCTGTACCGTGACTGTTAGAGAGAGGGGTGGGACAGAAGCACACCAAACAATGGCTGTCGAGCTGAGCTGAGACGATTTCCGCTGTTCCTCGCAGTTCAAAACAGAGCCTTCAAAATACTGGCTCCATCTGAAACAGAGTGACCCAGACTCCTGCCATTACAAATCACTAAAAAGACAGGAGATAACCCCCAACAAGGACCCCCTCAGTCAGCTGGCTCTGAGCCACACAGACATCACTGGGCTTCAGACCAGCAGAGGGAACAGACAAGCTCCTCAGCTCAGGAGAAGTGTCTACCAGCTACACAGCACATTGGACAAACCAAACTGAAACACAAAACAAGCTGGCGTGTTACAGAGCTTAAATAGAGACTATTCCCTGGCAGAGTACCCCATGCAAATAAAAGAACCAGAACTGAGGCAGACATTGACAGAGACTGCGATCACAGTCTGGAGGTGGAAACGGGCCGACACAGGCAAACCTGGAAACCCAGAGACAGGCGCTTGTGTGGCCAGTGTGGATCCGGGGAAATAGAAACAGAAATACACTTCACTCTGGACTGTGCAAAATACACCCAGGCCAGAGAGACTTATACCCCCAATTCACCAGCCGGGCTCCCGACTTTCCACAGCTAGACAGAAAGGGAATTCGGAGACAATGCTGAACTAGCAGCTGAATATATAACAGCCTGCCACAAAATGAGACACACACACTGTAAATAACCAGCCTCCACACTCTGTATATATGTTAAATAAGAAATGTTCTATAAATGTTGGTTTATTCCATATTTGTATTTTATTTTATTATAAATGCTTTGGCAATACCTGTAAAACTTGTCATGCCAATAAAGCTTTTTTTAATTGAATTGAGAGAGAGAGAGAGAGAGAGAGGAGCAAGGGGGTGAGAGTCCACGTGGGACAGTGTGCTGCACAGGACAGCTCTCACTCACCAGCTTGGTGTTCCTGTCAATCACTCGGCACACATTGGATTCACTGCCGCCGGCAACCATGTGATCAGCACCCAGCCAATGACAACTGTAGATCTGAGGAGAGAGGGGAGGGGTGGGTATTATAATGAGAGAGAGAGAGTGAAATACACTTCCTGTTACAGTGCCCCCAATACAAAACCAGGGAAACGTTCTTCCCCAAATTGGCCAATCAAGCCACAGAATTCCCTTTACTCTTCGACACAGAGAAAATCTCAGTCCTGTTAGGAAAGGAGGCTGCCCAGTATGTAGCTGCCTGCCACAACCTGAGAGAAACAGGGAGGGCGTATGTTACAAGGATGGCGAGTGGTGTGTGGTAAAAGATTAAACAACAACAAAGGTTTACTCCCAAAAACGTCCATGTTTATATAAGGATTATATAATAATGTGATATCTTGTAACAATTTTAAGTCGCCCTGGATAAGGGCGTCTGCTAATAAATAAATAAATAATTTGATAGTTACGTGGGTAAAAATAAGTATGTATAAAGAAACACAAAATCTAGTTATTTTTAAATGACCACCTTATTTTTTTGTTTAAAATAGCATACAAACCTGCATGGCTCTTTCTAAATTCTAAATTGTTTTGGATCTTTAGGGAAACGGAAGAATTTTCTTTTTGCTAACTATATTGATGGAAATGCAAGGTTATGTCTTTCTGAATATGCTTCAAGCTATTAAGTCATTGCATCCGCGTTTGTGTTACGATTATTTTCAATCCATGCTTTTTTACAGTACCAATCAATGATAATGAGAAAACACCACACATGAACTTAATTAAAAGTTATATATACATGAGGATAGGATAGAGATATTAAAGGATTTTGTAAGGGTCAAATGTGGTTGCTAAAATAATCATACAGTAGTTTTTATTGTTTACAGTCACACTGCTAAACTTCCACAAATGTGTGCACTTACTGATCAAGTTTTAATTTGATCAGAAAAAAGAAAACAATTTAATCATCCGTATTATAAGCACATAGCTTGATCTCTGCCTTAGTTTTTACTGTGGAGTCAAAAAATAAACTCCAGCCCTGACTAACAAAAAATGACCACACATAAAATAAACTCATTACCATTGGTTGCTTCTGAAAATGCGTGGTTTGAATATAATCGTAGAGGCAGGAAATATAGCCTTGCAGTTTACACGTTAACAAGTTCCTTTCCGTTTAAAGGAATGTCTTGTTCCCTTCAAACATGTTAAAGGAGAGATTCTGAAATAACAATAAGTTAATCAAAACTATGAAATGTTAGCAAATATACCATCTCAACATTTAACACCCAAAAAGAAAAAAAAACGGGGGGGGGGGGGGGGTCGCAAATATGATTGCCTGCCCCAGGCGTTAAAATGCCTCGTTACAGCTCTGCTACTCCTCTGCAGTAACAGAAACAAAAACAAACAAATGCAGGCTCCAGCCACATCATCAAAACTCAGCGCAAGGGAAAGTACTCGCGTAGCAGCGTCCCCAACTCCTCCCTGTAATCAGCCCGGCGCCAACCTTTCTCCAATCGCTGCCTGCCCCATAGCCGATCGCAAGGGATTCGTTTCGTGTATGTGCCGCTACACGCTTCCACGAAGATGGGTGACTTCCGGTTTCCACCAACCGTCAAGTCAACCAGTCTATGGGGAAGCATACCGTCCACCTTACACAGCGTCCTTTCTGATCGGGAGGGACATTTACAACAAAGAGTCTTTCTCTCTTTGTCACAGGGGGTAATGAAGGTGGGTATATAGGGGAGGTAGGGGAAAGGGGGGTATACAAGGGGAAAGAGGGCTAAAGGAAGGGGGGAACAAGGGGGTTATCCGTTTGTATTGTGTCTATTGATGTTTGTTGTTTAGTGCTTTGGCAAAAACTGTATTTAATTTTGTCATGCAAATAAAACCGTTTCCAAATTTGAATTTGAGAGAGAGAGAGAGAGAGAGAGAGAGATCACTTAAAAGATAAGCTCTTAAAATAATCTAGTTTTATGATGTTTACAATGTCATAATTTATGAAATTAAACACAAATCTGTGTAAACTATCACAGAAGAAAAAGAGACCAAAACAAACTGGAGGAGTAAAAATTTACTGAAATAAAAAAGTAAAAGAAAAAAAGGCTAAAAAACTAAACAAAGACAGACAGACAAAATAAAGTCCAGAGAGAGAGAGAGAGAGAGAGAGAGAGAGAGAGAGAGAGAGAGAGAGAGAGAGAGAGAGAGAGAGAGGGAGAGGGAGAAGGATCAGTGCAGAGATAGTGGAGGTAAGCCTGACTACTTCTATATTTAAGGAGAAAGCAGAATTTAAAAAAAAAAATTAAACATCTCCTATTTTGAGCTCTGTATTACAGAAATTTAAAAAATGCAAAGTGATAATGACAGCTGGAAACCCAATGCAATCAGGCAAGGTCCCTCAGAACAAACAGCTACAAAACTGATACATTCAGCAGCAGCATCAAAAGGGGCAAGGAGCCCCTGACAAGAGTAGGGCTGGAGAGCTGTGTAATCCTCAGCCAAGGCCAGGAGGCTCTACAAGAGCAGAGCACTGAAGGAGTCTCCAGAGACTCTGGTAGCACACTTCACTGTGATAGGGGACAGCAAAGTAAAGAGCAGCCTGGTCTTCTACTGAGAGCCTGAGAGCCCCAGTGCCTGGCACACTGCCCTCTGCAAAACACACATCAGAAAGAGAGGGATCTGCAATGGGAGGCAACAAAGTGTGTATGAGGACAGTGATTCAGACAGCACCATGTTAACAGTCAATGTGTACCACAGTGGCACAGTGCTGATTAAGGGCAGTGAGGACAGTCTGGACACATCTGAAATACATTGCCAGACCCTGAAAGAGCAGGCAGAGAGAGAGGACAGATACAGAGACCACAGCACTGCAGCCTACACCTGCCACCCCAGAGAGCAGCACAGCAGCTATCACAGACACAGAGCGCCGACAACACAACTATAGCTCCCCCATCTCCCCCACGCTCCCCAGCACTGTGAGAAACACAGTTAGTGTAGTGCTATACATAAAAAATAGTCTTTAAGCCCAAGTGTTAAATCTGGAAGAAAAAAACAACGCAGAATCACTGTGGGTCAGAATAATGGACAAAAATTAAATGGGCATTAAAATAGGGGCATACTATAGACCGACAAATTCAGACGCTGTTATACTGTTATGACATTAGAAATGTGTGTAGCAAAGGAGAAGCCATACTAATGGGGATTTCAACTTCCACCATATAAAATGGGAAAACCCGGTGGGGAGCACGACAGCTGAAATTGAAATGGTAGAAATGATAAACGACTGCTTCCTAACGCAATTTGTCAATGCATGGACTAGAGGGGAGGCATACCTTGATTTAGTCTTTTCAAATAACAAAGACAGAATAACTAAAACTGATTTCAGAGAACCACTGGCAAACTCAGATCACAACAAGGTCTTATTTGAAGTGCTTTTTAAAACCACAAAAGTAACGACTAAGCTAAGGTTTACAATTTTAAAAAGGCCAACTATGAGGGAATGAAAGAGACTAACAGAAATAGACTGGAGCAAATTAGAGAACACATCCACAGAAAAAGCATGGCTATCTTTCAAAAATGCAATACTAGAGGCGCAAAACAATTACATCCCAAAAGTAGACAAATCAAAATCTAAAACAAAATGGCCAAAATGGTTTAACTCTAGAACAGCTGGATTTTTTTTTACCTAGAACCGCCACGTGGGTCACTTTGACCCATACATTTCTAAACTGCTTTGTTATGAAAATGAAAGACATACTATCAGATACAACTGAAAAGTTTTATCCATGAACATTATATCTAACATAGCTTCACACAAACACTGTATTTAAATGGAAAATTTAACATAAAAGGCTTTATTTTTAAAATGAGCGCATATACAGCACAACTACAAATAGTGAAAAAATATACATTTCAAAAGAAACGGGTATGTACATAGGTGCAAAAGTATGTACACACAAAACTATAAACATATGTACACAGAAAACTATAAAACCAAAATTATTGTTTCTAAAACTACATAAAAAGAAAATATAACACTACTTTTGGTATGACGGCTGCATTGTACTCTACGGAGGAGCGTACGCGTCTGCCAGCTGACTGTGCCTGCATCCAGAAGCTGTGTTGTAAACACAGATGCAGTTCCATTGAACACTATTGTGTAAACGGGTACATTACAAACCTGTAAAACCGAAATGTTTTTTTTTTCTAAAATATAAAAAAGAATATATAAAACATGCGTTTCATATTATACAAGTTGTTATCCTAACTGTCATTTCAGTTTGCTGTATGCATCTGAGTGCAGTTTGCCGTATTCCAATCAAAATGACTACTTTCAAGATAAATATTTCCTTCTGATATATTCCCAGTTGCATTTGTGGAACAAAATGAAGGATTGTTGTTTCCCAGGTACATTGAAAAATAAGCAACTAGGCTTTCACTGAGTTGGCATCTTGACAAATCCACAATCATAGCAATTTCGTAGTCAGTCTACAAAGAAAGGCAGGCTTGAAATAAAAAACTAAAAACATTTGTGCTAGGAGGAGGAGGCGTATTTTGTTTGCTGCAGTTACAAAAAAATAGAATATCTTACGTCATATTAAAAAAAAAGATAATGCATGGGTCACATTGACCCACGTGCCGGTTCTAAACTGTTTATAACTTTATCATTTTTGCGATTCTGGCTGTCAAACGCCGTCAGGATATTTAATTTATATAATTTAGGAAAAGTCAAAAACGGACACACACATACTATTTACAAACAGAAGAGTAATTAACATTTTAAATGCAAAATGGGTCAAACTGACCCGCATGGTGGTTCTAGTGTTAATAGATCAATTAAATAAAATATCCAGAGAAAAAAGGCACTTTACAGAACTTTAAAGGGGACCAAGAAGAAAGTACACAGAAAGAGTACTTGGAACTGCAAACACAAGTCAAAAAGGAAGTTAGAAAGGCCAAGAGAGATAGAAATGAACATTGCTAAGGGGGCTAAAACCAATTCCATTTTTTTTTCCCAATATTACAACAGCAAAAGAACATTCAAGGAGGAAGTAAAATGTTTCAAAGATACAAATGGTAAAATCATAGTTGAAGAGAAAAAAAATATCAAATATATTAAATGATTACTTTTCACAAGTTTTTACAAAGGAAGATACGGACAACATGTCCCACATGCCGACCTGTTCCTATCCAGTTTTAAATAACTTTAGCAGAAGTGTTAAAGGGACTAGGACAGGGCTCTTCAACTAGTTTCTTTAGGGGGCCAGATTGTAAAAAAGTTAAGAGTAGGCTGGCCAGAAACATTTTATTCGGCACATTTTTAAGCAACAAAATACGTATTATATGAACTAATGTTAGTATATTTACATAATTTCACCATATGAATAGTACTTTAACAGAACACTTTAACATTACCGTTGTATCATCAAAAGACAGCGCACACAAGTATTATCAATTACTATTTTAATAGTGTTAAGCACTTGTATTGCTCATACAGCATAATGACCTTTATAGGTTTTAAAGCTAATAGTTTTAAATGACTGTAAAATAAAAAAAATAAAGCACAAACAAAAATAAAAATACACTGTCCATACATTGCAATTGTCATTTGAATACCTGATGTCAGTGTGAGTATACAATACGAAAAACGGCTAGTGCTTTATATTTCAGAGCAAATTAAGAAAAGGAAGTAAAGTACTGCATAGCCTAAACATAATACTCACAGCTGTTGAGTTGTGACTGCCCTTCTTTCTTATTCCAACGGTTTAATGGGAAAAATTGCATTCAAAGGCAGTCTTTCATTGGTCAGTGAACTGCGTGTGTTGCTTTTTATCACATTCATGTGAGAAAAGCTGGTCTCGCATGTATAGGTAGAGCCAAACATAGTTAGCAGAAGTACAGCTAATTTCCTAGCATTTGGAAACTCAACCTGCTGAATGTGTTCAGTCCAAAACTTGACAGCGCCATCATTTTATAAATCCTGTTTCAAAGATGATGCCTGAATGTCCACAAGTTCCAAATGCAGTGGCCCTTCTTCAACTGATGAGAGTAACTGCTTTGCGGTCGATGCAAAATCACTTTCCGGTGAAACGGTGAATGGATTCCGAACAAACATCATGACTTCTTTCGGTACATGGAAATCTTGAAATCTGTCAGCAAAGTTATCCTTCAGCTTGATCAAGAAATCAGACATCACATTAGTGACTTTCACTGATGAGGCGGTGAAATTGCACAGCTGTGGGAAGCGGAGAAGTTTTTGCAAATGCAAATCCAATGAGAAGAGACAAGTTACTTTGAAATGCATTCAGCTTTTGAAATGCATTCATCTCGATCATTGTTTTATCCCTTCCCTGTAGTTCCAAATTGAGTGTGTTTAAGTGTCCAAATATATCACTCAAAAAACACACTTTTGCCATGAACTCATCAACCCAAACCATATATGAATACTTCTCTGCATTCTTATGAGAAGAATTATTGAGAAATTCGATTATTTCATCCTTGAGGTCACAGAATCGATTCAGTGCCTTACCTTTACTGAGCCAGCGTACGTCGTTGTGCACTAGCAGATCATGATGGTCTGCGGACATGTCAGCTAGCAACAGCCGGAACAGCCGATGTTGAAGGCTTGATGTTGATTGAATGAAGTTTATTATTGCTGTCACTGTATTCATGGTATCTTTCAGCCCATTGCAAAGTTTGCCACACAAAACACTTTGATGGATAATGCAATGCAAGGACTGCATCTGTGGTGCTAAAGCAGAAAGCCTTGCTATCATACCATTTTTCCTTCCTATCATCGAAGGAGCACCGTCTGTAACTAGAAGACAAACTTTATTCAGGTCAAGTCCATGCTCCTCAAAAAATGAAGTAATCTTTTGAGAAATTACCTCACCAGTCACGTAACTTTCCAATGGGAGTAAAGATAGCATTTCTTCATGAAACAATTCCCATCAAAAAACCGCAAGTGACGTTGTCTGTATTGTCAGTGGACTCATCTACTGCAAGTGACATGAAGTCTGCTTTTTTCAGACGGACCAGGAGCGTGTCAAACTTCGGTTCCCAAAACTTCAACCCTGTGCATGGTAGAAGTGTCTGAAAGTGGAATTTTCTGAATATGTGAAACTATACAATTTAATTTTTTCTTCACTGATTATTTCATTCACAACTGCCAGCATGCACTCCTTCATAGTTTCTGAATCTGTGAACGGCTTCTTTTTCTTCGCGAGTATCCACGCCACACGTAAGGAAGCCGCTGTAGCTTTCTCTTGTTGAGTGCAAGATCGCACTAGAGTTGGTATGAAGAGATCAGCCCCTCTACTTTTGAATTTCTAACTGCAGAGCCCTCTGGATACGTTTCTCCAAAAGCTGTGTGTCTGGTTTCAAAATGCCTTTGAGGATGCAACATTGACAATGGATAATTGCAAAGCATATAACATGGTTTACTTAGATTTCCAGAAAACTTTTGACAAAGTCCTGCATAAAAGATTAATTCTGAAAATGAACGCAGTAGGGCATGCACATGGAATTAGGGAGTGGTTAACATGTAGAAAACAGAAAGTACTGATTAGTGGAGAGACCTCAAAATGGAGCGAGGTAACCAGTGGAGTATGACAGGGATCATTATTAGGTCCTCTGCTCTTCCTAATCTACATTAATGACTTAGATTCTGGTATAGTAAACAAACTTGTTAAATTTGCGGATGAATTTGAATTTGAGAGTGAGAGAGAGACACTGAGCCGGCCCCTCGTCTGAAGTGGGTGTATTGTGCTGCAGGTTCCGCTCATAATGAGCCAAGTACATCCATTGGGTAGCGCTGGGTCTCAGCCTGGTGCAGCCGGAGAGGTTGTGCTCCGCAGCAGCCCAGAGCATAGGGAGAGGGGAACACAGTGAGACTAAAAACATAAGAAAGGTTACAAACGAGAGGAGGCCATTTGGCCCATCTTGCTCGTTTTGTTTGATTGTTAGTAGCTTATTGATCCCAAAATCTCATCAAGGTCTCTCCCTGGTCCTGCGGTGGTCCTTCGTTCAGAGGGGAGGGCTAGTACCAATGCTGGGGTTCCCCCAGGCAATGAGACAGCCCCCGGTCGATCCTCTGCCGATTACGGTAACTGAACAAGAGGAGTCTGAGGAAGAGATGAGGAAGGAGGGCACTGACTCATCGGTGCTGTTTGATGAGGCTCTGATAAACCCGCAAGGTAAGAGTGACATTTACACTATAGATAACATTGTTTTGTTTCTTGATGAAACAAAAAGGGAGAAGGGGCTTTTGGAGTAATCAGTTTTTCGTTTATTCTGCCAGAGTAGCAAAAAAAACAAACAAACCCTAAACTAATGGATACACACACCTTGAGATTTGTATTTCTAGTTTTTGTTTGCTTATTGTTGCTTTTTATTTTACCATGGAAAAAATTTAAATCGCAACTTTTAATATCAATACAGTGCCTTGCATAAATATTCACCCCCCTTGGACTTTTCCACATTTTGTAGTGTTACAACCTGGAATTAAAATGGATTTAATTAGGATTTTTTGTCACTGATCTACACAAAATAGTCCATAATGTCGAAGTGGGGAAAAAAAATCTACATATTTTTCAAAATTATTTACAAATAAAAAACTGAAAAGTCTTGATTGCGTAAGTATTCACCCCCTTTGCCGTGACACCCCTAAATAAACTCTGGTGCAACCAATTGCCTTCAGAAGTCACAAAATTAGTTGAATGGAGTCCACCTGTGTGCAAATAAAGTGTCACATGATCTCAGATTAAATACACCTGTTTCTGGAAGGCCCCAGAGTTTGTTAGAGAGGAGATCTAAACAAGCAGCATCATGAAGACCAAGGAGCTATCAAAACAAGTCTGGGATAAAGTTCTAGAGAAGCACCAATCAGGGTTGGGTTATAAAAAAAGTATCCCAAACTTTGAACATCCTCCCGGAGCACCGTTAAATCCATTATTAAAAAATTGAAAGAATATGGCACAACCGCGACTCTCCCTAGAGAAGGCCGTCCACCAAAACTCAGTGACCAGGTAAGGGCATTAGTCAGAGAAGCAACCAAGAGGCCAATGGTAACTCTGAAGGAGCTGGAGAGATCCACAGTTGAGATGGGAGAAACCATCCATGGGACAACTATCACTCGGACACTCCACAAAGCTGGGCTTTATGGAAGAGTGGCGAGAAGAAAGCCATTGCTGAAAAAAAAACAACATACCAAATCCCGTTTGGATTTTGCCAAAAAGCATGTCGGAGACACAGCAAACATGTGGAAAAAGGTTCTCTGGTCTGATGAGACCAAAACTTTTTGGCCTTAGCGCAAAATGCTACGTGTGGCGCAAAGCCAACACTGCTCATCACCCTGAGAACACCATCCCCACGGTGAAACATAGTGGTGGCAGCATCATGTTATGGGGATGCTTTTCATCGGCAGGGACTGGGAAACTGGTCAGGATTGAGGGCAAGATGGATGAAGCCAAATACAGGGAAATTCTAGAGGAAACCTGTTTCAGTCTGCAAGAGAGCTGGGACTGGGGCGGAGGTTCACCTCCCAGCAGGACAATGACCCTAAACACACAGTCAAAGCAAAACTGGAGTGGTTTAAAAACAAGAACCTGAATGTCTTAGAATGGCCCAGTCAAAGCCCAGACCTCAATCCGATTGAGAATCTGTGGCAAGACTTGAAAATTGCTGTTCACCAACGGTCCCCATCCAACTTTACAGAGCAATTTTGCCAAGAAGAATGGGCAAAAATTGCAGGATCCAGATGTGCAAAGCTGGTAGAGACTTACCCAAAAAGACTCACAGCTGTAATTGCTGCCAAAGGTGCTTCTACCAAGTATTGACTCAGGGGGGTGAATACTTATGCAACCAACAAATGTCTTTTTTTTTTTTGTTTAATTAACTTTTGTGTCACGATAAAAAATATTTTGCACCTTCAAAGTGTTAAGTATGTTGTGTAAATCAAATGGTAAAAATCCCAATTAAATCCATTTTAATTCCAGGTTGTAACACTACAAAATGTGGAAAAGTCCAAGGGGGGGTGAATACTTATGCAAGACACTGTAGCTGTAGGAGTTTTCATAAGAGACCTGCTCTTTGATTTCATTTCACTGAAGACAGCAAATGTGTTGTTTTTATAGGAGACGCACTCGGTCGAACAGTGTGAATGAGAGCGAGTGAATGCAAGGGGGACAGGGTGTTCAGTTACTGTCAAAGCTGGGGTGGCAGTGTTGTTCTCACTGTTGTTACACTGACACAGACAGACAGCTATTTATTAATTTATTTATGTTACCAAACTATGCCCGTCTTGGTCATCAGAAATTTCAGTCACTTTCTCTCCGGAGTTATAATCCCAGATCTGAAAACAAAACCAATACATTTAAATTTAAAATTAAAAAAAGGACAAGAGAGAGAGAGAGAGAGAGAGAGAGAGAGAGAGAGAGAGAGAGAGAGAGAGAGAGAGAGAGAGAGAGACACAGACACACACACACAGACACACACAGACAGAAACACAGACACTGTCTCACCTCGAGCGCGCGCTCCTTCCTCCAGGAGCCCGAGAGAATCTGATTGGTCGAGGGATCGATCTGGAGGGCATCGCCACAGATGTGAGGGCCGGATAGCTTCCTGATATCAGATTGGAATTAAAATGGAATCAAATTTAATAGAAAACAATAGACAGCTACAGACAGACCACACAGGCAAACAGACTGGCAGATAGACCGAGAGTCAGACAGACAGACAGACAGACAGAGAGTGTAAAGTAAGGTGACCCAGTGGCTGGTATAATAGCAGGAAGCATTCAGGAGTCCAAAGTACAGTAAAAACAGTGCAGCTTTATTTAGACTGCCGACAGATGCAAGACACAGAAATGCAAGCAAATAAATAAATAAATAAATAAATAAATAAATAAAAAAAAATAAACCAGACCATTCAGATACAATGTTAATACTCAGGATACTCTAATGTCTCATTCTATTATTCTGGACATTCACTTTCCTGACACACTGCTGTTGCATCCCTCCCAAATCTCAGACACCTCCTATATATATATATATATATATATATATATATATATATATATATATATATATATATATACACATACACACACCCTAGTCTTCCAGTTAGCCCCACCAGAGCAGGGGGGAAAAGAAAACATTTACTGCAATATATTTAATTGTATTTCAATCATTCAATGTATCTTCGGATTGTTTAATCAATTTACTTAGGGCCATAGCACATACCTCTAAACCCTATAATTCTACATTATCAAAATGGCTATGGTTTTTATTCTCTGCCCCCCTCCCTATAGACTTTCACTGGGTACGCCCCCGTCATAAACATCAAATAAGTGTGTTCCCATTCTACAACGGGAGGTTAGCACGATCCCTAAACATGGCTGCCCCGATACTCAAATCACCTCAACACAGATAAGTAATTACAAACAAATAAAATAGACGGTTAAAACATCATGTAATATTGCAGAAAATGTGCACCTTCCTCAACCCCAGGGCCCCATTAGCACGACTCAGGTAAGTTTCATTTACATTTGATTTACGTTGCTAATCTCAGTATATACACAGACAGACACACACACACAAGCAGACAGGCAGAAAGACACACACACACACACACAAGCAGACAGGCAGAAAGACACACACAGACAGACAGACAGACAAACAGACAGACACACACAAACAGGCAGAAAGACACACACACAAGCAGACAGACAGAGACTCACACACACACACACACACACACACACACACACAGAGACAGGCAGAAAGACACACACACACACAGACAGACACACACACAGACAGAGAGACACACAGACAGACAGACACACAGACAGACACACACACAAGAGCAGACAGGCAGACAGAGACAGTTGTATTCCATACCTGACAGAATGCTGTTGCTTCGAATCCCAGAACTGTAAAAATTTGAAACAAAAAGGATGTTACTGAACGTGCATTTACTTTAATGTATATTATTATTATTATTATTATTATTATTATTATTATTATTATTATTATTATTATTATTATTATTATTATTATTAGGCTTCTAGGCCCATAGGGCTGGGAAACCCATTATTGCTGGAATTCATCTTCTTCCCGCCAAAAGTTGCTCGAAAACTCACAGAATTCGGTAGGATGGTAGATGCTTATGGGAAGTTGGTAAATGTTAATTGAACATATGTCGTAGGTCACATGGTTTGGCTGCCATATTGGATTGAAAAAAACCAAACATTTTGCCTAAATGTAAAAATTAATCTTTCCAAAACCACTTATTGCAGAGTGCTGAAAGTTGGTATACTTGTTGAGGGATAGTCCTTGGTCCAGTGGTTAAAGAAAAGGGCTTGTAACCAAGAGGTCCCCGGTTCAAATCCCACCTCAGCCACTGACTCATTGTATGACCCTGAGCAAGTCACTTAACCTCCTTGTGCTCCGTCGTTCGGGTGAGATGTAATTGTAAGTGACTCTGCAGCTCCAAGATTAACTGGTGTTCGTAAGAAGCTGATTGTGTGGAATGGCGGCCACACTGCATGACGTCAAAATCGCATGGTAAAGACGTTATAAATCACAAACTATAAAGATCTTCTTCTCCCAAAGCGCTAGTCCGATTGAACACATGATCCTAGTATGATTGTCTTAAAGATTTGGTCAAGGGAAGTTGCTACAAAAAAAAAAAAAAATAGTGGCCATGTTGGATGACATCATCAACATACAAAACTGGCTTACAAAAACTTTCCTCTCAAACCACAAGTCCGATTGAACCAAAAATTGGCACAAATGATCCTAGTATGGTTGTCTATGGTTGTAAAAAAAAAACACGGCCGCCACGTTGGATGACATCATCAACTTACAATAACTCCTTGTAGAGTGCAGATAGGGCCATGGTTACTATGGAACACATATAGTAACCCATGTATGCTCTATAAAAAAAAGTCATTGCCCGTCACCTTTGACATCTCCTAAAGGTCAAATGTAAAACTGGCTTATATCTCCTAAGAGTGTGCAAATAGGGTCATGGTTACTATGGAACACATATAGTAACATATGTATGCATTCTGCACTATTTGCTAAAGTTGCTGGCAACTCTAGTTATTATTATTATTATTATTATTATTATTATTATTATTATTATTATTATTATTATAATACCTGCACTGTGTTGTCCCAGCCTCCAGAGATGAACTCATCCTCCTTTTCTGGGTGAAAGGTCACGGCGAAAACACGAAATCTGTGACCATCCATCAGAGACATGGAGTGGCTGAGAACATAAGAACATAAGAACATAAGAACATAAGAAAGTTTACAAACGAGAGGAGGCCATTCAGCCCATCTTGCTCGTTTGGTTGTTAGTAGCTTATTGATCCCAGAATCTCATCAAGCAGCTTCTTGAAGGATCCCGGGGTGTCAGCTTCAACAACATTACTGGGGAGTTGGTTCCAGACCCTCACAATTCTCTGTGTAAAAAGGTGCCTCCTATTTTCTGTTCTGAATGCCCCTTTATCTAATCTCCATTTATGACCCCTGGTGCTTTTTTCTTTTTTCAAGTCAAAGAAGTCCCCCGGGTTGACATTGTCTATACCTTTTAGGATTTTGAACGTTTGAATCAGATCGCCGCGTAGTCTTCTTTGTTCAAGACTGAATAGATTCAATTCTTTTAGCCTGTCTGCATACGACATGCCTTTTAAACCTGGGATAATTCTGGTTGCTCTTCTTTGCACTCTTTCTAGAGCAGCAATATCCTTTTTGTAACGAGGTGACCAGAACTGAACACAATATTCTAGGTGAGGTCTTACTAATGCATTGTAGAGTTTTAACATTACTTCCCTTGATTTAAATTCAACACTTCTCACAATATATCCGAGCATCTTGTTAGCCTTTTTTATAGCTTCCCCACATTGTCTAGATGAAGACATTTCTGAGTCAACATAAACTCCTAGGTCTTTTTCATAGTTCCCTTCTTCAATTTCACTATCTCCCATATGATATTTATAATGCACATTTTTATTGCCCGCATGCAATACTTTACACTTTTCTCTATTAAATTTCATTTGCCATGTGTCTGCCCAATTCTGAATGCTGTCTAGATCATTTTGAATGACCTTTGCTGCTTCAACAGTGTTTGCCACGCCTCCTATTTTTGTGTCGTCTGCAAATTTAACGAGTTTGCTTACTATACCAGAATCTAAATCATTAATGTAGATTAGGAATAGCAGATGACCTAATCCCTGTGGTACACCACTGGTTACCCACTCCATTTTGAGGTTTCTCCTCTAATCAGTACTTTCTGTTTTCTACATGTTAACAACTCCCTAATCCATGTGCATGCATTTCCTTGAATCCCTACTGCGTTCAGTTTGAGAATTAATCTTTTATGCAGGACTTTGTCAAAAGCTTTCTGGAAATCTAAATAAACCATGTCGTATGCTTTGCAGTTATCCATTTTCAATGTTGCATCCTCAAAAAAGTCAAGTAGGTTAGTTAGCCATGATCTCCCTTTCCTAAAACCATGCTGACTGTCTCCCAGGATATTGTTACCATATAGGTAATTTTCCATTTTGGATCTTATTATAGTTTCCATAAGTTTACATATAATAGAAGTCAGGCTTACTGGTCTGTAGTTACCTGGTTCGGTTTTGTCTCCCTTTTTGTGGATCGGTATTACGTTTGCTATTTTCCAGTCTGTCGGTACAACCCCTGTGTCAAAAGACTGTTGCATGATCTTGGTTAACGGTTTGTAAATAATGTCTTTCATTTCTTTGAGTATTATTGGGAGGATCTCATCTGGCCCAGGGGATTTGTTTATTTTAAGAGCTCCTAGTCCCTTTAACACTTCTGCCTCTGTTATGCTAAAGTTATTTAAAATTGGATAGGAACAGGTCGACATGTGGGGCATGTTGTCCGTGTCCTCCTTTGTAAAAACCTGTGAAAAGTAATCATTTAATATATTTGCTATTTTTTTTTCTTCATCTATGATTTTGCCATTTGTGTCTCTTAGACATTTAACCTCCTCTTTGAATGTTCTCTTGCTGTTATAATATTGGAAAAACATTTTGGAATTGGTTTTAGCCCCCTTAGCAATATTGATTTCTATCTCTCTCTTGGCCTTTCTAACTTCCTTTTTGACTTGTGTTTGCAGTTCCAAGTACTCTTTCTGTGTGCTTTGTTTTTGGTCCCTTTTAAACGCTCTGTAAAGTGCCTTTTGTCGCTGAATATTTTTTTAAATTGATCTATTAAACCATTTTGGCCATTTTGTTTTAGATTTAGATTTGTTTACTTTTGGGATGTAATTGTTTTGTGCCTCTAGTACTACATTTTTAAAAAACAGCCATCCTTTTTCTGTGGATGTTTTCTCTATTTTACTCCAATCTACTTCTGTTAGTCTCTGTTTCATACCTTAATAGATTGCTTTTCTAAAACTGGAAACCTTCGCTTTAGTCATTACTTTTGGGGTTTTAAAAAATATTTCAAATGAGACCATGTTGTGGTCTGAGTTTGCCAATGGCTCTCTGACCTGTTTTAGGGAGGAAAGGGTTACACACACACGTGCTGTGTGTTACCTGGCTCTGTAGGTGGGTTTGTGAGTGTGTGTGTGTGTTACCTGCAGGTGTGTGTATGTTACCTGGCCCTGCAGTAGGGTGACCAAGCGTCCCGCATTGTGTGGGACAGTCCCTAAATTTGACCCTGTGGAAGGGTGTGGGTATTCACTGACACGGGAGACAGAGGAGTGTACTTGGAAAAACCGCACAGATACCAGTTTTATTTATTTATTTATTCATTTTTTTTTCCCCCTAGTGATTTATTTTAGCCAGCAGAGGACGCTGTTGTCCGTGGCCTGAATACCAGCGATGGTAGACAGGTCCACAGAAATACCCACAGGTAAACGGACACGCTGGTGCATTCACAGATGCTCTGAACTAATAATAACAAAAGGCGAAATCAAAAAGAGAAAATAAAACACAGTAATCAAAAACTACAAAGAAAATGTGCTGCACTCGGCACCGTTACCCCGACCGTCACTACCTGCAGGCAAACAAAACAAATCTTGAACACAAAAATAACACAGGTCAGGCTGGGCAGATTGCCTTCACTGTTCCTATGTCTTTTTATTTTCGCTTTCACTCTCTCGTTGTTCGCTCTCTCCTCTCTAACACCCACCCCGAGCTGGAGAGCTGCAGGTTTTTTATACCGTGGCCGAGGGGTTTAACTAGCTGGCAATTATTCTATTACCCCTCTGCCACAATCTGCACGAGTTTTTTTTAAATTACTGTGGATGGGGCTGCCCATCCACGCTACTAAACAAATATAATAAAACAAACACGGCTACGCCGTCATTTAAAAACAAATAAACAATACCAAAACATACATTCGCCAACAAATATAAATACAAATAACACGGCGGTACGCCGTCACATAAATACAATAAATAAATCATAACGATAATAATACTACAACAAAAATAATACTACAAAACTCTGAAGGATGGCACCTCGCTCGTCCTACATAATAAATACATAAATCACAAAACAAATACAAAGTAACACAGGGGCGAAGGGGGAAACCCCGTTCTAAAATAAACAAACCCTGTACAGGGCTGCTCGCCCTGTTACAAGCACCTTACTTCATAGACCCCAAGGTGCTTTAGACACAGCATAATAGAACATTAAAATAGCATAAAGATTATAATAAAAGACTATTTTAAATAGAAGTAAATACATTTCCAATCATGTATATTAAAAAAACACACACAAAAAAACAGTAATAATAAAGACTATAATAAAAAGGCCTGTGTATATAAATAAGTCTTCAATCTTGAATTAAACAGCAGGACTCCTAGCTTCTCTGACAAAAAAAGGCAGAGCATTCCATAATGTAGGAGCCTTATAAGAAAAGGCCTTTCCTCCCATACTGTTTGTATTTACCCTCCGAATAACCACGAGCCTGCATCCTGAGACCGCTTAGGAATGTATGGGAGCAACAGCTCTTGTAAATAACTGGGTGCTAATCCATTAAGGGCTTTATAAGTTAAAAATAAAATCTTAAAATCAATTTGAAACTGCACAGGAAGCCAGTGTAAGGAGGCCAAGACAGGAGTAATATGTTCACCTTTTCTGGTTTTAGTTAGAATTCTTGCAGCAGCATTCTGAATAAACTGCAAGCAAGATACCAAATACTTTGGAATCCCAGAAAAAAGTGCATTACAATAGCTGATTCTCAATGAAACAAAGGCATGCATTAGCCTCTCAGCATCAGATACAGAAATAATAGATCTAAGTTTATCTATATTTCTCAGATGATGAAAATATGCTTTAGTAATTTTCCTAATATGGGACTCAAATGATAGAACAGGATAAAATTTAGTCGTTGCCAATTATTTTTTATTATTTTCTCCCAATTTAGAATGGCAAATTATTTTTTTAAGCTCACCTCACCGCTACCACCCCTGCACTGACTTGGGAGGGTGAAGATGAAAACACACTGTCCTCCGAAGCGTGTGCCGACCGCTTTTTTTCACACTGTGGACTCACCATGCTACCTCCCAAGAGCTACAGCGTCGGAGGACAACGCAGCTCTCGGGCAGCTTACAGGCAAGCCCGCAGGCGCCCGGCCAGACTACAGAGGTCGCTGGTGCGCGGTGAACCGAGGACACCCTGGCCGACCTAACCCTCCCTCCCCCCGGGCGACGCTCGGCCAATTGTGCGCCGCCCCCTGGGAGCTCCCGTCCATGGTCGGCTGTGGAATAGCCTGGACTCAAACTCGCGACGTCCAGACTATAGGAGCGCATCCTGCACTCCACGTGGAGCGCCTTTACTGGATATGCCACTCAGGAGCCCTAAATCAACAATTTTTAATTGGTGCTGTGAACTCACAAGCATGACCTCCGTTTTATCACAATTCAACATCAGAAAATTCTGCGATATCCAACACTTTATGTCCGCAAAGCAAGCAGCTAATAGAGCCCCAGTATAGGAATTGTCTGGATTGAAAGACAAGTACAGCTGAGTATCATCTGCGTAACAATGGAAATTCACTCCATGCCTGTGGATAATATCACCTAATGGCAACATATAGAATGAAAACAGGGGAGCTAAAATAGAACCCGGAGGAACACCACAGACAACCTCTGACAAATCAGACTTCAACAGAAACATACTGAAACCTATCGGAAAGATAAGCGCTAAACCAAGAATGGATACCGCCTGCCAAACCCACTAAACTCTCAAGCCGATTTAACAGAATGGAACAGTCCACGGTATCAAAAGCAGCACTAAGATCAAGAAGAATTAAAACTGAAGGAAAGCCAGAGTCTGAGCTTATCAAACGATAATTTACTACCATAACAAGAGCCGTCTCAGTGCTATGTGCAGATCGAAATCCAGACTGAAATTTCTCAAATAAAGCATTACAAGCTAAAAATTTGAGTTATTTTTTTGGCAACAACTTTCTCCAAGACCTTGGCTAAGATTGGAAATGGGCCTATAGTTGTTAATAACTGTAGGATCCAAATTACTTTTTTTAAGCAGGGGTTTAACCACTGCAACCTTAAGTACACAGGAAACTATACCAGATGAAAGTGATTCATTTATAATTGTTAAAATGCTTATATTAGCAACATTAAATACATATTTTAATAGTTTAGTAGAAATAGGATCAAGGGCACAAGTGGTTGGCATATGCCTAACTAATGCTGTCAGCTCTTGCAAAGTAACCAACAAGAAAGCCTCCATCATAACTTTATCAGGTCTAGTTAATTCAAAGTAGGAGGAAAGGTCCATAATAGAAGGAGTCTGTAAGAGCTGATCTCTAATGTCAGGAATTTTATTGAATTTTATTTGAAAGACATTTCTGAGTCAACAAAAACTCCTAGGTCTATCTAGACAATGTGGGGAAGCTATAAAAAAGGCCAAAAACATCCTCGGATATATTGTGAGAAGTGCTGAATTTAAATCAAGGGAAGTAATGTTAAAACTTTACAATGCATTAGTAAGACCTCACCTAGAATATTGTGCTCAGTTCTGGTCACCTCTTTACAAAAAGGATATTGCTGCTCTAGAAAGAGTGCAAAGAAGAGCAACCAGAATTATCCCGGGTTTAAAGGAATGTCGTATGCAGACAGGCTAAAAGAATTGAATCTATTCAGTCTTGAACAAAGAAGACTACGCGGTGATCTGATTCAAGCATTCAAAATCCTAAAAGGTATTGACAATGTCGACCCAGGGGACTTTTTCGACCTGAAAAAAGAAACAAGGACCAGGGGTCACAAACGGAGATTAGATAAAGGAGCATTCAGAACAGAAAATAGGAGTCACTTTTTTACACAGAGAATTGTGAGGGTCTGGAATCAACTCCCCAGTAATGTTGTTGAAGCCGACACCCTGGGATCCTTCAAGAAGCTGCTTGATGAGATTCTGGGATCAATAAGCTACTAACAACCAAACGAGCAAGATGGGCTGAATGGCCTCCTCTTGTTTGTAAACTTTCTTATGTTCTTATAAGATAATGAACATGCAGTTTGGAATTCTTCCATCTGCGTTCCAATTTACGATCATCACATTTCAGTTTCCGAGAAATGTTAATTTTTTTTAAATTTAAACTACCTGATTGTTACTATGGTTATGCCAGTCCGCTTCCGCTGGTGCTCTAAATATTTTAAAATGTAGCGCAAGTATAGTCACTTGAGTTCCAACGGTTGGTATAGCATCAGTGAATAGTTTTTTTTAAAAAAAAGGAACCAAAAAGCAAAAAAAGATTCTGCAGCTACAACAAAAGAATGGGAGACAACTTGTAGAATTCACAAAAAATGTAATTTTATTATCTGACTTCTCTCCTTCATGCATCCATGGGTAGAAATAATTGTGATTCTGAACTTCTAGATTTCACCAAAGATATTTTATCAGATACAGCAGAGCAGCTGTGTACTCTATTTTCCTTAAGCACAAGTTATAATAGAATCAACAAGATAATACAATGTTTGAATTAATACAGGCTTCCCTTATGACATCACCCCATTTTTCTTAACCTATCAGAAAAGACAATTACATAGTGATGCAAGTTTTACAAGCCTAAAATATTATTGATCACTTTTCTCTATCTCTAAGAGAACACCACTTCAAAACATCCTTAGGTGTTTCACTCACAAGGCAATAAAACTAAGGGCAGAAGAGAGAAGAATAGGGGAGTAAGCCTTTTGCCTATTTTCTTTGAAGTTTAAACTGTGGGAAAGGAATATTTAGCCAAAGGTGTCACTTACCTAAGAACACAGAATACAAAGCAATCACCTTTCATGCTCTCAATTTAGGGACACGAAAGCTTTTCTGCCATCTGGCTGCTTTACTTAATATTGAAACCAATATTGCCTTCATATTAGCTGTCTATGTAACCTAGCTAATTTTAAACTATCGATATAGTTTTATAGGTACCACTGACATAAAATCGCTCCCCCCATTTTGAGACTTCAGTTTTAGGAAAACACTTTTTTGTGTTTAAAATACTTTTTTTACAATTTATTTTTTTCCTACATGCCGATAAAAAAAACACACAGGTTTAGTTTCGAAATAACCCTTGGTTGCAACATTTTATTCCATTAATAATTTGTGTTTTTCGTTTTTAACTGCTAGAAATTTTGTTTTTCAATATTTAAATAAATAATAATTAACAGAGCGTAAAATCAAGTTATACATTGCACATCACATCTGTATTAAACTACCTGTATTTTATTTTAGCTTATCAAGTACACAAAACAAGTTCAAGAACATATATTCTTTGCTTTACTGAACATTTATTTCCAAAACTATATTTAGACAATAGTTCTCGCTGCACTGGCTTTTTACAAATTTGTTGTATTAATTGAAATTGAAAAGAAAAGTATTAAACGTGCCGCTTCATCAATTAAAAAGCAAAAAAAAAAAAAAAAAAAATTAAACTGTGCACCATTCAATAACCAGTATAAACAAAACATTTTGGTGTTGCCTACGATGCAGTGCAATTGCATTCAATTTCCAGCTGTACCAATACATTCATTTTGTTAATCAGAAAACCATAACCATACTTTACAAGTGTACCGCTGTGTTACACGGACATGCAGAACAAGTTATAGTCTGTACTAAAGTCAATCAAAAGTACTCCATTCAAACTAAATGTTTTCTACATTGGGCCATAAACACTCTAGTCCTATCAGCTTGTTTCCTTTTCCATTTTAAGTTTGTATTTGTTTCGTCTCCAGTCACGTACTGTTTTTTCAGCATTGCGATTAACATGTATTTCGGCAAATTCAACAACGTGCAATTTCAAACCTGTTGAGCAGCATTTTCTTTTTTTTCTTACTGTCCTACTTTATCCAGTCTCAAAGAAACCTGCATTATTATTGCATTGCCGTTACAACGAACAGAAGGCGGGTTCAGTTTGAATGTTGACAAATCAATGGCTCGGGAGGGACCGACAGCTATTGTGTTAACACAGTGCACTTATGAATTTTGAGAAGAGGTCAGTCAAGAGTCTGAAAGCTTGCGTTTAACATTCAAAAGGACTAAGGGTATTGAGAGTAACAAATTAAAACTTAATTAGAACAGTGGTTTTGTGTTTCTACCTACATGACATGAATGCCATAGATTCTGAACAAATAAATCGGGTTGTTGACAATTAAGTTTGTGCGAGACATGACCGTGACTGCAGTAATCCCATTGTGGCACGGGTCCAGTAGTTTAATATTAGACACACAGGTGCATATGTCGCACCAGTTTATTACTCGCTCCCCCCTTTTAAGGGCCCCACAAAAATGGCTAGAAAAATCGACTTATTCAACGTTTCTTACGGTATATGTTTATCCAACAACACACATCTGGGTGAAGTCAGTGCCAGGGGATGATCAGAAAGCGGAGTGCAAAGTTTGCCAAAAAACATTTACAATTTCCCATGGAGGACAGAATGACATTAAATGACATGCTGCTGGTGATATGCACAAAAGGTATGAGCTACATCAAGAACAAAATAAATCACTATCCAGTTTTTTTGTGAGGCCAAAATATAGCAACAACAAAAGAACTACTGCCGAGCTGACCAGCGTCTACCACACAGTTCATCACGGACATTCCTATTACTCAGCAGCGTGTGGAATACTCTGACAAAGCACAAAAAATGTCATGCACACGTACAAAATGCTATTCAATTGTTACAGACATGCTTGCTGATACTTCTGTTGACAGGTGCTTAGAAAATGTGCAGGCTAGAATATTCTAGGTGGCAGCTGACTCATGTGTTAATATGAAAACATACTTTTCTGTAGCTTCAAATGCTTCCAATCATGGGAACACAAAGCTCTTTCCTCTTGCACTTTTGGACACCTGATCTTGGTGTGCAAAATAAACTTTTGGACTTTTATGAAGACAATGGCAAAACATCTGATGCTATATTCAATCAGAAGTTCACAAGATTAGTTGAACATGATGTGAGTTTGGAAAATGTTTCTGCTTATGCAGCGGACAATGCTTGTGTAAATTATGGGAAACAAATCTGTATACAAAAAAGCTTGAGGATAAAATCCTTGCATCATTATCATTAAATTATTATCATAATTATTATCATTAAAGCAAACTGCAACTGTGCACATCATGCAGCTGACATACTTAAAATCGACAAAGAGTGCGGTAACCAAAATTTACACTCACTTCTCGCTATCCGTCAAACGTGTCCACGAACTAAAAATAATTTTTGATTTTGTGTCTGAAGAATAGTTGACTCTAAGTACTAGGCATGTGCCAACAAGATGGCTCAGTTTGTTCCCTGCTGTCAAGAGGTTACACGATTGCTGGCCCGCCTTAAAGAGCTACTTCTTGTCCTTAGGGGAAGACGAGTGTCCAAGAACCCAGTGGAAATACTTTGAACATGATACAGGGTGATGGGATACGTGTGGACTTAAGATACAGTCACCTCCAAAATTATTGGCACCCTTGATAAATTTGAGCAAAAAAGACTGTATAAAATAAATAATACCAGTACTGAGCTATATTGTAATTTTCCAACATGTGGAATATATTTGACTTTATTAATGATTCAATGGAATCAACCAAAATTACACATTTCTCAAATTATGAATTTATTTCCAAAAAAAATGGTGCCACAATTATTGGCACCCTTGTTTTCAGTACTTTGTGCACCCTCCCCTTGCAAGGATAACGGCACTGAGTCTTTTTCTATAATGTTTAATGAGATTGGAGAACACATTGGGAGGGATCTTAGACCATTCCTCCATACAGAATCTTTCCAGATCATTGATATCCTTCAGTCTGCACTTATGGACTGCCCTCTTCAATTGAAACCACAGGTTTTCAATGGGGTTCAAGTCCGGAGACTGAGATGGCCATTGCAAAATGTTGATTTTGTGGTCAAGTAACCATTTCTTTGTGGATTTTGATGTGTGCTTGGGGTCACTGTCTTGCTGGAAGATCCACTTGCGGCCAAGTTTCAGCCTCCTGGCAGAGGCAATCAGGTTTTTGGCTAAAATGTCCTGGTACTGAGTAGAGTTCATGATGCCGTTGACCTTAACAAGGGCCCCAGGACCAGTGGAAGCAAAACAGCCCCATAACATCAAAGATCCACCACCATATTTTACAGTAGGTATGAGGTTCTTTTCTGCACACGCATCCTTTTTTGGACGCCAAACCCATCGCTGATGTGCATGGCCAAAGAGCTCTATTTTCGTCTCATCTGACCATAGCACCCGGTTACAATCGAAGTGCCAATGCCGTTTAGCAAACTCCAGGCGCTTACGTTTGTTGGTTGCTCTCAATAAAGGCTTTTTCTGGCAACCTTTCCAAATAGCCTATTGGCATGGAGGTGGCGTCTAATTGTAGATTTGGAGACTTGGGGACCCCAAGATGCAACCAAGTTCTATAATTCTCCAACTCTGGCCCTTGGATTTCCCTTTGCCTGGGGGCAAGGTACACTTGTGTCCTCTACCAGGCAAGTTTACCACTGTTCCAGTGGTTTTGAACTTCTTAATTATTGCCCTAATAGTGGTAAGTGGTATATTTAGTTTTTTTAGCTATTGTTTTTTAGTTTTTTAGCTATTGTTTTTTTTACCCATTGCCTGATTTATGAAGGTCAACAACCATTTGTCTCTTTTCATTTATGAGTTCTTTGCCTTTCCCCATGGTGATGGATGACAAATGGATTTCAATATGGGTGTTACCTCATTTTTATACCCCAGTGAAACAGGAAGCCATGGAAGGTCACAATACAGTTCCTTAAGACTGAGATGAACTTAAAGTAGAATGTTAATGCAGATTTAATTTTGTTTGATTTTATTTATAAGAATATTTAGGGGTGCCAATAATTCTGACACCTATCTTTTTGAGAAAGAAATGTTATTACTTGTTAATAAAAAAAACTTTCTCTGAGCAATTGTATTAGAATAAAAGAATATGGGTTTCCCATATATATTTGAGTATAAAATATAGCTCATTACCTGTGTTGTTTATTTTATACAGCCTTTTTTGCTCATCAGGACTGCCCAGTCCCTGACCACATTCCGGCGCCTCCTTAAGACTCACCTCTTCAAAGAGCACCTGTAGAACTCCTCTGTTTGTATCCTGGGACACTATCACCCTTCATGTAAATGTGCTTTATTTTGCTCTTATCAGCCCCTATTTTACTGCATTTAATCCTGTACTTCAGAATACTGTAATCTGCCAAGTTTTTAACCTGTAGTACTTTGTATTTAATCACATCCTGATGTAACTATCACTATTTAATCATATCCTGATGTAACTATCACTATTACCTGCTGTATTATTGAATTGTGGTTTGTCAAACTTGTACTTTACTTGAACAAAAGTTATTGTATTTCTTGCTCTTATTGTATTACTTGTATTGTAACGCTTGAAATGTTTTTGCTTACGATTGTAAGTCGCCATGGATAAGGGCGTCTGCTAAGAAATAAATAATAATAATAATAATAATCTTTATCAAGGGTGCCAATAATTTTGAAGGTGATGGTATATGTGAAATGCCTACAAAATGCACTTAAAATATTCTACGACAACGTTCTTATGAGGAAAATGAAGTAACAGCATGCAAAATGTATGAAATCATGGTCACACTGTCTAAAAATCTAAAGAATGACAGATTCTTTCTTTGGATTTGAGGCCAGCTCTGCCCTGAAGCAACTTACTCCTTACAGGTTTTGATAATTTGAGAGGACTTTTACCCGTCTGCTTTGGCCTACTTGGAGAAATGTTTTGATTTTTCTGAGGAAAACTACTTAAAGTGAATGTAATGCTTAACTTTGAAGAAAGCTTTGCTGAACTATGTGAAACAGTTTAAGCTTTTCAGATGACATCCAAGCTAAAAATGGATGCTCTCTGACAAGTTTTTCATGTCTGAAAAACATCACCCATCAACAGACACTGTGGGAAAAAAATGGTGCACTTTACTGAAGAGCATAAATGCTCCAAATATTACTGTTCTGGTTTCTTTATCATTAAGCTTTCCTGTACCCAACACCTTAATTGAAAGACTCTTGTTTAATGTCTGGTGCATGGACAGGTCAGTGTAACTGGAGCAGGAGTGAGATTCAAGTCAAGGTAAACTAGGAACAAGACTGCCAAGAATGTTATGCCTATGTTTTGAAGGAAAAGGCACTTCTGGAAGCTACCCAAATCAGACAACAAGTACAAGTTCAAGCAGAAGGCAACATAAAAATGACTAGTAAGTAGAACGTTAGGTTATTATCATAACTCTGGTTCCCTGAAATAGAAATGTAACCATTACCTCTTGGGTATTAGTCCTTTAATACCATCTAACCTAAACAGATATACCAAAGCTGCACATAGTGCTTGTGACATAGTCGTGCCCGCCCCCAAGGGAATAAACAATCACACAAATACACATTTTTCCTTCAAGACTGCTGCAATCATAGACGCAGCGACCGTGAAGGTTGATGGTTACATTTCTATTTCAGGGAACCAGGGTTATGATAATAAACTAACATTCCCTATCAAGTATGTAATGTAACCATTACCTCATGGGTAGACATACCAAAGCTGTCGCAAGGATTATTATTATTATTATTATTATTATTAGACACCCTTATTCCTCTACTGTAGACCAACTGGAAAAATTGAGGGGGAACTCACCTCTATGTTTATGTTGCAAGGGTCGAGCTCGAGGCCGCCCTCTTGTTCCAAACCCAGGGATTTGTGAATCCACGACATTCAGACGATAAAACCACGTAAAAGTATGGGGAGTAGCCCACACTGCTGCATCGCAAATGTCCCTGACAGAAGCGCCCTGGAACAAAGTCCATGAAGTTGCCATGAAGTTGGCTCGTTCATATGCAATGTTAAACATATCTGTGATCATCTTGATAGCCTCTGTATAGACAGAGCTTTCTCATGGGACTTAGTCCCATAACAGATAAGAAAACTACTCAGACTGCCTCCAACTTTGAGTTTTGTCCCCATAATACGCTAGTGCCCGCATTGGGCAAAGTGTATGGAGCTGCCACTGTCTATCAGACTGAAAAGGAGGTGATTGAAAAGCCTCAAGTTCCACCATCTGGTTAATTTGGAATGCTGAGATGGTTTTCGGCAAAAAAGCAGGATTGGTGCAAAGTGTGACTTTCACCCTGGCCTCTGCAAAAATTAAGCAGGCTTTTGCAATCTAAAAAGCTTGCATCTCACCCACCCGCTTAGCGGATGTAATCGCAAGCAAGAAAGCCGCTTTCACAGAAAAATATTTCAGATCCGCTGAATGCAAGGGCTCAAAGGGAGGCTTCATAAGTGTTTCAAACACCACCTCTGTCCTTGATGGCAAAGCTTACTGACGTTTCCTCTTCGTGCAGCCGCAGGTCGATTGTGAAACCCTCCTCTGGCTTTAGCAGGAACCGGCTGAGCCGCTCTCTGTGGCTGCTGGAACCTTGGCCACCAGTTGGGAGCTGGTCTACGTACTGGGGGAGGTCGCTTGGGAAACAGACGCACCTGATCCTCCATAGACTCCCGCGCCCAATGACAGTGCTGCAGCATCTCATCTACCGCAGGACCAAAAGTGTGTCCTGGAGTAATGGGAGCATCCAGCAATGGTGCCTTGTCCCCATCCACTATATACACCGGAGACAGCCATAGCTGACATCTTGCCGCTATTAACGAAGCAAGGTTCCTACCCACTGCCTGTCTATTTAATTTTGATATCCCGAGCAGGTTCTTATTCACCAGCCGTAGCTCCTCAAGCTGCTGTGGTGTGGGTCTGTGGCTCTGTGAAAGAGACTTTAACAAACAGTTCTGGTAAGCCACCAATATGCTGTTGTAATTGCTCAGCCGTGCAGCAAAAGCACCAGCTGGATTACGCCTTCTTGAGAATAATCTCCGAAATCCTGCATTGCTTATTCAGGCAGGTAGCGTCTTTGTTCAAAAGCGCTAGCTTTGAGCTTGCACCAATGATGCAATAGTGGCATCTACTGGTGGAAAATCTGCCAAGCCAAGCTTTTCTGCCTCATGCAGACTGCACAGCATCCCCAAGGGACGTGAAGCAGCAGGTGCTGTAGCCGGGTGACCCTAGGATGAATGCACCTCAAAAAGAAAATCCGGTTGCATCGGCTGAGACACCTGAGAATGAGCAGGATCATTCTCATCTATAGGCCTGTGGCAATGTCCCCCGCCCCTGTGTGCATTTGTGTGTTATATGTTGTATGTTGCGTGTTGTGTGTAAATGTTGGTGTATTGTCATTGGTACACGGGATATAAACGGGTCTGTGTTTCACGTGCATTTAAAGTATGTAATAATATGTGAGCACGGGGTTGCACGTAATGAATTCATGTGCTGGGATTCAAGTGAATAATTAATTAGTAATTGAATCCCAGCACAACAGTATATATAGATGCACGTTTCATTCACTCGGGGTTGGGTGTTCGGTGAGTGGAGAATGAGTGTGGAGAAGGAGGTAAAAAGAATAATAATAAGAATAATAAGAAAAGAAGTGTCTCACTCACCGTGTTTCGTTTGTCTGTCCGTACACTGTCTGTTTACTGTTTAGTACGTTTTGTTTGTCTATTTTATTTTGGTGTAGAGTGCCGTGTCCTGTTTTTGTGTTCTGTTTAAACCTTTTATTTTGTTATTAAACGCTGAGTGCAACCATCGCACTCAGTTTCTCTCATCATCACCGTCTGTCTGTGTGTTTCTCTCTCTGGTCTGAGTTCCTCCCTGCAGCCAGCCTGTCACAAGGCCATGGAACATTTAAAATGTCAGTGGCCCTATTAATCAGCGGCAAAAGCGTTACTGGTGTTGCATTATCCGGGTCATCCTCCTCAGAGAGGAACTCTTGATCGATTACCTCCTCAGAAGCAGCAATAGACAGGAGATCCCCCGCTGCCACTCTGCATGTACTACTGTTGCTCTAATGGTGCAGAGGGAGCAGGTGTAGCAGTGCGATTGCACAGAGCTCTCCAATATATGAGACTGGTGGCTTTTTCTCCTCCTCTTCTTAGGCGGGGAAACCAGAGAAGGGGAGGGAGAAGGAAGACCGTGAAGCCAGTCTCCTACATGAGGTTTTCCTACTTTCCCTAGGCACAGAGCCCTCATGAGAGGATACAACCCTCTCTTTTTGAGCCAAGGAAGGAGGGGAGCCTTGTCCAGGTGAAAGTGGGGAGACTTGTCTTGCATACATGGCAAGAATGTAACCCCGGCATGATATAAATCGCAGTAGTGTGCAATGCAAAACGACTGTCAGCTGTAATTGCTGTAACAGTATAGCATACTGTATATTATTAGCACCCAAGGGAAAGTGTTGAACAATGCGCACAGCAATGTTGCTATGCAACTGGCAATGCGTCAACAGTGACAAATGACTACAACCAGATCCGCTGATAGATCAGGGATGGTAGCCTTGGTTATTTCCAAATACCTGCACTGTGCCTAAGCACGATTACAAGACTGTATAGAATGATTTAACACCCACACTATTATAGTACAATATACGCTACACAGTGTTAATGGTACAGTACAGTGCACGATATACGATGTGGTGCGTAATGCACGGTACACACAGTACTGTACGGTACTGCTACAAAGCATGGTACGGCGCAATGGTCAAGTATGTACAGTACACAATGCACGGTACGCACAGTACGGTGCAAACAGCATGGTACCCCTGGTACGATGGGCAATGCATGGTATACACAGTATGAATCAAACGGTATGGTACAGTGCAAGGAGCATGGTACGGGTGTATACAGTATGGTTTAGCATCCAATGCATGGTACTGTACTGGTGTACAAAACACGATACCCCTGGTACGGTACACACGGTACAGTGCAACGATGCTGTATGGTGTACAGTACGGTGCACGGTACGGTACGGTGCATGGTACAAAGTACGGTGCACACGGTACATTACCATTACAGTAACCTTGTTCACTAAGAAAGGTGGTAGATCAGTGACCTACAGTTACCGAAGAAGCAATATGCAGGGATGCCCACCTGAATAGCTTCTGGCTTAATACAACACAGCCTTAAGACTAGAAGAAGCCCGCTGTCAGCCTGACAGCCTTCGCAATGGCACTGCAAGCAGAGATTAGAGCAGCAACGAAACACTGCGGGAAGGACTGCAAGCAATCAGACCCAAAGCAGAGTTGAGCCCAGCAACTGCTAGTGAATCGGAAGGGTAACCTCGTTCGGTGTACAAAAGTACCGGTGGGAACAGTAGCAAGTCTGGGACATACAGTTACCACAGGAGTGAAATAGGAATGCCCACCTAGAATGCCTTTTGGCTAACCAACTCGAGGAAAGCCTACTGCTAGAGCCCTAATAGTCTTCATACTAATTCTGCAAGCAGATCTTAATGTGGCAACGAGACACTGTGGGAAAACTACAAGCAGATTGACCCAGCGTGAGTGTCTCGGTCTAACGCAGGGCAGCTGAGCCCAGCAGCCACATTAGTATTTCTGTGGAAAAAGCCAGAAAATACAACAGAGAAAAATTCTCACACAAAACAGTAACCAAACAATTACCGTTATTTTAATATATATTTAACAAAAAAAATCACATTTTTTATTTTACACTTCAACCAAAGCTAGCAGCTTGAGAGAGCACCAGTAGCCGGCTTAAGGTGTTCGATCCCAGGGAAGGGGCAGCAGAGCTGCTGGCTTCGCGCGGGGCACAAGACCACTGAGGACTAACAAAACAACCACGGCTGAGTGCACAAAACTTGAAGTAAATTTATTAAAACACATGAAAACAATCGCAGTAAGTGTTAAAACACAAGTGAAAAATCTCATATAACACTTGGTGTCACTTATCTGTTCATAGATCTCCCTGTTTAGACAGTGAAAGGAAAAATGATGATGTAATTTGTGTCAGGGGTCCTTTATGCCCTTGGAGGCGGGCACGACTACATCACAAGCACTACGTGCAGTTTTTATATATCTAGGCTTGCTACTATTCGATTTTTATTTTGCCAAATCGACGATTAATATCGACGTTTATTTTAGAAAGAATTTACCTGGTTATTTTTATCTTTATTTTTCAATTCAAGCAGAGAATGGGTGAAAATGACCTTTATGCTTTAAAAAAAAAACAAAAAAACACTATGCCATTGAAAAACGTCTCATTAGCGAAACTCCTTTATCATATTCAACATGCAACAAAACCATAGTTACCACCATTCTAATTGAAATAACGTTTGGTCACAGATGAGCTTGAAATGTATTTGCTTACGATTGTAAGTCGCCCTGGATAAGGGCGTCTGCTAAGAAATAAATAATAATAAAATAATAAATAATATACATTTAAAAACTGTCTCAAATAAACCGCAGTAAACGAAGCATATAAAAGTGTATTACACATACCTTTACAGCATAAATTTGAGTAAAAATAATATGCACAGAACAAAACATTAGATAGTTGAACAGAACTAACTTATTATTCTGAGTCTGAGCTCCCCCTCTCCTGCTTTAGCACAGCCGGACACAGTCACAGGCAAGGCAGATGGGCCCTCTTCGTCCTGCCGCGGAGACTTCAGCCGTCGGGCAGGGTATTCTGCACAATATTCACGAAGTGCTGTTCTCTTGCGCCCCATTTTCAAATCAAACTAGTAACCGTCACTGTATACCTAAAGCAAAAGCTTTTATACACCTTAACCCGCTAATTTTAAAGTCGTTTGATTTTTACCACATTCAGGCAGAGCTACGGATTATGTTTAATTAAAACCTCTCTCACAGTCAGCAGTACTGATAGGTAGTGTGTAAATAGTACTGAACAGTTTTTCCAGTTTTTGAGGAACGTTCCTTTTTCTTGTTGATTTTTATAAGTTTAATTTATATCCAAGCTGAAAATGTGTTGCCAGACTTTACATTTCCCACCATGGCGTGTTACCTGGCTCTACAGGTGTGTGTGTGTTACCTGGCTCTGCAGGTGTGTGTTTATTACCTGGCTCTGCAGGTGTGTGTTTATTACCTGGCTCTGCAGGTGTGTGTGAGATACCTGCTCCTGCAGGTGTGTGTGTGTGTGTGTGGGTGGGTGTGTGTTACCTGGCCCTGCAGGTGTGTATTCTCTGCCTCGTCTCCGTGTCGTACAGGTGAAGCTGGCAGTCGGACCCTGCTGTGATAAACCTGTCCCCCGAGGGAGACACGGAGAGAGAGAGGGTCTGCCTTCCACGCCCCCCGGCACTGTCTCCGCCCCCTTCCTGCACACAGCACAGGCTCCGTCCACCAGCCACATGCCACACCCGCACACACCCACTGGCATCTGAGAGAGAGAGAGAGAGAGAGAGAGAGAGAGAGAGAGAGAAATTCATAGTTAAGTTCAATGTGGCGGAGTGTCCCGCCCCTATATATTTATTTATTATTATTTGTATTTTTGTTTGCGGCACAGATAAAAGTGCCGTGTATTTATTGTTGATTTTATAATTTAAAAACCTTGTGAGGATGCATGGCTGATCAGCTACTGATTATTTAAAGAGCTGACAGTCACGCATCCTTACTAAACTCGTGCAGACTGTGGCCGAGGGGTAATAAGATAATTAACAGCTAGTTAACCCCTCGGCCAGAGTATAAGAACCTGCAGCTGTCCGTGCTGCGAGGCGAGTGTACAGAGGAGAGTACGGGAGAACACGGGAGAGCGAGCGAAAAACAATTGCTATATTTAAAATATACTTGTTTCTGTTTATTTGTTTTGCCATCGCGCCTTTTTGTTTTGTGTTTTGTTGTTTGTTTAAATCTTTTGTTTTGTTTATTTATTTATTAAATACGCTGACCGCCGTTGCGTTCAGCTTCACCCGCCCATCCATTGTTTTGGTTTCTGTACTTCCTGGTCCGTGACGTCACCACACCTCACCACTGCAAGCCATCCTGCCACATTCAATTATTCACAGATCCATTCATCAAAGACAAACACACACACAGAGACTCTTAGATTTGTCTCACAGGGTGACACAGACACACACTCACACGTAGCTAGCAGCAGGCAGTGCCTCTCTCTGTTGTCCCGGTGCAGGAATCTCAGGCTGGTGACTGGCAGGCTGCTCTGGAGAGTCTCTGAGCTGTTCAGCTGGTACAGGAAGGTACTGTCTGCAGGCTGGTATACCTTAAACACACAGAGTGCAGGCAGAAGGAGTGTCATTCTCTTACACTCTGCATGACAGACACAGCAATGAGTGCAAGAGAATGACACACTCTCAATATGATTAGAGGGACACCGAACACTTCTTGTAAGTCATTAAATCTAGTTATTAGTTAATCTAGTTTTTGTAGATCTTGTTGTGGCTTAAATGTTTCGGATGCTTTGTTGTTGACACTGAGTGTGAGACCTGCACTCACAGATACATTGTAAGTATACCTGCTGCTAATAGGGTTCAATGGGGTTATAAACTTGTCTACAATGAGGCTTCACCTGGATGGTTCCATTGGTCAGCCCGACAGCCAATAGGGTGCCTTCGTCATTGAAGCAGCAGGTCATGACATCACAGCCACAGTCACTGACAAGAAACAGGCCATCAGAAATGACATTACCAGCCATCACAGGATAAACACACACACACACACACACACACTGACACACACTGATACACAGATTAATTTCATAGGATGTCTTAACACACACAGACCATGGTATCGATCTCCCAAGAATGGCGGTGTATGTGCTCACACACACACAGCCATTCAAATACTAAGACATATCTCAGATGTCTTTTTTGCTCTCTCACAGACATTAGTCTCATATTATCTCTCTCACACACCACACACACTAAGATCAGTCTTACAGGACATCTCGTATGCTCAGCCCTCCCTCTGTCCGTGGCTCCAGGGAGGGGGGAGCAGAGGGCGTGGCACTCAGGGCGTGGCGCTCGGGAACCTCACGGAACTGCGGGGCCCAGCTAGAGATCAGAAACCGCCGTGGGGTCACGAACAAACCCAGCGCCATCAGAGAGAAAGAGAGGGAGAGAGAGAGAGGTCTAGGGAGACAGAAAGGGAAGTTACTTGGCTAAACAGTCAAACTGCACGAGAAATCACTAAGTTGGTTAATTCACTGCAAGTCCATTTCAACAGTAAATTCCACTATATTCCTGTATATTGAAAAAAAAAAAAAAAAAAAAAATACAAACACACACCCCACATCAACAACATGGTACATTAACTTGTATAAAGTAAAAGCACAGCAATGTGTAATAAAGCACAGTAAAAACATGGTAAAGCATAGGTGAGCATTGTAATGCATATTAAAAAAAAAAAAAACACATGGTAAACTAAGCCTTATAAACGTGTCCTGTAGTAAAAGCATAGCAACGTGTAATAAAGCACAGTGAAATCATGGTAAAGCATAGGCAAGCATTGTAAACCACAGACAGGTATGGTAATTGCATGTTAAAAAAAACATGGTAAACTAATGAAAAGCTATGGGTATTGTAACACAGCAGGGAGGGGATTAATATCCTCCCTGCATAAAACATTTTGTTTAATTACTTTGTTAATCATCCCCTGCACCTGGAAGTAATTGTATATTAGAACCAGGTGCAGGGTATTTAAAGAGGTGCAGTCTGTCTGCACTGGACAGCTGAGTAGAAGGAAGCAGGAGGTGTACCCTGCTGCCGAGCCGTCACAGAGAGGTACTGTGTGTTCCTTTTGTGTAATATAAAGAAAAACGGTGTGCTTGGTTTTCAGCCGGTAAACAGCGTAGCTGTCCGGCTTATTTAGAGTAGGTTCCTGCTCGTGTTTAGTTAGTGCTCGTAAGAGCTAGGTGTTTGTTTTCATTTCTGTTTTGTTTTTGTTAATAAAAATAGCGCACCTGCGCTTTAAAACTTTAATCTGGTGTCTGGGTCTGTATTTTAAAAGGGCTAAACGAACCCGAGCTGCAAGGTGCGTTTACAGTATTAATTATGTAACTGTTTAATTTTAATAATACACATTATTGAATAGAATTAAATTGGCTTGCAGTACATGTATTCTACCAGCAGGTGGAACCCCATACATTGAATGTAATTGTAAAAGGTATTATAAAACAATGCACATGGATTGTAGGTTTCTAAACGTCATTAATATCAGCTTTTGATCTGTTTTCTTTTTAGATTTAATAACTTATAATGTTTCTAAATGTCGGGTGTCTCCCTCTAATCGTTTTGAGAGTGTGCTTCATCCCATTGCACTATTTGTATTGACACCCAACACTTAAACACCCAAAACATGTTTTAAGCAGCATACGTGCGACTTGTTAATATCAGGTTTACCAGTCTGTCGTTTTACAATTTTTACAGCAAATTTCTCACAATGTTTTAGGTTATTCGTGTGTTGATGAGAAACTGTGAATTATGCTGTATGAATTCATTTGTGAGGGTCTGGAACCAACTCCCCAGTAATGTTGTTGAAGCTGACACCCTGGGATCCTTCAAGAAGCTGCTTGATGAGATTCTGGGATCAATAAGCTACTAACATCCAAACGAGCAAGATGGGCCGAATGGCCTCCTCTTGTTTGTAAACTTTATTTTCTTATGACGAAACTTTCATGCACTGCGCTTAATTCCCATTGAAGACAGGACAGTGTGCTAAATACTGTAGCAGCAGGGCAGCCACATCCAGACAACAGGCAACATGGAGTGTATGAGAGACTGGGGAGAGGGATGGGATTGTAATTTAAAATGTTAAGTGTGAGTGACTGTGGGACCGTGTTAGTCTGTGTCTATAGAATGTGTGGCGAGTGAGCATTACCCATCTCTCTCTTCTACTCGAGTGTCGTCTTGATTAGCCCGTCTGTGGCTGGTAACTGGTGTGTGTGAGAGCAGTGACCAGAGCCACTGGCCTGCTGTATGTGGAATGGACCAATGGTGTGGGGCATGGGTGGAGTTACGGTTATAAAAATGGACACTGCACTGCCGGCTGGTGTTGTGGGTGTGTGTGTGTGAGCAGTCAAAAGAACAGCTAGAAACCTTTTATCCTGAGAGCTGAAACAGCATTGGAAGAGTAATAAAAATAGCAATTCTAACTAGAGGTCTGCACAGGCCTAAATTTAAAACCCGAGCAAACAAATCCGAACCCGACCCGAGCCCAAGCCCTTTGAAATATCTGCATACCCGAGTCCAAGCCCTTTGAAATATCTGCATACCCGACCCGAGCCCTTTGAAATATCTGCATACCCGAGTCCAAGCCCTTTGAAATATCTGCATACCCGACCCGAGTCCAAGCCCTTTGAAATATCTGCATACCCGAGCCCAAGCCCTTTGAAATATCTGCATACCCGACCCGAGCCCAAGCCCTTTGAAATATCTGCATACCCGACCCGAGCCCAAGCCCTTTGAAATATCTGCATACCCGAGTCCAAGCCCTTTGAAATATCTGCATACCCGACCCGAGTCCAAGCCCTTTGAAATATCTGCATACCCGAGCCCAAGCCCTTTGAAATATCTGCATACCCGACCCGAGCCCAAGCCCTTTGAAATATCTGCATACCCGAGTCCAAGCCCTTTGAAATATCTGCATACCCGAGTCCAAGCCCTTTGAAATATCTGCATACCCGACCCGAGTCCAAGCCCTTTGAAATATCTGCATACCCGACCCGAGCCCAAGCCCTTTGAAATATCTATAATTCCAAACATATGCTATTGAAACTAAGTACCTTCCGTGTAGTCTATTCCTGATTTCCAGTTACAATGTAAATAAATCACTCTCAATTAATCATCTCATTTACTTCCTTTTCTAATAATCCAACACTTCTGGTTTAAAAGACAACAGGCTTCTTCAAAACTTTGTTACCATAAATAGCCACACATTAAGATGTGCTTGCAAATTCACATAATCATTTTGGACAAAAGTAGTCATATACGACTGACTTGGCCCAGCTACAGGACGAATACATCCCTTTTTAGTGTGCCACTGCACAGATGAATTTACCATCTTTCTGCGGTCATATTTCAGTAATATTTTGCGAGATTTGCATTGTATAAAAGCCACATGGACTTATTATAGCTGAATTTAACAATGTCGTAATTTTTCCAAAGTGGATTCGTACCCTTTCCAGCAACGGAATGTTCCACTGCTACACGTGTCACTATAAGTCTGAGATATGATTACAGGCATTTTATTGCATACTTAGGTGTAGTTTATTTATGTAGCAAATATGACAAATTTCCCTTCCCTTGTTTTTTTTAAATGCTTTTATTTTGCCATTTAGCTTTCTTTTTGTTTTTGTGAAGTCCGTTCATGAAACACTGAACTGCTAATAAACGTTTTACTGTAGAACTGGTTGCTTAGTTCACACACTCTGGATTGCTAAATGTGTTTTATAACTCCAATGCAGGACTATTCTGCCACCTGCATTGGCACCGCAGCATCAAATACACTTTAAAGCAATTTCTTTCTTACTTTTTAGAGCAAAATTAATTTCAGAAATTCACGCATGTGTGGCACAGTGTCTGCATCGACAGCGATTTAAAGTGTTTGTTTGAAGTAAAAAATATAAGTATATCCCAGCAACTGTCAGGTGTGCACTAAAAAACGTTGCAAGCAGGCTAGCAGTCGACGGATCAGATCGCTCTGTAACTAAATAAATAAATATTGATTTGTCTTAATTGTAAAGTGAATGATTGCCAATTAATGTTGTAACGTGAGTTGTGTTGAATTAACAATTTGCCAATTCGCACAGGGCTCAGCCGACTGGATTTTGGGTAATTTGCAACCAGTTGTCTGCACCACACAGCTCTCGACCAGTAGGGCATTATATAAGCACTGATACTAACCTAATGCACAGCACTCCGTGCCAGCTCACCGAAGGGCCTTATCACCAAAGGGTATGTAGTCTAAGCTGTGGTAGTCCACGAGGCCAGACCAACGTGGACCGGCTGCAAAATCTATCCAAGCATCGAATGTGAAGGCTTTAACTCCAGACCAGGTTTGCATGCATTTCTTTCTTTTCTTTTCTAATTAATGCTCTCGCTCGTCCTGTACCTGTCTGTTTACGCCTCCCTCTCTGCACCACCCTCTCCCGTAACCTTCCTGCCTCAATTCTCTTTGCCCTCTCACCCCTACACCTGGCCGCCCCTCGCCGCCCCAGCCCCGGCTCTCCTCCGTGCTCAGCTCGGCTCGTACCGAACTGCGCTCTGCTGAAAAGAAATGGAAGAAAACCTATCTGCTGCCTTGGATCTCTATCGCTCGCTCCTCTCTTCCTTCTCTTCTACACTCATCTCTGCCAAATGCTCCTACTTCCACTCATTCAGTCTTCCACTAACAATCCCTGTAAACTTCTCTACCTTCTCCCTCCTTAGTCTTCCCGCCCTCTTCCACCTTCCTCTCTCTCAGATGATGACTTTGCCTCCTTCTCCTCCAAAAATCACAGACATCTGCAAACTCTTCACTACCTCGCCTCCATCTCCACCAACCCCACCCTCTGCAACCCCTACCAATCTACCCTCCTCGCCCTTTTCGGACTCCGATCTTTGCTCCCTGCTCCTGAGCCATTAACCCACCACGTGTGCTCTGGACCCCCTCCCCACTCACCTCTTCCAGGCTGCTGCCCCTGCTCTACTCCCTTTCATTTCCTCCCTTCTTAACACCTCTCTGCTCTCTGGCTGTTTCCCTGCCTGGTTCTCCTACTACCTCTCCGATCACACATACCGGGTGTCCTGGCGTGGCTCACCCTCTGTCTCTTGCTTTTTTGACAGGTATCCCCCCAAGGCTCAGTCCTGGGACCTCTCCTGTTTTCTTTACCCATGCTCCTTGGGTCCCCTCATCTCCTCCCAGGGCTTCTCGTATCATCTCTACGCTGATGATGCCCACATCTTCCTCTCCTCCACCCCCCCTCTCTGACTCCAACATTTCCTCCTGCATCTCTACCAGTCTCTCGGTCATCTCCTCCTGGATGCATTCGCATCATCTCAAACTCAACCTCTCCAATTCAGACCTCCTTTCTTTCCCCCTCTTCCTCCCCCACCGCTGATCTCTATCTCTATTCCTCTTGAATCCACCACCATCCTCCCCTCCTCATCCACCAAGAACCTCTGTGTCACCCTCGACCCCTCCCTCTCCTACTCTCAGGATATCTCTACTCTGGCACGCTCCTGTCGCTTCATCCTCAGCAACATATGCAGAATTCACCCTTTTCTCACCAGCTACTCCACACAGCTCCTAGTTCAGGCCCTGGTACTGTCCAGCCTTTACTGCAACTCCCTCCTGGCCGGCCTCCCTGCCTCTGCTATGTCTGCTCCAGCTCATCCAAAACTCTGCTGTTCACCTTGTCTTTTCCCCTTCCTCATTTCTCCCATGCTACACCGCTGCTCCGCTCTCTGCACTGGCTCCCTATCGCTGTTCGCATCCAATTCAAAATTCTACTTGCCTATCGCTGTCTCTATGTTTTTGCTTCCTCCAATCTCCAGACCATCATGTTTCCCTACACCCCTTCTTGCCCCCTCAGCTCCTCCACCACTGGCAGATTAATGATTTAGATTCTGGTATAGTAAGCAAACTTGTTAAATTTGCAGAAGACACAAAAATAGGTGTCCTCTTTTTTTTTTTTTGGAGAGGTTGGATGATTTGAAAAAAATTACAAATTATTATATATTTTAAGTGTTTTATATTTAAAAATAACAAAAGATAAAATAACGCAAAAAGCTTTTGTTTAACGTGCTAATGTTCCTTAGCAACTGTGATACGTCACACGTACGTTGCGTGGTTCCCCCCTCCCCACCCCCCCAAGTAAACTTAAAAACAGTATCAGCAGCACGTTTACAGTGAGAAACAGCTTTAATGAGAAATTGATTGTTTTGTGACAAAGGGAGGAAAAAGTACAACACAAACCGAAGTGAGGGCAGCAGCGGAGGTTCCAGCAAAACACAGAAGCTGAACATATGAGGAAGCTTATTTAAAACTGGGCTTTACATGGAGGGGGTCCAGCGGTGCACCGAGGCCTCAAATGTGCGGTGAAATACTGGCAAAGCACAGCATGCAGCCCTGCAAGCAACACCGGCATCTCGAAACACGACAACCCTACCTTAGGATCAAAACCCGGAAAGTTTTTTCACAGGAAGCGCAATGAGTTTATTTCTTTATTTATTGCATTTATATAGCGCTTTTTATACAAAAGTACCGCAAAGCACTGTACAGTACATAGCAGAAAAAAAAAAAAAAACACAATACATTTGTATAGCATGTCACACATACAACTGCAAAAATCAGACCATTTAAATAACATTTAAACAACAGTATACACATAATAATACAAAAGCAGCAATTTTAAAGTTACATTAAAACCCACTAAGATAAGAAAGTTAACAGGACAAAAAACAAAGAAGATTTTAGCTGCTTCCATGTGTACTGTTTTTGAATTAATACTTCTGAAACTCATACTGCTCTATATTGATCAAATCCCTTCTACTTCTTTATTCATTTTTTTGCAACATGTAGGATTTTCAGTTAGTTATGTTAATAATTCAATTATAACGTCTCATCGAGCCCATTAGGTTCAACCGTATTTAACCCTTTGAGTAGTACGAATGTACCGGTACCTTCACTGCTCTCTGGTCCCCAAGGAGTACAAACGTACCGGTACGTTCTGCAACTTAAAACTTTAATTACTGCGCCTACTAAACTCCTGATAACACGATGTTGTAATACCAGGTTTCTGTAACCCCTTTTATTGGTCTATTGCGTCCTCCGCCAGATACTGACTGAATTACATACAATAAACTCAGTCACAAAAATGTCAACAATGCTTGTTAACCCGCGAAAATTGCTCAGTGAGAAAGTAGTATTAGAAATAAAATAGTGAATTCAGATTCCGATTTAAATTCAAATATACAATTCTTCCACTGAAAAAGGACAAATGAAATATAATCTATAAGGAATACTAATACGGATTATGCAATAGCCAGGCATTATAAAGCATGAAGTCATGGATCTTCATCGAGCCTTAAGTTTACTGGGATGGAAAAGGTGACAGTATCTGTAAGAGGTGGTAATATTCTGGATACACACATTAAATACGGTTGAACCTAATGGTCTCAATGAGACGTTAGAATTGAATTCTTATTTATGAACAAGTAGGAGGATTAATTAACATCTAATTGTATTGAAGCTGAGATGTACTGCTTCAATGAGTGTTGATCAGGTGTTCTCCTTGTATGTTGTTAAGACTGACTTTTTAGAAAAGTTTTTAATTATTTTAACTACTGGGGACAAGTGGATACTACACCCCAGGGCCAGTCGCATAAAGACAGACTAACATTTGAGACTATGTCTAATGTCAAGTCAGTCTTGCTAAAGCCATACGGCTAAGCCTGTTGCATAAAGGCGTCTTATCTAAGACCGGTCTAACGAGCCAATCCTGCAGTGCGTTTGGATATTTTAAAGACACTGACAGAGAGGAAACAATGGCCGACGTTAGAAAAGAAAGATGTATGCAGTTTACCACAGTCTTTTAGAGGAGTATAATGTTGAAAAAAATTTCTAAGAAGTGCACAAACAGTACAAACACCAAGCATGGGGAACAATTACTGAGAACGTAAATAATGTTAATCCACAGACTCTGTAAAACATGTGCAAAAATGGTAGAAAAATATGGTTCAGGACAATAAAGAAATCTTTGAGGAAAATTTCAGAAATTGATGGTGGTCCTCCAACCAAACTGAAAAGAGCAACTGAACTTGGGGTAGAGATTTTCGGAGTGAAATCCCCATTCTGAAGACTCCCAGTAGGTGAGAGTGGGGTTGCTCAGGAGAACGTAAAAGATTCAATTTCATAACGAAACAGACAATACTGAAATTATTTTAGATATATATAAGAAAGTTTACAGTTAGTAGCTTATTGATCCAAGAATTTCATCAAGCAGCTTCTTGAAGGATCCCAGGGTGTCAGCTTCAACATTACAGGGGAGTTGGTTCCAGACCCTCAAAATTCTCTGTGTAAAAAAGTGCCTCCTATTTTCTGTTCTGAATGCTCGTTTTTTTTTTTTTCAGGTCGAAAAAATCCCTTGGGTCGACATTGTCAATACCTTTTAAGATTTTGAATACTTTAATCAGATCGCCGCGTAGTCTTCTTTGTTCAAGACTGAATAGATTCAATTATTTTAGCCTGTCTGCATATGACATGTCTTTTAAACCAGGAATAATTCTGGTCGCTCTACTTTGCACTCTTTCTACAGGAGCAATATGCTTTTTGTAGTGAGGTGACCAGAACTGAACACAATATAATAGATGAGGTCTTACTAATGCATTGTAAAGTTTTAACATTACTTCCCTTGATTTAAATTCAACACTTTTCACTATATATCCGAGCATCTTGTTGGCCTTTTTTATAGCTTCCCCACATTATCTAGATAAAGACATTTCTCTTGATGTTGGCTTTGATCATCTAAATTTTGAAGTGACTCAAATTTGTTGGATGTTTGATTTCTGGTGGTTGTGTTTGACAAAGTTTCTTGTTTTCCCTACTTCTGCCTACCCGCACCCAGCTGTTTTGACCCTCTATCTCTCTGATGGCTTTCAGGTTGTTAGGGGTGCAGACTTCCATGAATTGTGGGTTTGCCAGCTCCTCAAGTTCCTGTTGCTGTCTCATTTCCTGCAGCTCCATTTCTAGCAGACCTACTGGTTTAAGCAAGTCCTGGATCGTGCGGCACTTTTCACACAATTGGTTTAGCTCTACTGGGTTTTCTCGGATTTCCCACATTTAAAAATTCTTTAAAATGCCCAATCACACAGCACGAAATCAAACAATTTATGGCGATATAATACTGTCATAACCATTTCATACAGCCAAAAGGATCTTGTAAGTACAACTTTCAAACCTGTCAGTCAACAGATTGTTTTCATGGCAATGGAAACAAAACAAACAAACAAATAAATAAATAAACAAATAAATAAATAAATAAATAATACACACAGTGGTTTTCAGAAGTATTCATCCCCCTGCAAAGTTTTCACATTTTGTTGGCACCTGAGCATACTCCACAACGCTTTCAAATTAGACTTCCCATGTAAAATCTACACAAACTACTCCACACTGAAAATTTTAAAAAATGCATATAGAATATAAATAAGTAAGATTTACAGAGAAAAACAGATTAATCTCAGTTGCATAAGTATTCAACTACTGCTACTGCAGCCCTAAAGCAGCTCAGGTGCAAATCATTTGTTTGAAAGGTCACAAAATTAGTGGAATGGTTTCAGCCTGTGTGTACTCAAAGTGGTTTAACTTGTAGATAATTTCCTTCAGATATATATAAACTCTTAAGCTGCAACTCACATAGTGATCCAACAAAGCAACCATGAAGACCAAGGAGCTTTCGAAACAAGTCAGGGATAAAGTGGTAGAGAGGCACAGAGCAGGAGAAGAGAACAAGAATTTCAAAGGCGCGGATTATCCCTCTCAGCACAGTGAAGTCCACCATTAAGAAGTGGAAGATGCATCATACGACCCAGACACTACCCAGATCAGGTCGTCCTCCCAAACTGAGCAGCCGGGCAAGCAGGAAACTGGTTCAGGATGTCACTCTGAAGCCAACAATGACCTTGAGAGATCTTCAAAGTTCTGTGTCTGAGATGGGAGTCAGTGTTCACACATCAACAATAAGTCGGCCCCTACACAAAGCTGGCCTGTATGGACAGGTGGTAAGAAAGAAGCCATTACTCAAAAGGCACATATGAAGTTTGCGAAAAAGCATGTAGATGATACTGCAGACATATGAAAAAAGTAATAAAAAATGTAAGTTTTCGGTCTAAATTCCAAGCGTTATGTCTGGCGCAAGCCCAACACTGCACATCACCCAGTCAACACCATCCCAACTGTCAAGCATGGTGGTGGCAGCATCTTGTTATGGGGATGCTTCTCTTCAGCAGGGACTGGGAAGCTTGTCAGGATACAGGGGAGAATGGATGGTGCAAAGTACAGGCGAATCCTTGAGGAAAACATGTTTGAGTCAGCCAAAACTCAGGAACTGGGGAGGAAATCCACATTTCAGCAGGACAATGACCCGAAGCACAAAACCAAAGCCACACTGGAGTGGTTGAACAAGAAGAGAATTAATGTTTTTGAGTGGCTCAGTCAAAGTCCTGACTTGAATCCAATCGAAAATTTACGGCGAGACTTGGAATGCAGTCCATCGACGACCCCCAACAAACTTACTTATCAGAACTGGAACAATTTTCCCGTAAAGAATGGGCAAAAATGTCACCATCCTATCCAAAAAGACATAGCAGGAATTGCTGCAAAAGGTGCTTCTACCAAGTACTGACTTAAGGGGCTGAATACTTATGCAACCAGTAAATTTCATTTTGTACATTTTCTTTGCAAGTTTTGCTGACATTTAATCTCCTCCTCATATAACAAATGTTCAGTTTAACCACTACAGCTTTGAATAAAAAAAAAGCTTTGCATACATTGAAAAACTGAAGAACTGTGCATACATTATTTGTAATTCAACAAAATGTGACATTATTGGTAGGGGGTGAATACTACTGCACACCACTGTGTGTATATATTTATTTATTTACTTTTAAAACAGCCTGTTGTGTCTGTTGCTGGCTTTGAGTTTCCTCTGCATTCTCCCCCAAGTCCCCCAATCACATTAACTGGATTTGTGCAGGGTTTGTGACCCCAAATTCTACTGCACAGTTCAAAGCTGTAGCTGCCACCCTTAGAATTGTAAAGTTAACAAATCCTTCACTTTTTCCGGTCTCCAATTACTATCTTGTACTTGATCAGACATTGTATTTGAAAAAAATTTAAGAGTGTAACACAATGACAAAAATATCCAACACCTTTTGACTTTCAATACACACCCACTATAGTGCTTCAGTTCTGGCATAGCCTTTCACACAGGAGTTAAGATGCTTCAGTGCCGTCTGGCATAAAATATGATGGCTCGTTCACACAGACCAAAATGCCGCATCAGTGGCGGTTCTGAGCCGTCATAACTCGTCTGTGTGAAAGGAGTAAAAGAATATAACCGTTAAAGCTAATTGCTAATCTTAAATCACCTTAGTATTCTATCATTTCAACCATGACTATTATTATATTAGAACAAGTTACAGAAGTGCTGAACAGGGACAGGAGCAGTTTTTTGACAGAAGCACGGAAATAGTGAGAGAAGGATGTGAGAGATGTCACCATGGCAATGATACTTAAACAGTATAGAAATGTTAACTTGGAAGCGAAGAAACTTAATTTGAAGATAGACAAACAAAAATGAGAAAAGAAGAACATGTGTATGAATTAGAAAGCCTCACAAAAAAACTGTATAAACTAATTAAAAAAACACTTTTATGTATGTTATCTGTTAATAAATTAAAACGTTTCACATTTTTCTATTGCAGTGTATAGGAATGATATTTGTAAATAGTATTTATAATATTAAAATATTTCTGTATGTGTAAACTGTTTAAATAAATATGTACTGTACAGATTTGTTGTATTAAATTGATTTTTTAAATACATTTATCAAATAATATTATCTATGTGGAATAATCATTAGGTATTCATAGAAATCATTCAGCTAACAATCAGCTGTCTGATGCATCTCCCAGAGTCTTCATTGCAGAGGTTTCCCTGCTGCTCAGTTGCTGTATCATGGCAACAAAGACCTAGACTCAGTTAGCCTGGGACACAGGAGGCTAATATTTTAGGCAAGCAGTAAGTCAGTCTAACTTTTTATGCAACTGGCTAACTTTCATTAGACTAGTCTACGTGAAAAAACTAAGACCTAGTCTAAACTGCTAGACTGTCTAAACCACTTTTTTGCAACCAGCCCCAGCTGTATCAGAGACAATTATATTTAATTATCTATTCCTTTGTCGTAGGCACCTTGTCACGCTAAACTTTTTGTGCACCAATGACTTTCTAAAGATTTTAAATATATATTAACTCAGGGAAAGTGTGTTTGAAAACAAACATTGGAGGTATTTATAGGTTTTTGATGCCTAACCACACATTTGAATTGAATGTCTTTGTGATGTCATTCACCATGTAACTAATGATGTAATTATCTACTGTTCCTTCTCTATTCTCCATTTATTTTCTTTTATTCTTCTATACTATACATTATCCTAATTTAATTTTTTTCTAAAACCACAGACTTTAGGTCATCCATGGCGTGTCTGTTCCTTGTAAAGTGCTGAACTATTGGTTCATTTATTTTTTTATTTCTTATATTTGATAGGTGGTTCTGTATTCTTTTATATAATGTATCTATGATCTCTTTATGTTTACCGTGGACTAAATATATAAATAAATTACATGGACAAAAAGTGGTAGGACAGTTCTTACGGCCTGTTGAGACACGCAACCAACATTTACAAACATAACAGACCCTTAGATACATATATAAGTCATTAAATCGAAATAAAAAGCTGAAACTGATATTAACATATGTAATCCGTTTCTATAGAACCTGTTGTGGTTTAAACATTTCAAAGGCTTTGTCGTTGACTCGCTACATCATCTTTTTTTTATTCACTTTTGTAATGGCAAATTATAGTCACTCTCGCTAAATCTCTAAAAGTTTTTTTTTTTTTTCTTTACCACCGCAAAGCATTACTAATGTTCAGTATTTTATGTAATCTCAAATTTGGTAAACTCGCTAAAAACGTAAATATTGAATATCTTACCTTTTCTGGTTTCAGAAGAATTACCGGTAATACAAATTTGGTTTCGAAGTTGTAAACAAACCGTTTCGCTGTGTCTCCTAGCAACCAGACGCTTTTTATGACGTCTTCAAACAGTCGTCTTCCTGTATCCCAGAGGGCTGCGCTTGCTGCTCCTGGCTGCTCTCTGTTTGACGTCACACGCAACTCCTAGAGAAATGCGTGGCTGCTCTCTGTTTGACTACACGTGGCTACAAGTAACGCCCTCTCCAAACCTTTGAGAAACTTACCAGCATCACCACTTACTTCTACTCTAGTTGCATAAGTCATAACTTCATAAAGTCATAAAGTCATATTCTATTTGTTTGATGTATATAGAAACGTAATTACATTTAATTATTTCATTTTTCACAGTGTACCACACATGGGGCTTGCATTCATTTGCAGTCCATTATAACTTAATTTTAATTTTCAGACGTCCTGTAGTTAGTTTCTGGATTATCAGACTATACAGAGTCAGCGTGATCTAATTGTTGAACATTAACTTTATTGTAACAGTATACATTAATTATCATGGTTTAGTACATTATGTTTAATTTACTATTAATTACTATTTTATATTGATTAATTCATTTATTTATGTGGGTAACAGTTTAAAATAAGTATCTGTAATTCATGATGAATTACGTATGAACTAATTTATCAGCATAATAAAATAGGAATTTGTGAATACACTTCTAATTCTAATAATTAGTGTCTGCAATTCATCATGAATTACATATGAACAGACACTTATTTTAAAGTGTTACCATTTATTTAATATAGCGTTGACAAGGCTGTTCACCCTTCTTTGCATAAAGATAACATGCTGTTCCCCTCCACTAACAAGAGAGCAGCAGTAGTTTTAGTAGCTATTTGAATTACGTTTGGCAGGTCACTCATGACTCATGATCTCTGTATCGTCTCTTTGGTTCACAGCCGCAGCCAGCCTCCCGCAGCTACCTTTCAGTTTACAGAGTTGCCCTGGGCTGTGCAGGATCTGCACAGATTTCAGCGGGTGCAGCTTAGTGACGTCACGCAGCAGCCCTCGACCAATGAAGGATTATGCAGGACATGATGCCATCTTATCTAGGGTATGGGTGGTCTGCATCGCTGAGTCGGAAGTGACAGTACTTGGTGCGGGGAATTTAACAAGTTTGGTGAATCAACAGAGCTGAATAACAATAGAAAGGTTGCTGCTGCGGCATGCAAGGCTGTGGCTGACCCGTGCGAGATGAAAGCTTATTGGGACGAAGGTCTAGTTATCTTTAACCGACTAATTAGGAGCTAGCTTGGTGTTACATTAAAATGTAGAAAGAAGCTAGCCTGCAACTGTAAATATTTATAAATATGAATGTATTGACGGATACACTTTCAAATCAAGTTTGCCCACTTTTCGTTAACTTTGTAACATATTTGTTTGAAGTATAAAAGGACAAATAACATACATGATATATATGAGCTAATATATATATATATATATATATATATATATATATATATATATATATATATATATATATATATATATATATATTCTTTCTCATATTGAATTCTTGTACGTCACTAGTTCAGTCGACTACTCTGGATAAATTGGCAAATGTGTGCGGTGGCTAAAAGATGAGCTGCATTACTATGTGTTTAAAATGAAAGGGACAGTGCCTTTAATGATCCTCCCAGCTCAACCCCCCTAGAGTGCAGAGGTCAGCTTACCAGCACAAAATGCCTGTGTGTGTATGTGTGTGTGCACTCTGTCTTCCTGATTCAAGCAGTGCAGAGCAGTACAGGAGAGCTAGTCACAGAGACCAGGTGAAACCAGCCAAACTCAGCTGAAGTTTATCAAGCATCCCAAAAGAAAGCTAGGAAGGTTCCAGCGACAGTGTCAGCCGGCAGCTTAAGGAGTCGGGTAGCTGAATAAACCAGGAGTTGAGAAAGACAGTTTCCTATATTTAAAGGCCTAAACTAAAACGTTCAATGAGCTCATGGACGAAGAAGTAAATCTGGACTTAGTGAAATTACAGAGACTGATTTTATTTAAAAAGTATAGGATTATTTGCAAACGTTTTGTGTTGTTGTGTAAAGTATAGGATACATAGACTGATTTAATAAGACGTGTCTTTTTGTTTGGTTTTATTTCAGAATTATTAAAATGGCAGGTTTGCTGTAAAGTTCTAAATGAAATTAAGAAGTAATTATCAGGGGCAGCTGCAAGTTCGAGACAGTCTAAACAAGTGAAACTCTGAATGTAATTTCTCTTCCAATGATAAGGCTTAGTGTGGATAGCAGTGCACTGAATATGTTAGTGGGATTTTATGGGGTTAATGTCTCATTGAATGTAACTAAGTGTAAACCTGTGACTCCCAGTTTCTGCTCTGAACCAAAACACACACCGACAAATTGTTTATTTGTTGTTAACTCCTTGATTTTTATATTAAGTAATACTCTTAATAATCAAAGTAACAGGGTTAAGTTTAATAAATAGAATAACACACCTGATGTTATTATAGGTTTAATGGTAAATTGAGAATATTGGCACAGACAGGGAGGTGTTACAAATGTGATATTGTGTATTGATCTGTTTATTAGCGCTATTATATATTTATTAAAAATACACAACTCCATACCCATTTTCAAATGATTTGGCATAATCTACAATTACATTGATAATACTCCGTACAAGACAAACTTCCGCAGTGGGAGCGGGGATGGGCGGGGATCTTTTGCATGTCGACTTTATTTTGACAAAACCCAGATTTATTTTTTCAGATTTAACTGCTAACCTCACAGATTTATTTTGGATTCATCTGTCAGCAAAATGTTGACTGGCCAAGTGTAAAAGAAAAAAAAAAACACTAAAGAAAGTGATTTCTAAAATGTAATTGAAATATATAAATTAAAGCAAAGATCCAGCTTTAATAACATAAAATGTAATGTTTGCGTGTTGATTTAATAATGTATGTGTATGGTGTTTGTTTTGACTGGCAGAGATGGGGTTAAAACCTGTCCTTGCCAACACTTGTGTAATATGACCAGAGTTAATTGTTTGATTGTTGATTAGCTGGCCACATATTATAAAAGCATTCAGAGGCTGTGCCTCTGGGCGATGAGAGTTTGCAGTATTCATTGATCCTTCTACAATACAAAGGTTGCCAGGCCTGAGGAAGAAAAGCAAGCCCATCACACAACCTCTGCCATGTTTAACACTGGGCATGATGAACTCTGATGAATTCTTCCTCCAACTGTATTGTTGCTTTCTTGGTGAAAAAAATTCAATTTCTTTTTATAGTCTGCTCACTTTATATTTTACAATTTTCTAATAAGATCAGTTTTTAAATACTGTACATGTTTTCAATTTTCCATTTACTCTGCTTAATATTTTTGTCTAAAGAAATTCATTGTAGCTTCATAATGTGACTGAATTTGTTACACAGTGTAATGCTGTGTATAGATAGTATATTGTATTTTAATGTTTGAAAAACTCTGTAAGTCGTCTTGGATAAAGGTGTCTGCCAAACAACGAAATAATAATATTGTCAATTTCCTATATATCTTACTATTATATTTCTATTAAAATCTACTATAATTTAAAATGGTGCATGATTAAATTTCTTTCTCTATTCCCTTACATAAAATCTCTATTTGTAAAAGATGGAAACCTTTAAAAGTTATGTTACTTTATTACCAAGCTGTACAGACAATCTGTTAGGTCAAACACAGCCTAAGAGGAGGAGGATTTTAAAGATGATGACCAGTGGGATGACCAGTGTATTTCCTATAGTGTTAAGACACTACATTGTTCCTGTCTTTCCAAATCTTATTAAAATTATAATGTAAAAATGTTCTATCATTATTATTTTATTTCTTAGCAGACACCCTTATCCAGAGCGACTTACAATTGTTACAAGATATCACATTATGTTTACATACAATTACCAATTTTTTGCTTGTATTTTATTAATCTGTGCAGTAGCTCATTTAATATGTAAAGGTTTGTCACAAGGTTATGTGTGGGGCAGCAGTGTGGAGTAGTGGTTAGGGCTCTGGACTCTTGACCGGAGGGTTTGTGGGTTCAATCCCCAGTGAGGGACACTGCTGCTGTACCCTTGAGCAAGGTACTTTACCTAGATTGCTCCAGTGAAAACCCAACTGGGTATAAATGGGTAATTGTATGCAAAAAATAATATGTTATCTTGTAACAATTGTAAGTCGCCCTGGATAAGGGCGTCTGCTAAGAAAGAAAGAAACAAGAGGAGGCCATTCAGCCCATCTTGCTCGTTTGGTTGTTAGTAGCTTATTGATTCCAGAATCTCATCAAGCAGTTTCTTGAAGGATCCCAGGGTGTCAGTTTCAACAACATTGCTGGGGAGTTGGTTCCAGACCCTCACAATTAGAGAAAGGTCAGGCACTGTGTAAATAAGTGCCTCCTATTTTCTGTTCTGAATGCCCCTTTATCTAATCTCCATTCATAACCCCTGGTCCTTGTTTCTTTTTTCAGGTCAAAAAAGTCCCCTGGGTCGACATTGTCTATACCTTTTAGGATTTTGAATGCTTGAATCAGATCACCGCGTAGTCGTCTTTGGTCAAGACTGAATAGATTCAATTCTTTTAGCCTGTCTGCATACGACATGCCTTTTAAACCCAGGATAATTCTGGTTGCTCTTCTTTGCACTCTTTCTGGAGCAGCAATATCCTTTTTGTAATGAGGTGACCAGAACTGAACACAATATTCTAGGTGAGGTCTTACTAAAGCATTGTAAAGTTTTAACATTACTTCCCTTGATTTAAATTCAACAATTCTCATAATATATCCAAGCTTCTTGTTGGCCTTATTTTATAGCTTCCCGACATTGTCTAGATGAAGACATTTCTGAGTCAACATAAACTCCTAGGTCTGCGTGCAGTACCTTACACTTTTCTCCATTGAATGTCATTTGCCATGTGTCTGCTCAGTTCTGAATGCTGTCTAGATCATTTTGAATGACCTTTGCTGCTGCAACAGTGTTTGCCACGCCTATTTTTGTGTCGTCTGCTTACTATACCAGAATCTAAATCATTAATGTAGATTAGGAATAGCAGAGGACCTAATACTGATCCCTGTGGTACACCACTGGTTACCTCGCTCCATTTTGAGGTTTCTCCTCTAATCAGTACTTTCTGTTTTCTACATGTTAACCACTCCCTAATCCATGTGCATGCATTTCCTTGAATCCCTACTGCGTTCAGTTTGAGAATTAATCTTTTAAGCAGGATTTTGTCAAAAGCTTTCTGGAAATCTAAATAAACCATGTCATATGCTTTGCAATTATCCATGGTCGATGTTGCCCTCCCTGATCTCCGATGATCTCCCTTTCCTAAAACCATGCTGACTGTCTCCCAGGATATTGTTCCCATATAGGTAATTTTCCATTTTGGATCTTATTATAGTTTCCATAAGTTTACATATAATAGAAGTCAGGCTTATTGTTCTGTAGTTACCTGGTTCGGTTTTGTCTCCCTTTTTGTGGATCGGTATTACGTTTGCAATTCTCCAGTCTGTCGGTACAACCCCTGTGTCAAGACACTGTTGCATGATCTTGGTTAGCGGTTTGTAAATAACTTCTTTCATTTCTTTGAGTACTATTGGGAGGATCTCATCTGGCCCAGGGGATTTGTTTATTTTATTATTTATTATTATTATTTATTTATTAGCAGACGCCCTTATCCAGGGCGACTTACAATCGTAAGCAAATACATTTCAAGTGTTACAATACAAGTAATACAATAAGAGCAAGAAATACAATAACTTTTGTTCAAGCAAAGTACAAGTGTGACAAACCACAATTCAATAATACAGCAGATAATAGTGATAGTTACATCAGGATATAATTAAATAGTGATAGTTACATCAGGATGTGATTAAATACAAAGTACTACAGGTTAAACACTTGGCAGATTACAGTATTCTGAAGTACAGGATTAAATGCAGTAAAATAGGGGGTAGGTAAGAGCAAAATGAAGCACATTTAAATGAAGGGTGATAGTGTCCCAGGATACAAACAGAGGAGTTCTACAGGTGCTGTTTGAAGAGGTGAGTCTTAAGGAGGCGCCGGAATGTGGTCATGGACTGGGCAGTCCTGACATCTGTAGGAAGGTCATTCCACCACTGCGGAGCAAGGGTGGAGAAGGAGCGGGCTCTGGAGGCAGGGGAGCATAGGGGAGGTAGACCTAGTCTTCTAGTGCAGGCGGAGCGGAGAGGTCGAGTGGGGGTGTAGGGAGAGATGAGGGTCTGGAGGTAGCTGGGTGCAGTCTGGTCAAGGCATCTGTAGGCTAGTACAAGAGTCTTGAACTGGATGCGAGCGGTGATCGGGAGCCAGTGGAGCGAGCGGAGTAGTGGAGTAGCGTGGGCGAAGCGAGGCAGAGAGAACACCAGGTGGGCAGCAGAGTTCTGGATGAGCTGGAGCGGATGGGTGGCGGACGCAGGGAGGCCAGCCAGGAGGGAGTTGCAGTAGTCTAGGCGGGAGAGTACCAGGGCCTGGACCAGGAGCTGGGTAGCATAGTTGGTTATTTTAAGAGCTCCTAGTCCCTTTAACACTTCTGTCTCTGTTATGCTAAAGTTATTTAAAACTGGATAGGAACAGGTCGACATGTGGGGCATGTTGTCCGTGTCCTCCTTTGCAAAAACCTCTGAAAAGTAATCATTTAATATATTTGCTGATTTTTTTTCTTCGTCTACCTTCCTCCAAGGTGTTTGGGGTGTGTTCCCTCTCATATGCCTCCCATCGCTCCCTGTCCATCAGCCACAGGACCCGGATGGCTATGGGCATAGACTGGGCCTCCAGTCCAGCACTCTCCAGGATCCAGTCCCGCAGCCTGATAGCGTCTTCTGTCATTGCCTTTTTTTTCCCGCAGTACTCTTTCTGGCCTTAGTCTTGGGGGCGCTGTTATCCCGCTTCTGACAACCACGTGTGACAAGCAGGATGTAGTGGTGACGTCAGACCAGAAAGGAGTTTACAGACAGACAGTAGTAGAACATAAGAACATAATAACATTGAATCTATTCAGTCTGTTCAAGCCTGAATAGATTCAATTCTTTTAGCCTGTCTGCATACGACATGCCTTTTAAACCCGGGATAATTCTGGTTGCTCTTCTTTGCACTCTTTCTAGAGCAGCAATATCGTTTTTGTAACGAGGTGACCAGAACTGAACACAATATTCTAGGTGAGGTCTTACTAATGCATTGTAAAGTTTTAACATTACTTCCCTTGATTTAAGGTGATTTAAGGTGAAACTGAGACGCAATGGCTGCGCTCAGTGCATTTAATAAACAAACAAAAATAAAAAGGTTGAACAAAATAAATAGACAAACAAAACGGATTAACATTAAACAAACAGTGGATGAACTAACAAACAAACACGGTGAGTCAAAGAAACTTAAATTTACTTTTTCCTTGGTTTTTAGTTTTTGAAATTCTCTCCTTTCCACACCCGTTCTCCGCTCACCGAACACACAACCCCGAGTGAGTAAAATGTGCACCTATATATACTGTTGTGGTGGGATTCAATTACTAATTAATTATTCACTTGAATCCCATCACGTGAACTAATTATGTGCAACCCCGTGCTCACATATTAAATACTTTAAATGCACGTGATGTAATAGTGCAATCCCTGTGCCTAAATACAATTATACATTTTAAATAACTCATGCTCATTACCTGCATTATATCCCGTGTACCAACTACAATACACCAACATTAACACACTACATGCAACACATAACAAACAAATGCACACAGGGGCGGGGCACATTGCCACATGGCCCCACGCTATGTCTGCGTTTGAGTATCACATGTCCGGTATATTGATAGGGGCGGGAGTAGCATCTGCATTCCGACTCCCTTTGACTGGCGTTTGTTACCATCCGAGTGTCCTCCCACCGAACCCCAGCCTTGTCTCAGTGATGCTCCCTCCCATTTTGTGGTCCCTCTCTCTTTATTTGCTTTTCTAGGACGGAAGACAGGAGAAAACATTTAAGCTTGAAAAGGGAACACCTCACCAATTCATTCCTTTTTTCTTTTTTCTTCTGCCACGTTTACGTGTGACTGAGCCATTATTTGCATTAATTCTTTCAATTTTGTCCAGTCTCAGCCCAGAATAACTGGGTGTGGTAACCTTTCTGCCACCCCTACTACCAGGTGACGTTTTATCGGTCCTACCGACAAGTACACTTTTAGTGTGGGGTATGCCGCCGTGTCTCCATGGTTACAGGAGATGGCCACCTGACCTCATGGCCACCACGACACACCGCCCAAGATAGCTGTTCGAATTAAGGTCTGCTCACACCCTGTATCCACTAATGCGTGGGTTTTCACATTCCCTAAAACCACATGAATCATACAAGGCCCCTCCCAACCATTTTCCCCTCGCTTACCTATTTCAGGTGCCCAATTACACAGAGCCACGTCACACTCCATTGCGCCTCCTGGACTCAGGCCAGAACCGGTACTGCGGGTAGTTTATTATTTTGTGAGACATCATTTTTGGAAAAATGGGAAGGAAAAGCTGCAGGAAACAGCAGCAGCAGCGACACCTGCAGCACCAACAGCAGCACAAGAGGTGGTGGTCAAGGGATCCAACCCTTCTGGGACCCCCAGACTGGGCAGCAGAGCAGGAACGATGGAGGGCTGAAGGGGCCCCCCTGTGTGGCACTTGTGGAGAGTTCGGGCACGACCGTTAGGACTGCCCCTATGGAAACACCATATGTGGGACCACAGACGTGCAACCAGGGTCTGGTTGGGGATGCGGCAGAGTGATTCTGAGCTGTAGACCACACCCAGCCGTCTCCAGCGCCCAAGAGGGGGAGGCCGAGCATCCAGCACAAGAGGGAAAAGCCCCGCTGTCTCCAGCGACCAAAGGTGAGCTGCAACAGTCCCAAGCAACTGAGGGGGAGCCGCAACAGTCCCCAGGGATAGGAGACTACCTCATGCTCTCACCTCCACCGGCAGGGGGAGACTACCTGCTGTTCCTGCCTTCGCCGCCAGGGGAGGATTGCCTGCCGCTCCCACCTCCACCACCAGCGGGAGAAGTAGAGCTCCTGTTGCCACCTGCTTGGCCGGGGGCTCCCCTCCCGCCGTTGCCTCCCGAGGGTCCGCTGCTGCCGTCGCCTCCTGAGGGTCCGCTGCTGCCATCACCTCCTGTGGGCCTGCTCCTGCTGTCACCTTCCGAGGGTCAGCTCCTGCCCTGCCCTGCATCGCCTGGGGATGCCAGTTCGCCGTCGCCTGGGGATGCCGGCTGCTCTGCTTCGCCTGGGGTTGCCTGCTGCTCTGCTTCGCCTGGGGTTGCCTGCTGCTCTGCTTCGCCTGGGGTTGCCTGCTGCTCTGCTTCGCCTGGGGTTGCCTGCTCCTCTGCTTCGCCTGGGGTTGCCTGCTGCTCTGGGCCTGACTCCCAGGTCGCGCCACCACCAGACACAGGTGGTCGCCTGGTCTCCTGCTCCGCTCCCCCTGGTTGCCCAGGCGTTGCTCCACCTCTGCCTGGGGCTGCTGCTGATTGGTCACCTGCCTGCTCTCCAGTCCTGTTAGAAAGGCGTCGGACTATGGACTAACCCTCCCTCAAGAAGAGGAGACGGACAATAGCGTATTTGAGGGAGGGTGGATGGCTTTCAACAAGGGGGAAGTGGCCGTGGGGGCCATGTGTGTTGCGCACGGGGGGGGATATGTGGCAGGGCAGCAGGAGAGAGCCCTGCACACTATAAAAGGGGGCAGGGCAAAGCCCTGCTGTAAAGTATATGTTTTGTATTATTATTATTATTATTATTATTATTATTATTATTATTATTATTATTATTATTATTATTATTATTTATTATGTATAAATATGACGGCAAAAAGCGGAGTGTTTAGGAGAGAGAACGAGAGTGAGTGGAGAATCCAAGAACGAGAACTAAAACAAAAGTAAAAGAAAAAGAAGGATCTGAGAAGGCAACTGCCCAGCCTGCCCAGTCTGCTTTATTTTTGTGTTTTTGTTTATCTGTTTTATTTGATCTGTGAGCAGTGTTTTTGTTAAACCTTTTTATTTATTTTTGTGTTTTGAATAAAAATAACACTGCAGTGCGCGTTTGCACCCGACTTCCTACCTGTGTGTGTTTGCAGTTCCTGCTTCTGGCCTGACATCATCACTACAGCCATCCCTGTCACAGTAATGTATTTAGTTTTTATTAGTGTCTACATTTATTTTCATAAGGCACAAAGGTCATTTAGCTGTTTTAAGTTTACTGTTTAAATTTAAAATGAAATGTTAAACTGTAAGTAGACAGAAACCTCAGTGTGATAACATTAGTAAACAACACGAGCTCTGGTGAATTACAAACTTAAACCATGTTCCTGTGTTTTGGATACAGCAACGTCGTACATTCTGCTCTATCTTTGTCCATCCGTTTGACATTTTTCCCCAACATTATTGTGATCTCGGGCTGTACACAAATTTGTCAGCTGGGGTCTTTAAACTACGAGCTACGTAAGTTCACTTCTCAGTGTGTGCAGCTACAGGATCGGATCAACAGTACGGGTCAGTGGAGCCTGATCCAGATCCTTGTAGTCAAATACCATCTCATGATCGAGCTCCAGTGATCCCAGATCCGACCCCAGCTTTCTTCCCATTGACTTCTGTTATACCAATAAATTATCGTGAAATCAAAGTTGTAGTACTCCTGCAATTCGAGAGGGGCATTTCCCCATCATTGAAAAAGTGAGGAGGACATGTCCCACGCGCCCTCCGTGTAAATGATGCCTATGCTCTGTGTATATTTGATATGTGAAAGCCTTGTTTATTTATATAACCGTTATTTGAATATTGCTCTAAATTGATTTTTACATTATCTACTTTTATGATTTTATGAAATACCCCTTTGTGTAATCTATTGCTGCTGTTATCTGTTTTGCAATACTTGGCTTAGCAAGAAATAGGTAAAAATAGCTAATAATTATAAGACATTCTTTACTTGATGGTTAATTGCATGAAATGTAAACTGAAGTAAAGGTTATCTGGTAATATTATGTTTGTGGAAGGGTGGTGGGCAATTCACTGACACACACGGGAGACAGAAGTTTTATTTGCAACAACGCACTGGTGCCCAGTTTTATTATTTTTCTTTTTAGTCTGCAGAGGGCGCTGTTGTCTGGTCCACAGTAATACCAATACAGGTACTTGCAGGCGCACTCACAGGTACTCAAAACTAATAATGAAGGTAAAATAAAACACAGTAATAAAACTACAAAATAAAGGTGCTGCTTACGCAGTGCCCCCACTGCTGCTAAGCTGGTCAGTTCGGGTCTCCGACCTACGCTCAGCTATTCTCTGTACATTGGGGTGGCCGGACTTCCCTGTATACCTACAGACGTCCCCTCGGGTACGTAACAATATATTTTAATAAATGGTTTATTTATTGCTGGCTGTCTTCCTCAGCCATGCTTGCATGTTTTGGTCGCTCGCTCCAACCACTGGCGTTCTTGCCTGGTCTGTGTTTACACTGTCCTTCTCAGCCAGCGTCTCTGTGTGTTCCCAATCACGGCCACCCGAATGCATGACCAAGCGCAGAATTTATGGACCGAGCAATCCCACAAGGCCCGCCTCTCAGACACTCAGAGAAAGGGAAAGCCAACACACCCTCTTCCCCACCTCTCCGTGTCACTGCCATGACTGACAGACGGATCTACGAGGCTGCTGCCCCCTTCCTGCAGTACCACGCATGCGCCAGATAGTCAGCACAGCCCCCCCCCCCCCCCGTTACAATGTTACTAACATTTGTAGACAAATCTGGTAATTTTTCTTTTCTGCCACTACACCCCTAGTTAAATTTTGTAATGACTTTTTACAGATATATTGAATTTAATAAATCACTTTTGGAGAAATGAAGTGCAATTAAACTCAATGGGGAGAATATGACAGTCTATGTATACTCACCTCTCTTTTTGGTATACAAAGTCATCAAGGAACATTAGCCTAGCCAGGTAGCACCATTTTGGTCTGTGGTCTGCACAACTGCCACTTTTATTGCATTCTGCTTTATTTTGTGGCCAGTGTAAATGTTTCCAAGTGGGAAGGACTATACAGTAAATGATTGAGGGGCACATTTTTACACATTACAGACTTTGCACAAGAATGTCTGTAATCTCTTACTAGATGGAATCATTAGTATTTCACAATGTATTTAGTGGTTTGTCAATTATAAAACTGTTTAAACATTATCTATAGCCTACAGTTTAAACTATCAGGAATAGATAAGGACTATTTGACCAATACAATACAATATCATTCATGTTAAGTTGTTGAAGGGCACTGGTCTCTTAAAATCCATAAGTGAAAGAGCTGATATAGGCCTTTATTGTATTTTTGGTTTTGCATGTGGTAGGTGAATAAAATATATTGAACTTCACATTCTATTAATTTTGAGGTCTGATAAACCTCTATGCCTGACTAAATATCGATGGACATTACATAAGCAAATGAGATGTCCTTTTTTATTTAGAATACCATGTTCCTTCTCAAAAATGTATTTTACTATTATCCTTTAATAAAGGAAAATGGCTACTTTAATGAATTTCATGTATCTATTTCAATGCAATGTAGTTTCTTCATTGTAATAAAGAAAAACATTTAGATTTTGTTTCTGTTTTTTTCATAAATAGTAATGTTTTCTGGGGTGAGTAAAACATAAATTAACTTTGATTCATGTACTAAGGGTTACTCTTAAATTAATTCACAATCCAGTTCTGGTGTACCTTTTTATGGTAAACTGTGCATGCATGACTTAGAAACTCAGCTGTCAGCTGAGCAGAATATCCCCAAAAATGGGCTGAATTCGGAAAACCAAATCGGCCCAGAATTTGGGACATTATCTGAAAACCAAATCGGCCCAGAATTTGAGACGTAGCCTGAGAACAGGGAACTTTATATGTAAAACTGTGATTAAATTACATTAGGGATAAACTAATGTATCCTGTAACAAAACAGTAATAGTGGGCAGGATATATATTTGCAATTAAAATCACACGAACGATCATAGATATATGCTATTTGAAAGAAAAAAGTACATCACCACAGAAAACCAATTCTTACATTCGTATATAACATGATCATTTATATTAAATAATAGTCACCCATAGTTTCCTATATAAGTACAGCAAAATACTGTATTATATTTTAATTGAAAGGTTCTGGAAAGCAGGTCTATCTCTCTCTCTATCAATCACAAAGTAAAAAATTCCTCCAAGCTTTCCCAGTCGTGTTGACGTCATATTCCTGTGACGGACGGGGACCAATCAAAATGTGAGACTGTTATGCGGTTCCATCCCAAAAACCGGGCCTGTGTCACACCTCCCATTTGTCCAAGTTGTTTGAATGACTTTTACCATGTGACATCAACAGCCGTGCTTATTGGTTGTGTAGAAACAATTCATTAATTGGACTGTGCACCAAAGTGGAAAGAAGTAGAGCAAACTGTTAAAGAAAGCAAGAGCTTCATCATCTCCAGGGCCTAATGGAGTTCCGTACAGAGTGTACAAGAGTGCTTCAGGAGTTCTACGAATCCTGTGGAAACTGATGAAAGAGGCATGGCAAAAACAGGTTGTACCAAGAGCATGGCGCCGAGCAGGTGGAGTCTTTATACCTAAAGAAAAAGATTATACAAGCATCAGTCAGTTTTGCCCTATTTCCCTATTAAATGTAGAAGGCAAGATTTTCTTCAGCATTATTGCTCAGAGATTGTCAACTTACCTATTAAAGAACTGCTTCATTGACACTTCAATACAAAAAGCGGGCATTCCAGGTTTCCCAGGATGCTTAGAACACATCAGTGTGATCTGGCAACAAATTCAATCAGCTAAAAAGGACAGGAAGGAGCTCCATGTGACATTCCTGGATTTGGCTAAATTTGATTATGTAATGTCCATCAATATTTAGTCATGCATAGAGGTTTATCAGACCTCAAAATTAATAGAATGCGAAGAGAGAGAGATAGAAATCAATATTGCTAAGGGGGCTTAGACCAATTCCAATTTTTTTTTCCAATATTATAACAGCAAGAGAACATTCAAAGAGTAGGTTAAATGTCTAAGAGACACAAATGGCAAAATCATAGACGAAGAAAAAAATACCAAGTATATTAAATGATTACTTTTCACAGGTTTTCACAAAGGAGGACAGGGACAACATGCCCCACATGTCAACCTGGTCCTATCCAGTTTTATATAACTTTAGCATAACAGAGGCAGAAGTGTTAAAGGGACTAGGAGCTCTTAAAATAAAGAAATCCCCTGGGCCAGATGAGATCCTCCCAATAGTACTCAAAGAAATGAGAGAAGTTATTTACAAACCGCTAACCAAGCTCAGGCAACAGTCTCTTGACACAGGGCTTGTACCGACAGACTGGAGAATTGCAAACGTAATACCGATCCACAAAAAGGGAGACAAAACCGAACCAGGAAACTACAGACCAATAAGCCTGACTTCTATTATATGTAAACTTATGGAAACTATAATAAGATCCAAAATGGAAAATTACCTATATGGGAACAATACCTTGGGAGACAGTCAACATGGTCTTAGGAAAGGGAGATCATGTCTAACTAACCTGATTGATTTTTTTGAGGATGCAAAATCGACAATGGATAATTGCAAAGCATACGACATAAGAACATAAGAACATAAAAACATAAGAACATAAGAAAGTTTACAAACGAGAGGAGGCCATTCAGCCCATCTTGCTCATTTGGTTGTTAGTAGCTTATTGATCCCAGAATCTCATCAAGCAGCTTCTTGAAGGATCCCAGGGTGTCAGCTTCAACAACATTACTGGGGAGTTGGTTCCAGACCCTCACAATTCTCTGTGTAAAAAAGTGCCTCGTATCTTCTGTTCTGAATGCCCCTTTATCTAATCTCCATTTGTGACCCCTGGTCCTTGTTTCTTTTTTCAGGTCGAAAAAGTCCCCTGGGTCGACATTGTCTCTACCTTTTAGGATTTTGAATGCTTGAATCAGATCACTGTGTAGTCTTCTTTGTTCAAGACTGAATAGATTCAATTCTTTTAGCATGTCTGCATACGGCATGCCTTTTAAACCAGGGATAATTCTGGCTGCTCTTCTTTGCACTCGTTCTAGAGCAGCAATACCCTTTTTGTAACAAGGTGACCAGAACTGAACACAATATTCTAGGTGAGGTCTTACTAATGCATTGTAAAGTTTTAACATTACTTCCCTTGATTTGAATTCAACACTTCTCACAATATATCTGAGCATCTTGTTAGCCTTTTTTTATAGCTTCCTCACATTGTCTAGATGAAGACATTTCTGAGTCAACATACACTCCTAGGTCTTTTTCATAGTTCCCTTCTTCAATTTCATTATCTCCCATATGATATTTATAATGCACATTTTTATTGCCTGCATGCAATACTTTACACTTTTCTCTATTAAATGTCATTTGCCATGTTTATGCCCAGTTCTGAATGCTGTCTAGATCATTTTGAATGACCTTTGCTGCTCCAACAGTGTTTGCCACACCTCCTATTTTTGTGTCGTCTGCAAATTTAACAAGTTTGCTTACTATACCAGAATCTAAATCATTAATGTAGATTAGGAATAGCAGAGGACCTAATACTGATCCCTATGGTACACCACTGGTTACCTCGCTCCATTTTGAGGTTTCTCCTCTAATCAGTACTTTCTGTTTTCTACATGTTAACCACTCCCTAATCCATGTGCATGCATTTCCTTGAATCCCTACTGCGTTCAGTTTGAGAATTAATCTTTTAAGCGGGATTTTGTCAAAAGCTTTCTGGAAATCTAAATAAACCATGTTGTATGCTTTGCAATTATCCATTGTCAATGTTGCATCCTCAAAAAAGTCAAGCAGGTTAGTTAGATACGATCTCCCTTTCCTAAAACCGTGCTGACTGTCTCCCAGGATATTGTTACCATATAGGTAATTTTCCATTTTAGATCTTATATGGTTTATTTAGATTTCCAGAAAGCTTTCAGTGCCACATGAACTTCTTTGGGCAGCATCTGATTTTTTTAGTGTACTGATGACAATAACAAATTTAGTGAAAGCATACTTTGGAGATTTGCAATTTAGTTTTTCAACTTCAGAATTCAGCACTACATGGCAATGCCTAGAGGTTGGAATAATGGCAGGATGCACCATTTCTCCACTGGCTTTTACCATGGCAATGGAAGTAATCATTAGGGCATCAAAATGGGTAGTAGGAGAGAGCGCTTGGCTTCTGGAATGCGACTACCACCAATTCGAGCATACATGGATGACATGACAACCATGACTACAACAGTAGCCTGCACTAATTGGTTATTGGGCAAATTAACCAATAACATTGAATGGGCACGAATGCAATTCAAGCCCACTAAATCAAGGAGCATCTCTATAATTAAAGGTGAAATAGTAGATAAAACGTTCTTCATTAATGGTGAGGCAATGCCAACAGTGTCTGAGAAGCCAGTGTAAAGCCTTGGGAGATGGTATGACGGGGATCTAAAGGACACAGTTCATGTGGGAGAAGTTAGACAACAAGCAGTGGAAGGGTTGAAGAGCATAGACAGCAGCGCTTTACCAGGCAAACTAAAACTCTGGTGCTTTCAGTTTGGTTTCTTTGACAACAGTAGAGAAGCTGGAAGCTTTAATCAGTTCATACATCAGGAAATGGTTGGGAGTTCCACGCTGCCTCAGCAGAGTGGGACTTTATGGTAAAGGAATACTGCAGCTGCCAGTCTCCGCTCTAACCGAGGAGTTTAAGTGCGCCAAGGTCTGACTGAAAATGACATTAGTAGAGTCAAGCGAAAAATGCGTAAGGGAGGGGCAGCACCTGTGTTGAAAACTGGAAGAAAGTGGGCGACAAAGAAAGCCGTGGAAGCTTGTGGCAATGTGCCCCACCGCTGTGTGTATTTTTGTGTTTTATGTTGTATGTAGTGTGTAAATGTTGGTGTATTGTAGTTGGTACATGGGGTATAATGTGGATAATGAGCATGAGTGTTTAAAATGTATAATTGTATTTAGGCACGGAGATTGCTGATCACTTCACCTGCATTTAAAGTATTTAATAGTATGTGAGCACGGGGATGCACAGTCATGTACTGGGATTCAAGTGAATAATTAATTAGTAATTGAATCCCGGTGTCGTAGGAAATAAGTTGACCGGGAAATAAGTTGATCGCGCAAGCGCAGTAAGGCAAAAGTAAGGCACTGTCTTTTTGTATGAACCTGAAAATGTGTGATCGACGGCTCTTTATACGGTAAAATGTTTTAAATCCCTGTCTTTTTATGTTTCTATAACATCGATGTCAATCTGATGTAGTTTATGTGTGATCGCAGAGATTTATTTATATATTAAATGATTTTACACATCAAAATGTTGTCAATCTTTAATCAAAATTAAACTGTTTCAGTAATATAATCTGATGACATGCTGCATCCATCATATTAGTATGACAAGGTCGTATTTTTACATTTTAATATTAGTAAAGCTGTAACTTTACTACAGTTTAGACGTGGCAAAACCACTGCCAGTTCAAAAAAATGAACAGTATATACAGGACCTTGATTTGTCTGCATGTCTTAAGCATTAACATTTGTTGTTACACATACAATTATGTTTATTTAAAAAAGGTTCTAGGTTTAGGATTGTGGTTTTTAAATTTGGGATAGGGTGAAGAAAATTAACCACAAATAGCCAGGCGAAAGTTTTTTTTAGAAATTGTGTCGTATATTCAGGTTGGGAATTAAAAAAAATGTCATATTCTTCATAAACGTGACAATTGTATTCCTTGCAGTAATATATAGTATTACTAAGGGATAAGATTTGTACTATTTAAAAAAAAAAAAAGGTCAAATCCTCTTGATAGGACAAATACAGAAATGAAAAACGTATGCCATGGTAGATATGATTGCTCGTTATGTCTTACATGGTTACTGCACTGCAGGAATTTATAATGAGGAATAGAGATATATAAAAAAGACATATAATGAGGAAGAGAGATACCGTATATATGTGTATATCTACATGCTTTTAAATCGTGATAATTCACTTTAATTCAATATACTGTATCTCTTTCTCGTTATATGTCTTATTGGTTGTTGCATTACAGGGATTTACCATTTTAAAATGATGCTGATATAGAGTATCCTACATATACTGTATGATCTCTCTCACAACACAAAATCTTGGTTGGTATTGAACTACAGGTATTTACCACGGTTTAGCAAAGTCGTTAACTCTTTAGTTTTTAATTAATTAATGTATTGTTTCTTCCCACACTTGTAATTTAAATACATGCACTATGATAACCAGTTTCCTGTTTGTTTTCTGTCCTAATTATACAAAGTACTGTATGTAAAGATAAATGAAAGAACAAATATAAAATAATAATGCTGTATAAGCAACGTTTTTCAAGTACATCATGTGATTGATGTGCACCGTGGCATAGTTAGTAATCGCAGCATGGAGCTTCATTTTTTCCATGATTGAAACTCATGCTTTAACTTTTGGACAATCGCTCGCATACCTGCTGTCCATAATGTAGTGCTTCCCAAAACAAAAACACCTCCAGAAATGCAAAATAACGTCAATACGCAACACATTTTGCTAGTTAACGTTTGTTACACAAACAGAAATACACAATCAGAAATGTACAATCATAGAATTGATTTTAAATTATTTATTTGCTGCTATGATATTCACATTCCCTTATCTAGCGTAATACTGTCGAATATATCCGATCTACATGTTAATGTAAATTATACCTACAAAAGTCATTTTAAATTATGCATTTTTGTTAGGCTAATATATCGGATCTAAAGCGATATTCACATCATCTTATCTAGCAGCATACTGCCGAATAAATCTGATCTACTAATTGATATAAATTATACTTACAAAATTAATTTTAAATTATTTATTGTTCATTAATATATCCGATCAACTTATTTCCTGGGCTCGATCTACTTATTTCCTAGCTTAGGCTTGTTTACATTAGAAACAATGGAACCTCCCCTTTAAATTCTAGAGCTTGATCAACTTATTTCCTGGGACACCGACACAACAGTATATATAGATGCACGTTGCACTCACTCGGGGTTGTGTGTTCGGTGAGGGGAGAACAGGTGTGGAAAAGGAGAAAAAGTAAAGTAAATGACAGCAGAGCATACAATTGCTATTTCGTGCTGGAAGGACCAGCACAATACTTGTGTGTTTGTTCGGACTCACCATGTTCGTTTGTTTGTCTGTTCATCCAGTTTGTTTAGTGTTAATCCGTTTTGTTTGTCTATTTATTTTGGCCTCAAGTGCCGCGTGCTGATTTCCGTTTAAACCTTGTATTTTAAAATAAAACACTGAGCGCCGCAGCGTTTCAGTTTCAACCCGAGTACTGCCTGTCTGTGTGTGTTTCTTTCTGGCCTGACGTCACCCCTACAGCCAGTCTGTTCACAAAGATGCAAAGGCTGCCCTTCGAATCGGTGATATCATGGAGCAAGTTCAGCATGGAAGAGGGGGTCTTGGTCTCAGTTCAGCTCCTCCTACATGGCACAAGGCAGCCCCAGCTCAAAGGAGGAAGCTGGTAGTCAATGAGGTGCAAAAGCAGGAGGAGAGGATGAGGTGTATAAAGGCCATTTCCCAGGCCAAGCAGGGAGAATGGATGAGATGGGAGAGTGTGGAACAACGCAAGATCGGCTGGCAACTGCCAAGAAAAGGTGTAAAACCAAGCCTCGCCCAGGACACCTAGAAGCTGCTATAGACTGGAAAATGCTGGCAGATGTTGGCTGAAATTGCTGACTGAAATTGCCACCACTAACCTTCGACCAGATATTGTCTTGTGGTCTGGATCAGCACACCTTGTTCACCTGGTAGAGTTAACAGTGCCATGGGAGGATGCTGTAGATGAGGCGTATGAGAGGAAGAGACTGCGGTATGCTCAACTAGCCACTGAAGCGGAACAGCGAGGATGGAAAGTCCGGGTTTACCCAGTGGAGTTGGGTTGTCGAGGATTTGTGGCACACTCTACAACCCGGTTTCTCAGAGTCGTCAGATTCAGTGGCCAAGAGTTGCGTCGCACAGTGAAGAACTTATCTGAAGCAGCAGAGAGGAGCAGCAACTGGCTGTGGTTGAGATGGAAAGATTCTGGTTGGGGATCTCAAGCACAATAGAAAGAAAGAAACGCTGATGTACTGGTAAGCAAGCTGGGCTGAGTTGAGTGGGGGATGGAGGGGGGTGATGCAGAATCACCGTCGAGCCTTCTCGAGGTGTTGTGGGCTAGTCGACGAAACACTGAGGATGGAAGATGCCCACTTGAAGACCACCGTGGTTGATCCCCAGAGCCAGCATCGTAGCCGTTGTGTGCTGGTGTGCTAGGGAGGCAAAATAAGCTGATCCCTGGAGCCAGCATTACACTTCAGCCATTAACACCAGACAGAAGCTGACACCCTGGGATCCTTCAAGAAGCTGCTTGATGAGATTCTACTAACAACCAAATGAGCAAGATGGGCTGAATGGCCTCCTCTTGTTGGTAAACTTTCTTATGTTCTTATGTTCTTATCAGGACATCAGTTTACCACCCTCAGTCTGATGATTTGGTAGAATGTTTTAATAAAGCTCTAAAAAGCATGATGCGTAGATTCATTGAAAGTGATGTGCGCAACTGGGATAAGCTGAGTCCTCCCTTGCTGGCTTCCACGGGGTTCTCCCTGTTTGAGCTGCTGTATGGGTGGAGACCCCGGGGTGTGCTCGATCTGGTCAGAGAGATGTGGGAGGAACAGCAGGATAATTCGTCTAATACGGTCCGGTATGTGTTGGATCTGCACAGGCGTCTTGAGTCTGTAGGTCAATGGGCTTGTGACAATCTGCAGCTGGCACAACACAGACAGGAGACCAATTACAATAGAGGGGCCCGTTGTGCACATTTCAGCTGGGGGATAAAGTGCTTCTTTTATTACCCAGCTCTGTGTCTAAACTCCTGGCAAAGTGGCAAGGACCCTGTGAGGTTACATGCAGGGTTGGGATGGTGGATTATGAGATCTGCCAGCCAGGATGGAGGAGTGAAAAGCACATTAATCACGTTAATCTCCTGAAGCCCTGGGTGCAACGGGAGACGTTGTTAGCAACACCGACAGATGATGTCACAGATTTTGGACTTGAGCTTTCTGTCAGGAAGTAACCTGACACCAAGACAAAAACGTGAGGTTCACAATCTGGTGGCTGCTTTTCCTGACATGTTCTCTCCAGTCCCGGGGCAGACTCAAGTAGCCCATCATCATATTGAAATTGAGCCGGGGACACGAGTTTGTCAAAGGCCATACCGCATACCTGAACGTAAAAGGCAGGTTGTGAAAGTGGAGATTGAGGAAATGCTCAAGCTGGGGGTAATGGAAGAGTCCCAAAGTGACTGGAATAGTCCAATTGTTTTAGTGGATAAGCCAGACGAGTCAACATGATTTTGCATTGAGTTTGATGGTTATCCCATGCCCCAGGTAGATGAATTGCTGCAGCGTCTAGGCACGGCTCATTTTATGACGACACTGGATTTAACAAAGGTGTACTGGCAGATACCCCTGACCCCAGAATCATGGGAGAGAACAGCGTTTTCGACTCCCTTCGGGTTATACCAGTTTACTACCATGCCCTTTGGGTTGCATGGAGTGCTGGCCACTTTCCAGCGGATGATGGATCGCCTTTTGCGGTTTACCCTATAGACGGATGCGTCTGAGACAGGTCTCGGGGCAGTGTTGTCCCAGGAGATGCGGGGAAGCGAGCACCCGGTCCTGTATATCAGCAGGAAGCTCCTTCCCCACGAGAAAAACTATAGTACCATCAAGAAGGTAAAATGGGCAGTCGAGGCACTCCGGTTCTACCTCCTGGGGTGACACGTCACAGATCACGCCCCCTTGGCATGGCTCCTCCGAATGATAACAACGCCCATATCATGTGGTGGTAACTGTCGCTGCAGCCCTATGCCTTCAGGGTTCTCCACCAAGCAGGAAAACTGCACCAAAACGCAGATTTTTTCACTCGGGAAGGTATAGGGGTGTAGAATTTTCAAATGGACCGGTGGTGTCATTCTGAGGGGGAGGATGTGTGACAGGGGAGGGATCTGGACTGGCCGTAAGGCACGTGTGAGCTTGTAGGTCCGCACACCCCGTGTATTCCCACGTTGTCAGGCAATGTCTTGTTGACAGGAGTCAGCTGTGAAGAAATCGGCTGACGCTCTGTCACTGGCTGGGGGGTGGGACTATACGGGGTGAATGACTGAATAAAAGGGCTCTGTTTTGTATCCTCTCTGGCTCATACAGGAAGTATAGTGGAGCGTGACTTCACGGCGGAATCCTGAGACTCTGAAAGGAAACTGGAAACTCTGGAGCAGCGAGTCAGGGAGACAGTACGTCAACTCCAGCGTGAGACACAAAGACCCGGTGGTGCAAGCAAGCCACGCACCGGTTATTTACTTGTCACTTTCTTAGCTAGTGAGTTTAGCGGGACTGAGCCATCACACAGTGTGTAAGAGAGGATATTGAGCATTGCCTGTTTCTCGGGGCTCCCATCACTAGAGGGAGCAACAAGCCGCGGTTAAAAACCTGCACACTTTATTTTGTAGTTTTTTCTTTGAAGTGTTTTGTTGCCAAATAAGTGCCTTTTACTTATTTGTTTTTGGTTTACACGCCTGCGTGTGTGATTTATGAAGACGGGGCACAATACCATTGCTGGTAGAGTGCCCCTGAACTGTCACAGAACCACCTGCCAACTGAGCGTTGACTAATAAATCTGGGCCCCTGTGCTGGTGTTTCATATTTGGGCTTTGTGTCCACCTTGTGTTTTCCCACACCCTTCCACACAGCGTACAAAGGGAATTTCAGGGAACCAGTGTAAAACAGTAGATTAGCACTTAAACAGTATATTAGCACTTAAACAGTATATTAGCACTTAAACAGTATCACAAGCTTGCAAGGCAGAGCCACCAATACAAATATCCAAAAAACAACTATAGAAGTTGGCAGAAAAGGAGAATTTTGAATGTATGTAAGTGGATATAAACATTAATAATTATTAACACACGACAGAAAAACTAGATGCAAGCATTTACTATAAAACTTGCTAAGTAGTTTAGGAAAAAAGGAAAAAGATATGACAGATTTTATATATATATATATATATATATATATATATATATATATATATATATATATATATATATATATAACACACACACACACACACACACACACACACACACACACACACACACACACACACTGACACACACACACACACACACACACACACACACACACACACACACACACACACACCACACATGTAGACTACACAGTCAATGCTCTGCGGTAACATAAAAAAGTTTAGTCTCACCGGGTCATAGTTAATTAATCCACTGTGTAGCTCCTTCAGTTCTTATACCGTTGGGAATCCAAGACCACGCAGACATCACCGAGACGGACATTACAGCACAGGCCATTACAGCAACTGCCCATAACAGCGCTACGACATCACCACGATGGACATTACAGCACAGGCCATTACAGCAACTGCCGATAACAGCGCTACAACATCACCAGAAGACTCTGTGAAGTTCACAAACATGTCACTTACCAGGAACTCCCCCCACCCCCCTCAGTGTGCAGGTTTTAATATGACCTAGCAGTGTCAGGGGGACTCTTATTGAACAAATGTAAAGCAGTTGCATAAAAGGTTTAATGAAGATCTCTTGCAGATTGAAACGTTGATCTTGGGCAGGTACTATGCTTTTTTAACTTTAAAATCTTTCTACCCTGCACCTTGAAAGATTTTCGATGTGAGTATGATTTCTCTTTGTTTTAGCAGCCCCCCATCCCATTTCTCAGGGAATCCATTTCTCAAGGAAGAAATAAACACTGGTTGTTGTTTCCGCTATTTTGGTCCCAAAACTGCCTATGGTGTGTTTCTTTTGTCTGCCGCCACAATATGTATAAATTTTCATTTACCCGTTTGGCAGGGCACCTAAAAATGCAATCCTGTGAGCTGCTAGAGAATAGATTTATACCGTGTGTGTGTGTGTGTGTGCGTATACAGTGGTCGTCCAAAGTTTACAAACCCTAATTTATGGAAGTGTAACACCCTTCAATTAATGCTGAATACATGTATATACCATAGTCATTGTATTTATCTTGCTCTTATTGTATTATTACTTGTACTGTAACACTTGAAATGTATTTGCTTACGATTGTAAGTCGCCCTGGATAAGGGTGTCTGCTAAGAAATAAATAATAATAATAATATAGTACATTCCAATAAACACCCCTATTTATTTATGGTAAATATATGTAGATGGTACATTCCTAAAATCCCCCTATTCTTCTGTTTTCTAATATTAAAAAAAGTTCCAAACAGAAAGCTGTCAGTTGAGCTTGTTACAGTTACGTACTGCTTTGTTTGTGTTGTGCTCTTGTAGCCCTGAATAAATATATTTTCAAAGAAACAAGAAATCACCATTTAATGTGTGCAGCAGAAGCATACATTGGGATACCTTTGATAAACAACCGTGGATATCGGCCAATTGCAATATACGCTGAAGATACATGAAAGATTCACTCAAATAAAGATATGAATTCACAATTAAATAATAATAATAATAATAATAATAATAATAATAATAATAATAATAATAATAACTAGAGATGCTATCAACTATAAAGGCTTCCAAGCAGTTATCGTGAAATTTAAGCGCATTAGTTATTATAGATGAAACGTTATCATCACAACTGTGCTAACTGTGTCAATTTTGGCACAAATATAAGAATACTTTTGAAAATTCCCCGCAATTGTCATTAAATCTAAAATGGATGCCACACCATGTGACCAAAGGCCGCCATATTGACTGGTACAACATCCCCTAGTCTTCTACACCTATGACAAACAACATTGGAAGAGACAGACCAAGATCCCTGCAAAACAAATTCAGAGAGCTAGGAAGGAAATTAAAAGACAAGACCAAAACTGTGGTATTTTCTGGGATACTGCCAGCACCTTGCAAAGGACCATATGAACAGCTGGAAATACAAAATCAAAATGCATGGCTGAAATCGTGGTGCGCACAGGAAGGCTTCACCTTTCTTGAACATTGGAGCACATTCTAAAGCAAGGACTATCTATATACGTGGGTGTCACAAAGACGGCCGGAATGGGTGGCGTCAGACCAGATGCAGGAAATAAACAGACAGAGATTTTGGGTTTTGGTTAAGCTGGAGCGCTCAGCATTTAATAACAGAACAGAAAATAAAAGGTTTGAACACAAAACAAAACAGGACACGGCACTACACGCCAAAATAAAAAGACAAACAAAACGGACTAAACAGTGAACAGACAAACTAACAAACACGGTGAGTGAAAACAACTATCAATTCAATTTAATTTAATTTACTTTATTTTACTTTCTCCTCCTCTCTCTCCCGTTCTCCACTCACCGAACACCCAACCCTGAGTGAAAGAAACGTGCATCTATATATACTGTTGTGCTGGGATTCAATTACTAATTAATTATTCACTTGAATCCCAGCACGTGAATTAATTCTGTGCAACCCCGTGCTCGCATATTACATTTAACCAGCACGTGAAGTGATTTGTGCTCTCCTCGTGCCTAAATACAAATCTACACTTTTTAAATACACGTGAAACACAGACCCGTTTATATCCCGTGTACCAATCTCTATACACCAACATTAACACACGCACGCAACATACAACATATAACACACAAATGCACACAGGGGCAGGGCACATTGCCACAGTGGGACAGAATGCACTTAAACAGAAAGGGAACCAATCTACTCGGAGAAAGGATCCTTGAGGAGGTCCAGAAGCATTTAAACTAGAAAGGAAGGGGGGAGAAAACAAAAAAACATCAAAACAAGGGCAACAACTCAGGTAAGACAGCTATTAAATGCATTTATCTTAATGCTAGAAGTCTCAGAAACAAAATGTTAGATCTTGAAGCTACTGCACTAACAAGTAACTATGATGTGATCGGTGTTACAGAAACTTGGTTGTCTGAGAGTGATGGAGACGAATATAATATTAGTGGGTACACACTATATAGGAAAGACAGGCAGGACAGAAGAGGCGGAGGGGTAGTGCTATACATAAGAAATAGTCTTGAAGCCCAGGTGTTAAATCAGGACAAAGAAAATAATGCAGAATCAATATGGGTCAGAATAATGGACAAAAATTCAAAGGGCATAATAATAGGAGCATGCTATAGACCGCCAAATTCAGACGCTGAGCAAAATAATCTGTTATACAATGACATTCGAAATGTGTGTAGAAAAGGAGAAGCCATACTAATGGGGGATTTCAACTTCCCCTGTATAAAATGGGAAAACCCGATGGGGAGCACAACGGACGAAATTGAAATGGTGGAAATGACAAATGACTGCTTCCTAACGCAATTTGTCAAGGCACCAACTAGAGGGGAGGCATGCCTTGATTTAGTCTTTTCAAATAATGAAGACAGAATAACTAAAAAAAAGGTCAGAGAGCCATTGGCAAACTCAGACCACAACATGGTCTCATTTGAAATATTTTTTAAAACCCCAAAAGTAATGACTAAAGCGAAGGTTTACAATTTTAGAAAAGCAAACTATGAAGGTATGAAACAGAGACTAACAGAAGTAGATTGGAGTATAATAGAGAAAACATCCACAGAAAAAGGATGGCTGTTTTTTAAAAATGTAGTACTAGAGGCTCAAAACAATTACACCCCAAAAGTAGACAAATCTAAATCTAAAACAAAATGGCCAAAATGGTTTAATAGTAAATATTCAGCGAAAAAAGGCACTTTACAGAGTGTTTAAAAGGGACCAAAAACAAAGTACACAGAAAGAGTACTTGGAACTGCAAACACAAGTCAAAAAGGAAGTTAGAAAGGCCAAGAGAGAGATAGAAATCAATATTGCTAAGGGAGCTAAAACCAATTCCAAAATGTTTTTCCAATATTATAACAGCAAGAGAACATTCAAAGAGGAGGTTAAATGTCTAAGAGACACAAATGGCAAAATCATAGATGAAGAAAAAAAAGTAGCAATTATATTAAATGATTACTTTTCACAGGTTTTTACAAAGGAGGACATGGACAACATGCCCGACATGTCGACCTGTTCCTATCCAATTTTAAATAACTTTAGCATAACAGAGGCAGAAGTGTTAAAGGGGCTAGGAGCTCTTAAAATAAACAAATCCCCTGGGCCGGATGAGATCCTCTCAATAGTACTCAAAGAAATGAAAGAAGTTATTTACAAATCGCTACCCAAGATCATGCTACACAATCGCTACACAACCCCTGTGTCTCTTGACACAGGGGTTGTACCGACAGACTGGAGAATTGCAAACGTAATACTGTTCCACAAAAAGGGAGACAAAACCGAACCAGGTAACTACAGAACAATAAGCCTGACTTCAATTATATGTAAACTTAAGGAAACTATAATAAAATCTGAAATGGAAAATTACCTATATGGTAACAATATCCTGGGAGACAGTCAGCATGGTTTTAGGAAAGGGAGATCGTGTCTAACTAACCTGCTTGATTTTTTTAAGGATGCAACATCGACAATGGATAATTGCAAAGCATACAACATGGTTTATTTACATTTCCAGAAAGCTTTTGACAAAGTCCCGCATAAAAGATTAATTCTCAAACTGAACGCAGTAGGGATTAGGGAGTGGTTAACATGTAGAAAACAGAAAGTACTGATTAGAAGAGAATCCTCAAAATGGGGCGAGGTAACCAATTGGTGTACCACAGGGATCAGTATTAGGTCCTCTGCTATTCCTAATCTACATTAATGATTTAGATTCTGGTATAGTAAGCAAACTTGTTAAATTTGGAGACGACACAAAAATAGGAGGAGTGGCAAACACTGTTGCAGCAGCAAAGGTCATTCAAAATGATCTAGACAGCATTCAGAACTGGGCATAAACATGGCAAATGACATTTAATAGAGAAAAGTGTAAAGTATTGATGCGGGCAATAAAAATGTGCATTATAAATATCATATGGGAGATAGTGAAATTGAAGAAGGGAACTATGAAAAAGACCTAGGAGTTTATGTTGACTCAGAAATGTCTTCATCTAGACAATGTGGGGAAGCTATAAAAAAAAGGCCAACAAGATGCTTGGCTATATTGTGAAGAGTGTTGAATTTAAATCAAGGGAAGTAATGTTAAAACTTTACAATGCATTAGTATATTGTGTTAAGTTATGGTCCACCTCGTTACAAAAAGGATATTGCTGATCTAGAAAGAGTGCAAAGAAGAGCGACCAGAATTATTCCGGGTTTAAAAGGCATGTCGTATGCAGACAGGCTCAAAGAACTGAATCTATTCAGTCTTGAAGAAACAAGACTACACAGTGTTCTGATTCAAACATTCAAAATCCTAAAAGGTATAGACAATGTTGACCAAGGGGACTTTTTTGACCTGAAAAAAGAAACAAGGACCAGGGGTCACAAATGGAGATTAGATAAAGGGGCATTCAGAACAGAAAATAAGAGGCACTTTTTTACACAGAGAATTGTGAGGGTCTGGAACCAACTCCCCAGTAATGTTGTTGAAGCTGAAACCCTGGGATCCTTCAAGAAGCTGCTTGATGAGATTCTGGGATCAATAATCTACTAACAACCAAACGAGCAAGATGGGCCGAATGGCCTCCTCTTGTTTGTAAACTTTCTTATGTTCTTATGGTTGTGCCAAAACAGGTGGAGCTTGAAGAGCTTTCTTCACCTGCTCCAAGATGGACTGGCAATCTGTCATCCAGTCCCATTTAACATCTTTCTGTTTTAGACAGTTGAGAGGTGATGCAATGTCCGCAAACCAGGGTATAAACTTATGATACCAGCCTGCCATTCCAAGGAACCGCTGTAGTTCCTTAAGGTTGGTAGGAGTGGGATACTCCTGAATGGCTTTCAGTTCGTCAGGATCACCACACACTCCTTCCTTTGCCGTGACATGACCCAGAAACTGGTGGTTTTAAAAAACTTGCACTTGGCCAGGTTTAAAGTAAGTTGTGCTTGGCTGAATTTCTTAAACACCAACTCTAAGTCTTTCAAATGCTGGGACTCACTAGGAGAATAGATTTAAAATCAGACTCGAACTAAATCAGACACACGAGTCCACTGTGTCACGGAGATAGCTGGCCAGTTTAGGATTCCTGCGAATGACCTCTGACTCTGTGCCGTCCAGCTTCCCCTTTAGACATAGGGCACGGTAGTCATATGTAAAATCACTTATGCTTTCTCTGGGTGTCTGCACACAGTCATGTAACTTAGCTTCCACGGTAGTAAGAAAATCTGTGGGGAGAAAAGGTACATGACCATGTGCAGACACCCGGAGAAAGTTTAGAAAAACCGGCCCCTGGGCATCATGATTTTGAAGGGCTGGGGTTGGGTTAGGGCTGGGGTTACGGTTAGAGTTGGGTTAGTGTTGCGGTTAGGGTGGGCTGATGTCAGACAGCAGAGCTTGGGAAGTGAAAAATACCCTAAAATCATCTGATGCCCTGTGGACAGTTTCTAGTGGATATTCCTTTCTCCTGTGTGATGGCACATTGCCGACATGTTTTTGATGTTTTTTGGAAGCACACAAAAGGTTTAAATTATTAAATATATATATATATATATATATATATATATATATATATATATATATATATATATATATATTATTAGTTGTTTCGAAAGAAAAGTAAAACACAGTGCAGTAAACATGGTATTTTTTATTTAGAATGTTGTGTGTAATATATATATATATATATATATATATATATATATATATATATATATATATATATATATATTAGCTCAATGTTTTTTTCAGTATTTCAGTAAACACCACATTTTCACCAGAGATAAAAATGTATAACAATAGTCAGTAGAAATTGGCATAACATTGACAATAACATGCCGTGCGTTTTCATATCATTGTAACAATACTGAGATCAATGAACAACAGACAGAATCCATAGGAAAGGTACAATAGAAACACAGTCAAACATTTAACATATTAAACAGCCCAAACTAATCAACCAGGCAATTAAAAGAGGTCAACATTTTCAAATTTGAAGTTGTATTACTATTGTTTCTCAAGAACTATTTATATAAAAAAAAAAATATTTTAAAAAACTTGTTAAATAAAAGTGTATTGTTACGTTTAATTGTTTTTTAGTTGCATATATTCACGAACAGACAGGCACAATATATTCATTTGATCAAGAAAAAGGCACTGAGACAACGAATAAATACTAACCAGATTCACCTGACATAAACCACAGCAGAATCAAAAAAAGAGAGCTTCACAAACCAAATAAAAAACTGCATCACTAATCCACCTGAGGACAATCACGATAGCGCCGCACTTCCGGGTCGAGCCGGTCTGCCTTTGTATAACAGGCATCTCATCTTTGGAAATTCATTGCATTCGATCATAAAGGCTGGTTCAGTCTGGAGAATAGAAGCTGCTTTTAACATTTCATTTGTAATGTGCCTCACCCTATAGAATTAACTAATTTTGCTTCATAAAGTCAATAAAAACCTGCTGAATAATGTTACGTTAACTTATTGAATTACATACTGCTTTGTGGTTTTCCATATACTAATGAAAAACTGACAAATTGAAAAAAATTGACATTTCAAAATCTAACATGATATACTGTTCTACTAGTATGGCTTCCAGTAGACTTTGCAATATAAATTTTATAGTTTCTTAGATACGTGATGTTAAATAAAATATCTAAATTATGTTCCTATAGTTTTTATTTATTTTTTTATTATGTCTCAATCCTAAAATTCCAGGTGATGCAAAACTTTTGGCACAGGCTGTAGTTTTGAAATGCTTCATGTTGCCTTACCTCTGTTAAAATCTACCTGTGCACTAAGATCAAATGATGTGCCTACATTTAAAATCCCTTAACTGAGATCTAATATGGGCCAACATGGCTTTGTATATCAGGCATCTCATCTTTAGAACTCATCACAAATCTGACCAGAGTTGCAATTCATGTAAATACATCTGAACCCCCCACCCCCACCCCCACCACTCCTTCTGAGCGCAGCCTGGTCTTCAGGTGGATTCGTAACAAGCCTAAACTTCAGATTTAATGAGAGAGAGAGAGAGAGAGAGAGAGAGAGAGAGAGAGAGAGAGAGAGAGAGAGAGAGAGAGAACGAGATTCACGTTTTTTTAAAGGAAGAATTCAAGAGACCGACAGCAGGGTCTCTATCTGTTTAGTGCAAGCTGTTTATCTCAATAGAATCGCTCTCCTCTCCTCTCTTCTCCTCTCTGAAAGAGGGAGAGAAGAAGGAAGAGGGACAGACTGACTGCAGCTTTGAATACATCATGGAAGAACTCAGTTTATTATTATTATTATTATTATTATTATTATTATTATTATTATTATTATTGTTATTGTTATTGTTATTGTTATTGTTATTGTTATTGTTGTTATTGTTATTGTTATTGTTATTACTGTCTGTATAGCCACCTGAATTAAGCAGTCACCTGCTCTCATCAACCAACAAAATAAGACTACTGCTCCCAGAATTCCCGGCTGTGTTAGACAGAGGGACCCAAATAAGTAATGCATTCTGGGGGCAGTAGTTTTCAAAAATCCCTTTTATATATATATATATATATATATATATATATATATATATATATATATATATATATATATATATAATTCTATGTTATTCTATGTTAGTGTATATATGTTACACTCAAGTCAGGATTCGGTCAATCGATTAAAATAACCATTTTCAAATGATCAAAACAACGAAATAAAAGGTTATTTCGGTCTTTCAGCAAATTATTTTGCTCAAATTGCGAAATGGAAAATTACCAAACAAGTAAAGAACAAAACCGAAAAAGAGCAGACCGTTTCCTCGGTCTTTGAGTAAAGTGACATAATCAAATTGCGAAATGTACTTTGAGCAAAAATGCACAGTGCCCGAACAGATTTTGAAGATGCAAGGCTTAGTTCATTTTTTGCACAACAAGTTTTGTCAAACAAAGAAGTGCTTCTGTGTGTGTAAGGTAAGGGGAGCTGGAAATGCCACAGCAAGTCTTGCAAAAACAAATACAAATCCAGTGATGTGTTTGTTTCTAAATCTTTTAAATGAGCTCTCATTATGGTTTCTTTATATTGAACTACAAGTCACCCTTGGTTAACTCGACTGGTGGGTAACTCGACTCCTTCGCTTAATTCAACAGACAATCTTGGTCTCAAATTTTCTCCATATAATATGCACCCTGCCTCTTAATTTTTTAATTCGACACCACTTATTACCAGTACCGAAGGGATAAAAACTATCAAAAAGACTAAATGACTGACTTCTGACTGGAAACGGATTGTTCATTCAATCATTCGCAACTACCAAGTGCAGCTGGTTAGTGTCAGTTCATAATGAGTTCAATTGGCTTTAAAGCTCATGTTATTAGATAACAAGTTTGTCAGCTGAACTTTCAAAGCGCGTGTTTTTGCATGCAAAACAATCGACAATGCTTGATTTCTGTATGAAACTGTAAGTATCTGTGAGTTAATTTTTTTCGGTGATTGACTGACCGAATCTTGACTTGAGTGTAACTTATCTACTCAGTATTAATTGGAAGAATTCAAGATTTATTATTATTACTACATATAAAAGTACATCTATTTCAGGACCATAGCCAGCCATGAAAAATAAATGACAGAGGCATTTGCCTGTGCTAACGGAAGAAAAAATATATGAGGAGATTATTACATGTTGTTTATTTAAATACAAGCTTAGTAACAGCTTTTTTTCTGAATAAGATATTATTAATTTTGAGTACCAGAGGTTCTAAATTTGCAGGACCCGTGTGGTTCTGTACAGTGGAAATAAATAGCTTTCTTTGCAAAACTGAAATCTATATAAAAGAAAATTAGAAACGTAGAAATGCCAGAATCTTTTTTTGTAGACACTATACTTAGTTTTAAATTCTAATCTATCAAACAAATCATTTTAACATTGAAGCAATTATCCATATACCGAGAACAAGAGTGCTTGCATACATAAAGTTTTGTGTGATATTAATTATAAAATCACATTCAGCAGTACAATTAGCTTAAACGGGTTCACAAGACGGAGAGAGTTTAGCTGTGTGAGTTGTAAGCACATCACAACCAATGAGGGTTGCAGATCTAGCTGTTCGGTTGACCAGTCAATTTGATAGGCTGTTTGGCCGTGTTCTGATCTCTACTCATGAATATGCATTTGACTTCTACTAATGTGATTGGCCAGCTGCGAGGCTCCATGCAAACTGCAGCCCTATGAACTCGACACTCAACTCAACTACCTGTGTCAATAACACACTGTCTGAAATAAACCTTCCAGTATGCTTTTAATTCAAATGCAAAATTCTATGAAATGCATTTTTATTTACGGCAAAGCAATGTGTAAAAGGGCCTAAATAAATAATTATTAGTATGATTTTAACCAAGGCACATGCCTCATAACATATATATATATATATATACTGTATATATATATATATATATATATATATATATATATATATATATATATATATATATATACACACACTCAAAAAATCCAACTTCCAAACGTTTTGGTGTGTTTAACACCCTTATCAAAGGGAAGTGCTAACCAGCCTCACTTATTTCTATTTACATGAATGTGTTTGTGATGTAATTTACTGCAAGTTAATGATGTAATTATCTACGATTCAGGCAGCGTGGTATCCATTTATTTTCTTATTCTTCTGTATTGTACATCAAATTTTATGTTAATTTTTTGCAACGCGTGGAACTATTGGTTACTTTCTTATTTCTTATGATTGATAGGATTCTGTATTCTTCATAGGTAATGTTTCACCTGTCTTGCCTATATACTTTATTTTGTTAGGTGCATTTACTTTTTAGGCATGTAGAAGCTCAGTCTTATTTGGAAGAATTCACAATGTATTATTATTATTATTATTATTATTATTATTATTAATATGTGGTGGTTGCGGTGTTGTTAATAATAATCTGAATTAGCTTTTTTTAAGATCTCTTAATTTCTCAAGCAAGAACTCATCAGCGCTTTTATTTTTTGCCAATAAAAAAAACTGTTTCGGTTTTTTTTCACATAACAAAGTACAGACACAAACATGTTTCAGACAGCAATGCGCAGAGAACACCACTACAACAATACATGCAGAGAGAGAGAGAGAGGGGAGAGGAGAGAGAGAAGGAGCGGAGAGAGGGGGTGAGGGGGGAAGGGGATAGAGGAGAGAGAGGGGAGAGGGAGAGGGAGAGGGAGAAATAAAGTCTAAAGCCCTCATTAATATCTGCTGGGCTCCCCCTTAGCCCCTCCCCCCAAGCCTCTCCCCTTGTCAGCCAGCCACTGAGCAGTAAGTGAGTAGGATGAGGGGGGAGGAGCTAGTCATTGTAGGTAGAACCAGGCAGCTCATTGGTCAACGTGTGCCATTGCTCCACCCTCCTATCCTTGTTCTTGAGGCATTCGTACCAGTGCTTCAGACAATCCCCTTTGGAGTTCATTCCCAGTGTGGTGCCACCTTAAACACAGACGCAAACATGCTAGTGACATTCAACACAATAATAGCAATAATGATAAGTTCTGCACAGGGTGAAAAAAAAAACTAGAAGAAACTAAGAGAGAGTCAAGCAGCAGATGAGCATTTGGGCTCTAATTCTGCTAAAACACTCGTCTGCTGCTTGACTCTCTCAGTTTCTTCCATTTTTTTTTTTACCCTGTGCAGTTACTGAGTGTTTTGAAGTTCAGGATGAACTACCTGTACTATCACAAGATCCACTCAAACAAATAAACAGGAAAAGAAGCAGATACTTCCAACTTCTCACAGCAGAAATGCAGGGATGGGAATGAGACTCCCGTTGCATAGCAGTGTTTGCTTGTTACCTGCACACACTGTGGCTAACCAAGCTGGTAGTAAAACCTGGAGTGGGTGAAGCTGCTGTGCAAAAGGAGTCTCACTTCCATCCCTGGAATGGCTTGTCTGCTTCAATCAGTGTCTTCATCTCAGGAGTTTCTGGTCGATGAAGCATCAGAGCTGCTTGACTCTCTCTCTGTTTCTTCTATGTTTTTTTTCACCCTGTGCAGAGTTTCTGGTTTTGTAGTTTTTTCCTCACCTATGAAGTCGTTGGATTTTCCCAGATCGTAATCCCACACTGTTACCTCCAGCGTCTTAGTGGAGAGCTCGCTGTGACTCGTCTCGTAGAAAAACTCCTGAGAAAAAAAAACAAGAAAGAGCAAAATCATTAAAAAACGTTTCCATTAGAAGTCTCTCAGTGTCTCCAGTGTAAATTCCATAACAAATGTTTCCACTAGTCTTTGAGTTTTTTTTGTGTGTGGTATAACAAGGTAAGATAATGTATTAATGCATTGGTTAGCACTCCTTTAAAGTGAGGACCAGTGATGATGTTAATAAAGCTAATAAAAGGTAAGAGAATGGATTTTAAAGATGGTCAGCACTCAAGTTTGAATGTGAAGTAGGCTGTAGTACCGTTTCTGCCCACCAGAGAGCAGAGCAGCCCAATGGGAGGGATATTACTTTTCTTAATGTCAATCTGAGCAAACATATTTTGTCTTCTCTGAACCAAAAGACTGCAGTGGACTTTCTCAAGGTTCAAAAGAATTGTTTAAAAAGCTCTTCCGAAAAAAAGAAAAAACACTTCTGTTAGTATGTATTTTGTTGAAATTGAAGACATGTTTAAATTACTCAGCAGGCTTGTTTGTTTAATTTTAAAGTAAATTAATAGAATTGTATTTTTTGTTTGAAATCCCAGATAACAAACAACACTTTACCATTATTTAATATTAATGTGTGGAATAAATTAGCGATAATACCTTGTGAGATTTTAGCTGCTAGACACATGACTTAGGCCCAAATTTATAAAAGGGAAAAACTGACCACAAAAAGCCCTGTAATGTGCGTGTTCAGTACGGCCACACTCAGCGTCAAAATAACCACTTATTTTATAAAACTAATAAGGTAAAGCAGACGATTCCGCAATCATAAGAACATAAGAAAGTTTACAAACAACAGGAGGCCATTCGGCCCATCTTGCTCGTTTGGTTGTTAGTAGCTTATTGATCCCAGAATCTCATCAAGCAGCTTCTTGAAGGATCCCAGGGTGTCAGCTTCAACAACATTACTGGGGAGTTGGTTCCAGACCCTCACAATTCTCTATGTAAAAAAGTGCCTCCTATTTTCTGTTCTGAATGCCCCTTTATTACCCGGTAGTAGTTGTCCACATCAGTACAAACAACATTGGAAGAGACCTTGCCAACATTGGAAGAGCCAAGATCCCTGCAAAACAAATTCAGAGAGCTAGGAAGGAAATTAAAAGACAAGACCAAAACTGTGGTATTTTCTGGGATACTGCCGGCACCTTGCACAGGACCATATGGACAGCTGGAAATACAAAATCAAAATGCATGGCTGAAATCGTGGTGCACACAGGAAGGCTTCACCTTTCTTCAACACTGGAGCACATTCTACAGCAAGGACTATCTATATAGGTGAGACGGACTGCACTTAAACAGAAAGGGAACCAATCTACTCGGAGAAAGGATCCTTGTGGAGGTCCAGAAGCATTTAAACTAGAAGGGAAGGGGGGAGAAAACAAAAAGCAGAAGGGAGACCACATCAAAACAAGGGTGTGACCGAGTTGTTGTTGAGTGGCGTGTGGGTGGTGATGTCACGGACCAGAAACAGAAACCAAAACAGGTAATGGCGATGGTGAAACTGAGCGCTACGGCGCTCAGCTATTTTATTAAATAATAAAACAAAAGATTTAAACAGAACACCAAACAAAAGGGCCAAAGGTCAAACAAACAAACAAACAAACATACAATAACGTTAACAAGTATATTTATCTATAGCAATTGTTTTTCTCGCTTACTTTGCAAAGCATGTCTACTCCCTCGGCGTGATCAGCTGCAGGCTTTTATATTCTGGCAGAGGGGTTAACTAGCTGTTAATTATCTTATTACCCCTCGGCCACAGCCTGCACGAGTTTAGTAAGGATGCGTGACTGTCAGCTCGTTAAATAATCAGTAGCTGATCAGCCACGCATCCTCAAGAGGTTTTTAAAATATAAATATAAAACAACAACAATCGGCTTTTGCCATAATATAAACATAAATCATAATATAAAATAAATAATAAACAAAGGGGCGGGACACTCCGCCACACATGCCCCCCCTCCTACTCTCTGTAGCCGGCAGCGCCCTCTTCTGGGGCTCTGGCCACCGAATTTCCTACAGCAAAACTGCTGCGGGGGGAGCTGGTCTCCTGACCTCTCCCCCCATCTTCATGGCCGGCAGCTTCCAAGGTGAAGCAGAGCCGGCGATGGCAGCAGCGGACCCTTGGGAGGTGAACTCGGGAGGGGATCCCCTGGCCATGGAGGCGGCAGCGGGAGCTCCACTTCGCCCTCATACCTTGCAACTAGTAGCTCCACAGGCGATGCGGAGCAGCAAGCAACCCCAGGCGATGCGGAGCAGCAGGCAACCCCAGGCGATCCTTGGGCGGAGCGAGGCAGGCATCCTTGGGCAGAGCAAGGCAGCAGGTATTCACCCTCAGGTATTCACCCTCTGCTGGTGGAGGTGAGAGGGGAAAGCAGTCCTCCCACGGTGGTTGAGGCGGAACCAGCAGGTATTCACCCTCTGCTGGTGGAGGTGAGAGCGGTAAGCTGTCCACCCACGGCGGGAGTGAGATGTAATATAAACATAAATCATATTATAAAATAAATAATAAACACAGGGGCGGGACACTCCGCCACAAACGGCAACAACTCAGGTAAGACAGCCATTAAATGTATTTATCTAAATGCTAGAAGTCTGAGAAACAAAATGTTAGGTCTTGAAGGTACTGCACTAACAAGTAAGTACGATGTGAATGGTGTTACCGAAACTTGGTTGTCTGAAAGTGATGGAGACAAATATAATATTAGTGGGTACACACTGTATAGGAAAGACAGGCAGGACAGAAGAGGTGGAGGGGTAGCGCTATACATAAGAAATAGTCTTGAAGCCCAGATGCTAAATCTGGACGAAGAAAACAACGGCGAATCAATATGGGTCAGAATAATGGACAAAAATTCAAAGGGTATAATAATAGGAGAATGCTATAGACCGCCAAATTCAGACGCCAAGGAGAATAATCTGTTATACAATGACATTCGAAAAGCATGTAGCAAAGGAGAAGCCATACTAATGGGGGATTTCAACTTCCCCCGTATAAAATGGGAGAACCCGGTGGGGAGCACGACGGACGAAATTTATACCTTGTGCTGACACCAAATGTCTTAGAAACTTGATGGATTCCTAAAAAAAAGGAAATTTTGTTCATGTTCAAAGTTATATTTGCCGTTTAGGAATCTATGAAAAAGACCTAGGAGTTTATGTTGAGTCAGAAATGTCTTCATCTAGACAATGTGGGGAAGCTATGAAAAAAAGGCCAACAAGATGCTCGGATATATTGTGAGAAGTGTTGAATTAAATCAAGGGAAGTAATGTTAAAACTTTACAATGCATTAGTAAGACCTCACCTAGAATATTGTGTTCAGTTCTGATCACCTTGTTACAAAAACGATATTGCTGCTCTAGAAAGAGTGCAAAGAAGAGCAACCAGAATTATCCCGGGTTTAAAAGGCATGTTGTATGCAGACAGGCTAAAAGAATTGAATCTATTCAGTCTTGAACAAAGAAGACTATGCGGTGATCTGATTCAAACATTCAAAATCCTAAAAGGTATAGACAATGTTGACCCTTTTTTTGACCTGAAAAAAGAAACAAGGACCAGGGATCACAAATGGATATTAGATAAATGGGCATTCAGAACAGAAAATATGAGGCACTTTTTTAAACAGAGAATTGTGGGAGTCTGGAACCAACTCCCCAGTAATGTTGTTGAAGCTGACACCCTGGGATCCTTCAAGAAGCTGCTTGATGAGATTCTGGGATCAATAAGCTACTAACAACCAAACGAGCAAGATGGGCCGAATGGCCTCCTCGTTTGTAAACGTTCTTATGTTCGTACGTTTCCTAAAATCAATACAAAACCAAAAATTGCCATCCTTCTTAAGTGGCAACACTACAGGAGATGACCAGCGGACCAGAAGGTTCCATAAATCCTTTTGTCAACATTTCTTGAATTTGGACATTCACAAAATCCAGTTTCCCTGGAGACAACCTATAATTCTTACTATGTACAGGACAATTGTCTGACAGCTTAATGCAATGTTCCAAAACATTAGTGCAACCAATTATATCAGTACACACCTGATTAGCATTCAACAGTACATTTTTCAGTCTGTTCTGATCCATCATATTCAAAACAGATGACAATTATTTGTTATTAGGACTGAAGTCATTGTATTTTGTATCTTGCTCTTATTTGTTTTGTAATTATAATTATTATTTTTTTTGTATACAACTCTAAGTTGCCCTGGGTAAGGGTGTCGCTAAGAAATAAATAATATAATAATATTAATCAATGTTGTCTACAGCTACTGTTGGGCTAAGTGTAGTTCTAGGACCAGCAACCAGATAAAGATTTGCACTTCTGTTTTGTACATTGATAATCATTAGAACACCATGACCCCTAAAGGAAATGACTTGAACTGACCTTGCTTACGCATATTAAATTTGTTATTCTGAACATCCAACTGGATACCAGTAACAGCCAAAAAATCCAAACCAAGTAGCAAAGACAAATGCAAGTGTTCTTTTTTCATAATTACAGTTGGTACAAACCATCGTTCTCCATGTACGTTATACTCTAAATCCACTGCACCCACTAGATCATTTTCCCTGCCGTCTGCTAACTGCAATGGGCCTCCAGTCCATACTTTTACACTTTCATTTGACTTTTTTATTTTCTCCCACAGTTCTTCCTGTAAGAGTGTGTAAGTAGATCCATTATCCAAAAGTACTCGACCTACCATATACCAAATACCAACCACAACTACTACCTGTAGTAAACCACACCTAACCATAGTAGGCTTTCTTATCCTAATAATTCACAGAATTAACAGTACCACATTTCCCTGCGAAGTGATATCTTAAGCATTTGTATTCAACCCTTGCAAACCTGATTTTTACTAGACTTCTCTGCCAATGCAAGTCTCGGTGTTTACTCAGCTTGCACAATCCAATCCCATTCAATCTGCTCCCCCAACCTGACCAAATCACTGATGTTACCATGTTTAACATAACTGTGAAGCCAGTCTAGGGTTAGCATTTTTTTTAAATCCAAGAAACAATTTCTTGTCCCGTCATTTTCGGATCGACTTTAAGACACAACTCTCACACTTGATAGACAAAATCGCTACAGCTTTCATGTTTCTAATGTATATGCTCTCTCAATCTATCTGATAATTCCTCTTTATAATTCACAGATTAAAAGGCTTCTAAAAACTTAATTAAATTAAGCTCAAGTCTGTATTTGCTCCCAAACAGCAAACCACCAACTTCTAGCAGTGCCCCTAAGAACAGCCCAAAGTATGGCTAGAATCTCGCGATCAATCATAGTTCTAAGTGCGAGATAGTCTTCATAAACTTCAATAAAATGCACAGGACAGAATGATCAGCTTTACCACCAAAAAAGAAATTTCAAGTCAACAGGCAATTTAATAGCTGGAACGTTAATCACAGGAGTGGTGTCTACATTCACAGCCTGTTTCACACCTTGATTAATACCTTGTTTAACTTGATCAATTAACTAATCCCATCTACTTTCATATCGGCGAAAGCAATTTGCAGCTTTCCTTTCCACCTCCAACAATTCTTCTCTATTTTTCCCCCATGCTTGTATTTGAGATTTAAACTCACTAATTGAAGCATTTATCTCCACTAGCTTACTATAATTAGTCTGTTCATTTGGCTTCTAATGTGACAATTCATTCAAACATATCAGGCAAATCAATTCTGTCTAATTTATCAATGTAATCACTTCAGCTAAATTGGTTTCCTTAAAACCAGAATCACCTGTTAAATTAGAAGCTTTTCCAAACTGAGCAATTTCATATTTTGATCCCACAAACACCAGTGTCTCTATCATGGCTGTATCAAGATCTACATGTTCTTCTTGTAGCATTATTGCCTCTAAAGGGCTGGAAAAGGCACTTCTAAACCCACACCAGTATTTTGTTCAATTTAATCATCACTGTTAATTGAGTTCAGGCTTCCCTCACCAGGACGCAATGGAGTTGCCATAATCAGCTGTTTTGTTTTATTTTAATTTAATTGAACAACAATTCGTGTCCCATCTGGGGTGCCAATTCTGTGCTGAAAAATAAAATACCAGCGATTGTAAGAAAAAACAATTGTTCAAAATTACTAATCAGCACGAAAAGGTCAGAATAAATTACACAACATAAACACAAACAAATAAAGCAAGCCTGCTTTATTAAACAATCAACGAATTATCTGCAAACTCCACCATATACAATAAACCAACAAAATAAAATCCATTGCGTCCTACAGATGTCAGGACTGCCCAGTCCCTGACCACATTCCGGCACCTCCTTAAGACTCATCTCTTCAAAGAGCACCTGTAGAACTCCTCTGTTTGTATCCTGGGACACTATCACCCTTCATGTAAATGTGCTTTATTTTGCTCTTATCAGCCCCCTATTTTACTGCATTTAATCCTGTACTTCAGAATACTGTAATCTGCCAAGTTTTTAACCTGTAGTACTTTGTATTTAATCACATCCTGATGTAACTATCACTATTTAATCATATCCTGATGTAACTATCACTATTACCTGCTGTATTATTGAATTGTGGTTTGTCAAACTTGTACTTTACTTGAACAAAAGTTATTGTATTTCTTGCTCTTATTGTATTACTTGTATTGTAACACTTGAAATGTTTTTGCTTACGATTGTAAGTCGCCCTGGATAAGGGCGTCTGCTAAGAAATAAATAATAATAATAATAATAATAATAATAATAATAATAATAATAATAATAATAATAATAATAAAGTCTCTTATTAAACCCCCAATTCAAACTCACGGCCCTTCTTTGCTCTGTAACGATTTCCTGTTGACATCGAGAACTGTTCGAAGGTAGAAAAGAAACAAAGTCCTCTCCATTGAATGAGAATCAATTATAATCAATACGTAATCAATACTGCTCTGCAGTAAGCCAAACTTTTATGGAACAAGGAATGCTATTTTCTTAGTACTACCGAAACCAGAGTCTGCAGCTGCCAGTCACGGGCAGTTTGCAAAATGTGATTCTGATGCCCCTATCATGTCTTCCAAAAATTCAGGACATAATTTAGAAAAAAAAGTTTGTTTTTTTTAAAATAAATACTTTGTATTTTCGTTTTGTTTGGCAAGGCTGGTAAAAACGAAATAAAAAGCACTGTAATTCAAGTAGTAGTAATAATAATAATAATAATAATAATAATAATAATAATAATAATAATAATAATAATAATAATAAACCCCGCTTAAAGCAGGGAATCAATCAGGGGCGAGTTTATGTTTATGAATCAGTGAAAGTTTCACGCTAAATTGCACAATGGACACAAAATCGATCGTTTTGTGGAGAGCGAAAAAAAAAGACTTGCAGTGTTTTGTGTAATACCAAGCAAGCCCAAATTTCCCACCGACTGCATCAGCAGCTCTGGTATACTGTATATTGTAACGCTCCATGAAAATGAACAGGTTTACACAGGCAGTATTCGTCCAAACTGTTTATTTTGAACACAGGCAAAATAAATAAAAAGAAAAGGACCACGTCAGCCGCGGATCACAGCAAAAAAAAAACAAAAAAAACAATAAAGTCTATTCTCCGTCTCTCACTTGAACGTCACTTCACAGGGCTGTTTCAAAATGATTATGTCAGAGAATACGTTCCTGTGTGAGTATATATTTATATTTAACATGTTCCTTAATATAAAGTTACAGATTTTTTTTTTTCAATATAGGCAGTGTTTATCACGGGTATGTCAAACTGTATAACATAGCAAGTGTAGTAATAAAATAGGTCTTTAAAAAATAGTCTGCTGAGGCTGTCGTTAGTTTAGACTGTCGAAAGCGTTCAATAACTCCTGGTTATCGACAGCATTTTGCTGTCATTCACTCTGGTTGACGTTCAGGACCGACGAAAACTTTATGCTAATGAGGTAATCGTTACCCTTTCTCTCAATTCGTTAAAAACATGCCTTCATAGGCGAAAATTGTTGGGGCTTAACAATGCATCTGAATGATCTCTTATGAATAGGAACTGCCGTTAAATAGGCGGCTGTGGATGAAATGCGATCATCTACTCCTGTCTTCTCATTTCGACAGGCGTTAACCCTTTATGAGTAGACCCCAAAGAGTTCAGCAACTTTGGTTTTGTTGTATAAAAGAACAAACATGCACCAAGGCATGTCTGTCTTGCAGAGTCTTCCTGATTGACCTGAAAGGGTTTGATTTATAGACACGTGGCCTGGTGAGGGAAACCTGGGTCAATTAACCCTCCTATTATGTTTAGAATTTAGGTAAATCTGTTATGTTTTGGGTCATATTGACCCGATGCAATTTCAAACTAATTTAAACTGCCTTAAATTGATTAAATGTTTTTATTTACAAAGGTGTTAGTCTTTTATGCTCTTTTAGTCCAGGAGCTGTGATAAAACTTTGTTGACTGCCAACCTGGGAGCTCCTCATTTTGGAATGTCTTTACCAGTGAGATGCTGTTGCAATAATGACACCGAAAATTAGGCTCTGCCTTCTAGATATATATATAGTATATTGTTGGTTTTTTGTTTATAAATATCTCCAGACAGGTGAAGCCATTTCCAGAAATAATAATACGAATATGATAATAATAATAATAATAATAATAATAATAATAATAATAATAATAATAATAATAATAATAATAATAAAATAACAAATTAAAGAAGTTTGCTTTATTCCTGCACACAATTCTACACAGATAAATGCCACGGGTCACAGTGACCCAAAACATCTTATCTGTATACATGACCTGTTCAAAAAAAAAAAAAAAAAAAAAAACATCTCAAAGGTTCTGTTTTCTGTGTATAAGTTCATGACCCCCAGTATAAAATATAATACAGAAAATGAAAAGAAAAATAGCATTTAAGCTAATTGGAAACTCGAGTCGGGTCAAATAGACCCAAAACCTAATAGTAGGGTTAACCTATTAACAAATGAGATAACTATGAAATTACTCAGCTGGTTACATTATATTCTATAATAAAACATTTAAACCCATGTAATAAATCACAGTACAATAGCAGTAAGCGTTTACTTAAAAATATTTAATAATACACTTAATGGTAACTATTACAATATATATTTATATATATACACACACACACACACACAAACACACAGCTATCTATCTCCTATCTATCTATCTGTCTGTGTGTCTGTGTCTCTCAGTGTCTGTGTCTATCTGTCTCTACCAGTGTCTGTCTGTGTCTTTATCAGTGTCTGTGTCTCTGTGTCTGTGTGTATCTGTGTCTATCAGTGTCTGTTTGTGTCTCTATTAGTGTATGTGTGTGTGTGTGTCTATATCAGTGCCTGTATGTATCTGTGCCTATCAATGTCAGTCTGTGTGTCTCTATCAGTGTAAGTGTGTGCGTGTCTCTATCAGTGTCTGTGTCTGTATCAGTGTCTGTATGTATCTGTGTCTATCAGTGTCTGTGTCTGTGTCTCTATCAGTGTCTGTTAATTCTCAAACTGAACGCAGTAGGGATTCAAGGAAATGCATGCACATGGATTAGGGAGTGGTTGACATGTAGAAAACAGAAAGTACTGATTAGACTGTGTCTCTATCAGTGTATGTGTGTATCTGTATCTATCAGTGTCTGTGTGTGTGTGTCTCTATCAGTGTCTGTGTGTGTGTCTCTATCAGTGTCTGTGTGTGTGTGTCTCTATCAGTGTCTCTCTGTGTGTGTCTCTATCAGTGTCTGTGTGTGTGTGTCTATCAGTGTCTGTGTGTGCATGTCTCTATCAGTGTCTGTGTGTGTGTGTGTCTCTATCAGTGTCTCTGTGTGTGTGTCTCTATCAGTGTCTGTGTGTGTGTGTCTCTATCAGTGTCTGTGTGTGTGTGTCTCTATCAGTGTCTGTGTCTCTGCTTGTTTCTCACCTCGTTGAATTCAGGGTTGAGAGTTTTCTTCTTCACAATGGTTTTATGTTTGGATTTCTTGTGGACGTCAGGTTTCAGGTACCTGAAAAAAAAAAAAACCAGAAATCAGAAACGAAGAGAGAAACAAAGACACACACACACTGATAGAAACAGAGAGACAAACACACATACACACTGATAGAGAGAGAGCCAGAGACAGACACGCACACTGATAGAAACAGAGAGACAGAGACACGCACACTGACAGAGACAGAGAGACAAAGACACATACACAGTGATAGAGACAGAGTGACAGAGACATACACACACACACTGATAGAAACAGAGAGACAGAGACACACACACTGATAGAGACAGAGGCAGACACACACACTGACAGAGAAACAAAGACACATACACAGTGATAGAGACAGAGAGACAGAGACAGACACACACACTGATAGAAACAGAAAGACAGAGACAGACACGCACACTGATAGAAACAGAGAGACAGAGACACACACACTGACAGAGACAGAGAGACAAAGACACATACACAGTGATAGAGACAGAGTGACAGAGACATACACACACACTGATAGAAACAGAGACAGAGACACACACACTGATAGACAAAGAGACAGAGACACAAACACACTGACTGAGACAGAGACACACAGACACACTGATAGAGACAGAGACAGGCAGGCAGACACAGACACACAACAGACAGACACACGTTTTCACGTAGGGGTCGGAGAAGCCGTTGACGTCCATGGCTGCCAGGTGAGCACAGCGCAGGATCCCCACGAGAAGACCCCCTCTTCCCGAGAGGAACTGCAGAGAGAGCAGCAGCCTGCCCCGCTCCTCCAGGGGGCGCTGCTCCTCCCGCTCCACCTGACACAGAGGAGAGGAGAGAAGAGAGTGTAAGGATATTCTTTGCAGTCATGGAGCCAGACTCTATTTTGTGTGAACCGGCATTCTGTGAGTCCTGGGAGAGTTGCAAGGGTGGTCTCACAGTCATTGTCTTGAGGAGGTGGTGATTGTCTGTCCTGAAGTGATTAACATGTCTTTAATGACATCTTCAATGGTGCCGGACCTACTTTTGATTGCACTTTCAAATAGTCTTTTGTATCTCTGATCAGCACATTGTTTGCCAGACATGCCTCCTCTGTCATTGTCATTGTTGCCCACCACATAATGGTGCCACCCTGTGACGGGGAGCCCCATCCCTTTGTGTATGTGTATCTATATATATATATATACGTGCGCTGTTTATTATGATTTATGTATATATGGCGGTGAAAAGCCAGTGTTTGTTTCTGGTCTGACGTCACCCCCTACAGCCATCCTTGTGAAACACCCCTATTTCAAAGAGTCTGATTGCCCTCTTGTTAGCCACCCGTTTGTATATGTATATATACATATACAGTATGTGCCTGTATTTATCTGTATGCTTCACTCATAACCAACATTCGCTGCTCTCTAGTAAAGTAAGCTGCAAGCTGTCTTACCTGGTGGATCCTGGAATATACAATATAGTTTATTTAACCACCCTGCTGCCCATTTATTTGGGCAATTTCCATGTTAAAAATGCTCTTTTTTTTTTTTTTTTGCAGATTTTTCATTCTTAGCCCTCAAATAAGCAGTTTTGACAGTTTTCAAAACAATTTTTGCTATATTTTTTTTAAATACACACTTCCCATTTAATATTACATGTGGTTATTAAATTGTACATTTTGCTCCCAGCAAGGGAAAAAAACATTTCTCTAACAAATTAAAACAAACACTTCATTTAATTTGGCCAACTTCACCTCTGTCGTTCCGCTGACTCAGCACTTCACATGCGGTTACGTAATTCCACGTGACTTTGGCTGCGTGCCTCGGAACTGTTGCCTAGCAACCATTGACAGACTGCATGCGGTGTGAGAAAACCACTCCAGCAACAACAACACAGAAGCTGGCTGCGCAAGTGCCAAGGTGGCGGATGTAATTAATGTTTTTTTCAAATGTAATACATTGATAACAAAACCTCAACTGGGCAGACCCCTGATATAGATCACAACATAACATAATTGTTTTCCAATGGCAGCATTATAATAGCATTATAATACTTGTGCAGGCATATCACTTTTTAGAATGTATTTTTTGTGTGATAGATTTCAAACCCTCATCAATGCTAACCTCTTTATCTAGCACATATACATCAGAAAGCTTCGCAAATTTTCAATTATGTCATATGTTGTATCTAGGCACGGGTGTATAGCGCTCTTATATGCATTATTATCTATGAAGTGTAAGTACAATAAATAAATCGGTTGTTTTGACCGGTACCAATCCTGACAAGGCTTCCTTACAACCTGTAATCTCCTCATTTTATTCTCTGTACATACACAGGCATCCAGCTGTGTATATACAGATGGCCCTGTCTGTCAAGCACATTTCTCAGGGACTGCTGCCATCTGCCAGTGAAAAAGAGAACTGCATACATTATTAAAATACGTTGCAGATGCACATATAAACTCCTGCACGCTATTCTCATGGGAGTGATAAATCTGGACTTGCTTTTGAAGAACATAAACCTTACAGGAGAGATAAGAGAGAGACAGAGAGAGAGAGAGAGAGAGAGAGAGAGAGAGAGAGAGAGAGAGAGAGAGAGAGAGAGAGAGAGAGAAAGGAGATGAGAGACGGGGAGAGAGGAGAGAGGAGATAGGGGAGAGAGGAGAGGGGAGAGGAGAGAGAGAGGAGATGAGAGAGGAGAGGTGAGAGAGGAGAGGAGAATAAAAAGAGGGGAGAGCAGGTCTGTGGTAATGAAGTCAGCTCTCAGTGCAGGATGTGCATTCCTCTCTGCTGTGGGTAGTGAGGAGTTAACTCTGCAGTGTGGGAGAATGTTTCCAGGCTGTTTGATTTACTTTGACAAGACGACCCACCCCCCGAATCAGTGACCTTTTAATATAGATTTGTTTACTGGCACAGAGACACAGAGACTCTCTCTCTCTCTCTCTCTCTCTCTCTCTCTCTCTCTCTCTCTCTCTCTCTCTCCTCCTCTCCCTTTGCCTGTCACCTTCCCTCTCTCATCTTCTCTATCTGCCTCTCTCTCTCTATCTTTCTCCTTCTCCCTCCCTCTCCCTCTTTCCACTCTCTCCCCCTCATTACATTCACTCCATATCCATGATTCAATATATACTGTCATTCTGTGTGTCTCCCTCCCTCTCTCCTGTTCTCAAATTCAGATGGTCACACAAGCGTTGCCAAAGATAATGCAGCAAGCTTAGAGCAATATTTAATATTTATATATAAATATGTCAAAAATAACACTGAGAGCAGATGTATTGAAAGGCCTCTGCTCTTACTTCCAGTGAGGAGGCTGCAGGCTGCTATTATTCTGGGCACACGATTTTCTCCTCCTCCTCTCTCTCTTCTCTCTCCATCCTCCCTCTCTCTCTCCCTCCTCCTCTCCCCTTCTCTGTTTCTTATTCCTCTCACACACAGAATAGCCTCAAGCGCATTCCCTACCCACTCATTCATCTCCATTCTTTCTCTCTCTCCTCCCTCTCTCCCCCCTCCCCCCTCCCCCCCACATCATGCTAACCATACCCTTTTTATAACACAAATGATCTTCAATGGCAGACAGGCAGTGGCACTGCAATGGTAATACAATAATGGTTCTTTATTACACTGAGGGGCAATGGTAGCAGAAGTATGGGGCAGCTACAATGGGGTGAGGTTGGTAGAATGGGACCACAGTGTGCCTATACCCTGAATGATCTTCAGTGACATTCAGACAGACAGATAGACACACAAATACATAGACACACACAGACAGACAGACAGACAGACAGACACATAGATAGACACACACATAGACACACAGACAGACAGACATGCAGACACACAGACTGACAGACAGACAGATAGACAGACACATAGACACACAGACAGACAGACATATAGACACACAGACAGACACTCAGACAGACACACAGACAGACTCCTCACCTCATTCAGGTAACAGGAAATTCCCCTGAGAGCCGTGGACATGGCAGTGGGAGAGGGCAACTGCAAAAGAACAGAACGAGAGAAAGTGAGAGAAAGTGAGAGAAAAATTGAGAGAAAGAGTGAGAGAGAAAGAATGAGAGAAAAGCCCCCCTAGCAATACAGAATAGTCAAATTTGGACAGAACATTTTCAGTGCCTGTATAAAGGAATACAAACTGACACCCTCACACCCCAACAAACTGACATTGTAAACAAACCGAGCTCCCTAGAGACAGCAATTAAAGACCTCCAAACCCCCCTAGACACCCCTATTACCATTGATGAGATCAGAGAACACAATTCTAAACTGAAACCTGATCAGATCCTCAATGAGATGCTGAAGTACAGCAACTCTGCTCTCTGGACACTTCCCTTAGCAAGGGGAGAGGGGCTCATCACCCCATGTATAAGAGTGGAGATGCGGTCTGTGTGGGGAGTAACCTCAGCAAACTGTTCTGTATCATCAGAAATCACAGAATATCCCAATTCCTAATGATTCAAAACATTATAAATAAGAGCTAGATTGGTTTCCTTCCAAAACACTGACTGCTGAACACATCTTTACTCTAAACATACTGATCAACAAATATGTACACAACTCAAACAAAGGCGAGATATTCGCCTGTTTTATTGATTTCAATAAAGCATTTGATTCTATTTGTCACCCTGGACTGTACCTCAAGCTGCTACAGTCAGGGATTGGTGGAAAAGTGCACAATACAATTTAATCTGTGTACTCAGCGATATAGTGTAAAGTAATGATTAATGGCAAGCAGTCAGGTCCCTTTAGACAGGAGAGAAGAGTGAGGCAGGGCTGCAGCCTCAGCGCCACTCTCTTCAACACTGCTATCAATGATCTGCCCGGTCTGTTTGAACAGCCCTGTTCCTCACACTGAGGTGAAGTGCCTGCTGTACATAGATGACCTGGTCCTCCTGTCCCTCACACTGAGGTGAAGTGCCTGCTGTACGCAGATGACCTGGTCCTACTGGGTCCTCCTGTTCCTCACACTGAGGTGAAGTACCTGCTGGACGCAGATGACCTGGTCCTACTGGGTCCTCCTGTTCCTCACACAGGAGGGTCTGCAGCACAACCTGACACTGCTGGAGGCCTGCTGTAAAACACGGGCTCTAGAGGTCAACCTAACAAGACTAGAATCGTGGTGTTCCAAATAAAGCCCAACAACAACCACGAAAAAAATTAAATTCTATTTCAGCAAACACAGAAATAGACCACAGCCTCTCATACAGCTAACTTGGTCTCACATTAAGCACATTAGGAGGTTACAATCTGGCAATCAAAGCACTAAAAGAGAAAGCTCTCAGAGCATACTACACCATTAAAAACACTGGCTGCATTTAATATTCCTACAGCATTATTATTCAAGATGTTTGACATCATAATTCAGCCAATCCTGCTCTATGTGAGTGAAGTCTGGGGTTCAACCATGAGTGCAGATTACTCAAAGTAGGATAAACCCCCACAGAAATCACACACCTTCTGTTCTGTAAAGAGGTCCTGCACACACACAGAGAATCCTCCAACAATGGCTGCAGAGCAGAGCTGGGGAGAGTCCCTCTGCTGATCCCCATACAGAAAAGAAGAACTCAATTCAGAAAGCAGCCCAAACTCCCTCCACTTCCCAGCACTGGAATCAGTCTCAGACAATGCACTTAAACCAGGGTTACACTCCTACATGGAATGCCTCTCCTCCAAAACTGCCATTAATATCCAGGAGAGCCTTGGCACTGAGTCCATCAGACATGAGGCACTGAAAAAAAAAGCACTAGGCTCTGCCCTGTAGAAAACTACACCCTCTACAGGAGAGAACAGATTAAACAGCAAAATAAACTCAACAGAGGGTACACTCTGGCAGAGAATCTCATTATCATCAAAAACCCCAAAAACAAAAATGTATTAACCCTTTGCGGTCCATTTATTCAGCGCATCTCAGGCGCGCAGTTTATTTTAGACGCGCTGTTTTTTCACAGTAAAATAGGTTTAAAAGGCACTGCATATCAACAGGACACTCAGTACTGCATCTCCAGCCCCTGTTGGCTGTATTTTTCACATACCTCTTCATAGTCGTGTATACTGATAAATCATCTCCTGATCACTTGTTTTATCACCAAACTCAATAATACGATCCAAGTCATTATTTTATTACTATAACATCTCAAAAAGCTCTGTAAATGTCTGTGATATTCTCTGAGCGCTGGATGCAGAAGCAGCTGTCTTGTTTGTTTATGTCCATGTTATCTCTGTGGTGCCGGGGCTATGCGTATTGCTCAGATCCGCCCCTTTTTTTTCGGTTTTTCTCGGCTTCTATCGGTCTCACTCGGCCATTGAATGGTTTTCTTGGCTTATTCCAGAGAAAAAACGACTAGAGACCTGTGCTTTACGTCTTTTTCATTCAAAAGGTCATTTAAAAGGTAATTCAAAATGATCTAGACAGCATTCAGAACTGGGCAGACACCTGGCAAATGACATTTAATAGAGAAAAGTGTAAAGTACTGCACGCAGGCAATAAAAATGTGCATTATAAATATCATATGGGAGATACTGAAATTGAAGAAGGGAACTATGAAAAAGACGTAGGAGTTTATGTTGACTCAGAAATGTCTTCATCTAGACAATGTGGGGAAGCTATAAAAAAAGGCCAAGATGCTCGGATATATTGTGAGAAGTGTTGAATTTAAATCAAGGGAAGTAATGTTAAAACTTTACAATGCATTAGTAAGACCTCATTTAGAATATTGTGTTCAGTTCTGGTCACCTTGTTACAAAAAGGATATTGCTGCTCTAGAAAGAGTGCAAAGAAGAGCAACCAGAATTATCCTGGGTTTAAAAGGCATGTTGTATGCAGACAGGCTAAAAGAATTGAATCTATTCAGTCTTGAACAAAGAAGACTACGCGGTGATCTAATTCAAGCATTCAAAATCCTAAAAGGTATAGACAATGTCAACCCAGGGGACTTTTTTTACCTGAAAAAAGAAACAAGGAGCAGGGGTCACAAATGGAGATTAGATAAAGGGGCATTCAGAACAGAAAATAGGAGGCACTTTTTTACACAGAGAATTGTGAGGGTATGGAGCCAACTCCCCAGTAATGTTGTTGAGGCTGACACCCTGGGATCCTTCAAGAATCTGCTTGATGAGATTCTAGGATCAATAAGCTACTACCAACCAAACCAGCAAGATGGGCTGAATGGCCTGCTCTCGTTTGTAAATTTTCTTATGTTCTTATGTTTTTATGTCGGACCAGAACATAGGACCGCAAACGGTTAACTAGATAAAGACTCAATGACCACAAACTGGCTATTGAAACTGTTTCTTTTTCTTTCTCTCGCTGTGTCTATCTTTTCTGATTGACCAGATGGCTTTTAAGCTGAGTGGCCGGCCGCTCATTAGTTTCAGGTGCTGGTGCTTAATTAGTCTCTGGTTTCAGGGTGGGAATAAAACACAACCAGGTGAAATCAATAACAGAAATAATAAAAAGTAAATGTTTAAATCAAACTACTGTGCAAACTATAACTAAATAAGTGACATAGTATATAAATAAATACTTAAATAAAACATGTCAAAAATCAAACAAATCCTTCATGAAAGTTCACGCTGCAACATTCTCCCCGGCTTTGTCGGTGGCCGTCCCTGGCTATAAATAATCAATTTATCTGTACCTGACCAGTGGCCTGCCTTAGTTCTCTTGGCTCCTCTGGTACTAAATCCAATCTAGCCTGTGGGAGCTGGACAAATAAATACCCCCAAGCGACTTGAGGCTCTTCCCTAACATTATCTGGTTCTCTTGGTGGCTCTATCAGGAAACCAAATACTTGGACAAAGATGGTTCAGATGCAAGGTTCTGTCTGGACCTGCCTTCCCTTTTGGTTGCAACCTATATACGGGACAGCCTGGTTCTGTAGAGCCAACTACAATATAAGGCTCTTTCTCCCAACGATCAGACAACTTGCCTTTCCCACGTCTACAGAAATCCCTCACCAACACATTTTCCAGGTAATAATGGGGCACCCTTTGCTACTCTGTCATAATTAACCTTTGCCCGTCCAGCCGCCTTTGCTGCCTGCTGGCTTGCTTTACCATATGCCATAGTTAATAGCTCATGGTGGCCCCAAGACTCTGTCCCTCCACCTTTGGGCCTAGCAGCTGTCCCTAATGTCACATCTGCGGGATGGCGGGCATGTCTCCCAAACATTAGATAAAACAGCAAATAACCAGTGAACGCGTGTACTGAATTATAATAGGCATGTACCAACTCTGGGAGCATCTCTGCCCACCAATGCTGTTGTTCCAACTCTAAAATGCCTAATAGGTTCAATAAGGTCTTATTAAAACAGTCACACAGATTGTTTCATTGAGGATGGTATGGGGTGGTCCGGCTGTTTGTATAGCCATAATACTGGCAAAGTTCTCTTATTAGGGTGGACTCAAAATTAGCTCCCTGGTCTGAATGAAACCGCTCTGGGCATCCAAAAGACTGCAGTACATGGAACCACAGGGCTTTAGCTGTAGTACGTGCAGTCTGATCCCTAGTGGGGACCACACATTCAAATCTGGTGAATAAATCGGTCATAACTAGGATATTCTGATACATATCTGTTGTACTCTGTCAGAAAATCAATGGTTTTGATCTCTAAAGGGGCACTAGTCTTAATGGGGACCAATGGTGCCTTACTCTCCGACCTTGATTTATGTAGGATGCAGCTAGTGCAATGCATCCTGTGTTTCATCACTGCAATCCTCCCATAATCTTCTTCATGTTGCAAGAACACAGACTGCCACTCCTGCAGCATGTCCAACTGTTCTTGTTGCTGAGGTGTCAGTCTCTCGCCCTGCAAAGAAATCCCTCACCTGTGGCATCTTGCTGGTTGAGGGTCTTGACTCCAGCTTCCACCACACTGGGGCTCAACTCTGTCAGAGTTAGAGCACGTTCTCCTTGTACCTCCATGGGGTTGATGGGGGAAATTGTAGCGAGTTTCTGGTGCCAATACAATTGGACGGGAAAGGGGTTCAAGTTCCTTACTCTCACAGGGATCCTCCCATGCATCACAGTTCCCAGGGTCTGAGCAACCTGAACCACTTCTACTTCATTCACAGCTTCAGCTAAGCCACAGTATCTCTGTCCTCCTGGTCCCATAGGGGCCCTTGCCCATACCACCACTTCACTTTGTGGGGGTACCTTGATAGGTCGGTGGTTAGCAGAATGTACAGATCCCGATGGTTCATCCTTTTGGGTGGCTCCTCATACTCACTGGCAATCTGAAGTAGTATCTGTCTGCGATGAAAGAACCACAGAATTACGTCCCAAACAACTCTGTCCAGCTTGCTGCGATCATATTCATACTTAATATCGCAGTCTCAGCTCCCACACAGTCATCTCGTGCAATTACCAGCCCTTGTTCTGGGATCATGACCCCACCTATTTGGAAGTCCAGTAGGGCATAGCCCACATAAGAGATCAAAAAAGTATCTTCTCTTCTTTCTCTGTACCTGCAGAGTGTCCTTCTTTCATTTACGAAACATTGCCCCCCCTACTTCATCTTTATCTGTGCCTGATCTCAAGAAACTAATACATGCCTTTATTTCATCAAGGTTGGATTATTGTAATGCTCTGCTTTCTAGTGTCTCTTCAAAACTAATTCATAGGCTACAGTATGTGCAAAATAGTGCGGCACAGGTTTTGACGAGAACAAGAAAGCATAATCACATATCCCCAATCTTAGCACTCTTCATTGGTTGCCAGTAAAATTCAGAATCGATTACAAGATCTTGCTGCTGACTTTTGAAACAAACCTTACACAGCTTTGGTCCAATCTGTCTTAAGGACATGCTCTGTCATTATGGGCAGCAGTGTGGAGTAGTGGTTAGGGCTCTGGACTCTTGACCGGTGGGTTATGGGTTCAATCCCAGGTGGGGGCCATTGCTGTTGTACCCTTGAGCAAGATACTTTACCTGGATTGCTCTAGTAAAAACCCAACTGTATAAATGGGTAATTGTATGTAAAAACAATGTGTAAAAAATAATGTTATTGTATGTAAAAATAATGTGATATCTTGTAACAGTTGTAAGTCGCCCTGGGGGTGCCCTACTGAGGCTTTTAAATCTGGACTAAAGACTTATTTTTATCAACTGGTGTTTTTGTAATGTGTTTACTGTTTATAGGTTTGTTTTAATCTTTCTATAAAGTGCTTTGAGATTTCTGTAATGAAAGGCACTATATAAAATAAATCTCTCAGTCTCTTGCTGCACGCATTTCCTTCATCCTGCTGTTTGATTTGTTGCATCTCCAGTCACTTTCCCCACAAAATATAGGAAGCAGATTTCTGGCATCCCTGGTGGGAAGTAAGGGGGCCAAACACGGATAAAAAAGTGAAGGGGCCCTTAAAAGAAACAAGGAGGCCCGGCCCCCCTTGGCCCCCCAGTAATTCGAGCACCGGTCTGTTCCTTTGTGTTAATGCAGTGTATCTGCGGCAATACTTGTTGAACTTGTCATGCCAATCAACAGTGGTGTAGTGCTATATTAGAAGTGAGGGGTCGCTGTCATCTACCCTCAATCCTACCACGCTGCCTGTCGTCAACAGAACCGCAGTGTATCACGCTACAGTAGTTAATGTACAAGTGTACCAATTCATTACAAATTCAGACAATCAGGTATTGAGGTATTACTGTAAAGCAAGAGCATATGCAAGGCACTAGACTTACAGCTATTTATGTTAAAGATAAATAAATAAATACATATTTTTATAACCAGTTTCATAGACTGATACACACATGATTAAAACACCACCATTAAACTTCAATGTATAGCCTCGAGAGCTTTTTGTTCCAGGTCATTCCTTGAGTGCTCCTATGAAACAAATACTACGGCGAATGAGTTTGTCCGCTTGCACTGTCGTAATGTCTTGTCTCTGCAGACACACAGAAAGAAGGGAAAGTTCACATAGGGTATCATACATCAGCGCTAGATCTAGCAAAAACTGTTTAGATGATAGCCTCCTAAGCAGTCCATCATATGTCCTTCTTGTGTCATTCATTGCACGTCGAAAATGATCACAAAGAGCGTCGTAACTGTAACACAATGTGGAGACTGTCAAAAAATAACTTGCAACCCATCTAGTGCTGAGAACACTGCCGATTTTCATTATTTGTTGATCCAATTGTGCAGCACACTCAGCCAGTTCTCATTAATTTTGGGGAGACTGCATACACAATATAATTTGTACATAAATAACTGAAAATTATTAATGCCCTTGATTTTGTAAATAACATCCCCTACTGCCAACTCCAGTGTGAGATTCAAGCAATGCCAAACAATGATATCAGGGTATTTTGCAGTGATTCTCTGAGCTATTTTCTGCCAAGCAAATAGTTGTTTCAAATAGTTATCATAGAATCTGTATTTATCCAAACACTTAAATAGTTGCTCAAGCACAGTGTCAGCTTTTTGATCTTGTAATTCAATTAGATCGAGGAACATGAAATGAGGCTCCTCGTTTTTGTCACTTTCACACTTCAGATAAACAATAAGTGCTGACTTGCTGCTCAGACTTGATGATTCATCGATGACTACAGAAATTTTGCAGTTGTTATGGACAAGGTGCTGACAGATTTTCTTTCACATATCAGAAGCTACATGGTCCGTTATTTTCGTAGCACTGTATCTAAAGCAGCCTACCAGCATCATGGGGGAAACACATCGGGAGTGCTTCAGGGAGTACCAGCGGACATCAGAGACCCGCCCCAGGGTGATTGCACAGTGATTATGCGACCACATGGTGCATTGGCTTTGCTCCCTCAGGAAAACGGAAGTACAAATGTGCAAAGCCATTGCCTTGGAACAATTGTGCCATGTAGTCAGTGGTCAGGTGTGGGTACAGTGTCACAATCCGGCCACCCTCAAAGCAGCTTGTAACCTGGCTGAGGACTCCCTGATATCCTCCCAGGCCAGCCTACTGACCTCTCCCTCACCACCGAGCAGCAGGGGACTGGCTCCACCTCCATCCCTCATCTCGCTGCGATCCAGACCTCCGACCCCAATGGGCAGCTTAACCTCAACACCATGGAGGCGATGGCTGGTCCCCAGCTGGGGTAGATTCAATGCCCCTGACCTGCTGCCTTATCAGCAGCGGGACAGATATGTAACCCCAGTGCTATCTGCCCCTCCTATCTGTTCCAGGTGCCATCACACAAGACATATCACCCGACACTAAAATCATATCTATCGGTAAGGCCGATGCAGTGTCACCTCGTAGTGGAGGTGGTGGAAAGACTGCCACACACAGTAATTCAGGTCCGGGACTGGCGAGACTATACACAACTAATTAAAAAGGAAAGTCCCGACCGTACACATAAATGTGGCAGACAAACAAGGGGACACGATTGGTGAGATTTTCCCCTTACAAGCGACTTGTTTTCTTCCCTTTTTTGTCCTAGAAAAACAAAGAAAGAGAGACGGATCGAAAAATGGAAAGGTTCATCAGTGAGACGATGTTGGTGCCTGGTGGGAGAAAACTCGTCTGGTATCAAACGGCAATCAAAGGGAGTTGCTACGCAGTGTGACCGAGAGGACGAGGTTACTGGGCCAACCGGACAGATGTTACTCTGGCCCCTCTCAATATACCGGCCATGTGGGACCGAAGCGCGGACCTAGTGTGGGACCAACACAACAACCCCACACTAGTGCTCGCTTGGGGACAGGTCCGGTCTATTGAAGGTAAGGATGTTGAAGGCACTGGGGCGCTAGTATATCCACACTTCATTACAAAGAGGGCAAGGTCCACACTTCATTATCAAGGTGAACCCTGCCACGTGAACAGGACAGCCTGTAACACAATTGATGGTTCCTCAGTCTTATCAGCCCGAGGTCATTTGCGGGGCACCTGGGAGCTGATAAAACTAGGGAATGCATATTGGCCTGATTTTATTTGGTAGGACATCATAAGGAAGTGTTGAAATATGTAGCCACATGCTTAGACTGCCAGCAAGTAGCGCCGGGTCGAGTGCGCCCCGCCCCTTTCATCCCACTTTCAATAATTTCCACTCCCTTTGAACGCATTGCAATGGACATTGTACGCCCTTTGCTACCTTCTGACTCCGGGTATACCATATATTAATGGTGGTAGATTATGCAACGTGATACCAGGAGTCAATTCCATTGAGGTCACTAGTACAGCTGCAATACAAGGAATTAGTGCAGATTATGTCTAGAGTAGAGATCCCCAAAGAGATATATGTTAATCAGACACTAAAGCAGATGATGAGAGGGTTTGTGAACCAAGAGCAAAAACATTGGGCAACGTTTCTTCCCTACCTCCTTTTTGCAGTGAGAGAGGTGCCGCAGAGTTCGACAGGTTTCTCCCCTTCGAGCTCTTGTACGGCCGACAGCCTCGCGGCATCCTCGATCTGTTGAGAGAGGGGTGGGAAGAGCACAAAGGCTCGTCCAAAAATGTAGTGAAGCATGTGCTCCTACTCAGAAATCGCCTGGATTTGGTCGGTCGTTTGGCCCAGGACAATCTAAAATCAGCTCAGCACCCGCAACAGCAGCAGTACAATACAAAATGCACAGATTTGGACCTTTCAACCAGGACACAAGGTCCTGTTATTTCTTTCCACTTCAGAATCCAAACTGTGTACGAAATGGCAGGGGCCATATAAGGTGATTCGGGCTATAGGGAAAGTGAATTATGAAATTAGACAGCCCGATTGCCGCAATGAACAGGAAATTTACTACATAAATTTACTGAAGCCCTGGCAGGCAAGGGAGGCCTTATTTATAGCCCCAGGCGAGGATGATTTTGGATCTTGTATAGAAGCCCCTAGCTCTCAGAGCATTCAGATGGGGGAACAGTTACTTCCCCCATCTGGCAATCCCGAAAACCAAGTCCCAGGTGAGGTCTCTCTTGGGGTTGGCTGGTTATTACCAAAGATTTATCCCTGAATATGCCACAGTGGTCAACCCTTTGGTGAACCTGACCAAAAAGTGTGCACCAAATTCAATTAAATGGACAGAAGAATGTCAGGGGGTGTTTGATACCATTAAGCAGAGAGTCTGCCAAGCCCCTACTCTTATCACACCAGATTTTGATAAGGAATTCATGATCCACTCCGATGCTTCAGATGTTGGTCTGGGGGCAGTCTTGTCCCAGCAGGTCGACGGAGTAGAACACCCCATCCTCTACATAAGTAAAAAGAATGCTCCCACGGGAGGGTAACTACTGTGTCATCGAAAAGGAAAGTCTGGCCATTAAATGGGCCACTCAGACCTTATGCTATTACCTATTGGGACATTCATTCAATCTCATCACTGACCCACTCAAGTGGTTAAGCACGATGAAGGATAGCAATTCCCGGATAACTCGTGGTATCTGGCACTACAACTCTTCATGTATTTTATGAGACACTGTAAGGCTGTATGAAGCCTTAATAGCTACATTTTATTAAAACAAATTAAAACATTAAACTTTATTTTTTATGCACTTTATAATGTATAAGTAAACGTATTACCCGCCACACAATGTGCTGCAAGAAGAATTCTTAAATGAATGGCAGTGAGCCTGGCCAGGCAATCTATTTCATTGTGAATGCATCTTTGTTTTTAGCTCCATATATTATTTTTGTTGTTGCCTAGTTTTTTAAAAACTCCTTTGGCATCTGGTATAATTCATGTCTTAGTATCCTTTTATATTAGGGTTAATACGGTAATTTTCTGGCTATGCACGGTTGTATTTGGCCCAGTCTGCTATCCGTAGTTGGGGGCGGAGCTTGCCTTGCTTTGGGAGCTTGTTACTTGTTAGGTATAAAAGCACAAAAAAGCCAGGTATGGTGGTGACTTGCTGTTCCTGTTATCGGTGAAGAAAGACAACTTAGTTAGTTTCCAGAAGCTTATAAAATTGTTGGTCTCCAGAAGCTTTTAAAAGTGTTAGTCTGTATTTTGCATTTATTTTCTTTCCTACTGGTTTCAATATGTGTGTGGACTAAAAATAGTGCGACAAACATACCGTTATACTAACACGCAGCTCTTTCGTTCTCGAAAAGTTTTATGTGCAGTTTTCTCCAACAACCCCTCGGTTTGATTGATTTATTTTGCTACTTTACACAAAGTGGAATAACATCATTAAGTTTACAACTAAGGTTCGGGAGGATGGACAAACCCACACACATTTATCACTTCATCTAATGGTATCCAAATTGAATAATTACAGCTAGCATAAATAACCTGTTTACTCACCCTTCCTTTCGCATTTGTTCTTTCGCCATGGAAGTTATACTGGATTACAGTATCTCTGACAACAAAGATTTATTTACTGTTCCTCCCGAACAGAATCCTCCTGCGACACAACCTGCTTTGGTTACCCCCGGCTGCTGATTCCATCTGCAATAATTCCATCCCCAGCTTTCTCGGTCTCCATGGCAGTCTCCACAATCCTCAAGATCTGCTTCAACGTGCAACAGGCTCCAGCAGCTGTTCATCCTCCTTTCTGTCTGCTGTGGGCATCCAACATGCTCCCTCCCTCTTGTTTGACCTCTGTGGGCTTTCTACAGGCCCCTGTATCCCCCCTCCCGATATTCTGTCCTCTGTATAACAGCCTTCCTCAGTCCTTCAATCTTTCTTCTCTCACACCCTGCTCCCTCCCACAGCTTCCTACGGGTTTCTCTCAGCACCACGGTTCCTCTGCCTCCTCCCGACAACACACTTTTCTTAAACCCAAAACCCATCTCTCTCGCTGCACCAGCAAATTCTATCAGGTGTAGATATTAACCCCGTCTCTTTACTCACTAACACCCTTGACTCTGTTTGCAACAGGACAGTTGATTGTGCCGATCTTTCTGTCACTTTAAACTCATCAGAACCAGGTTATTTAAAATACCTACAATTTCAGAATTTATTCTAGCTTTTAGACATTTAGAGACATTATTTGTGACGTCTACCCTGATCGCCGCTGTGAACTAGATGACGATTTATCCATCATCCTCAATCTTTCCATCAATTTTGGAGGTTCCACTTTTTATGATTACCAAAAAGCTTTTTCTGGTAAAGCCAACACATGCCTCTTGCAATGAAATCAGTGCCTGTACTGGGACGTTTAAACCAGGATCTTTTTTCATGTTTCTTCACTGGCTTATGACTCCTGGCATGTTCTGTATGTGGCTCTACTTCTCATAGCTCATAGCTTGCTCTCTTACTCAGTCTGCCTCTTACTCCGCCCATCTCCCAGCAGCAGTGTGGAGTAGTGGTTAGGGCTCTGGACTTCTGACCGGAGGGTTGTGGGTTCAATCCCTTGTGGGGGACACTGCTGCTGTACCCTTGAGCAAGGTACTTTACCTAAATTGCTCCAGTAAAAACCCAACTGTGTAAATGGGTAATTATATGTAAAAAATAATGTGATATCTTGTAACAATTGTAAGTCACCCTGGATAAGGGTGTCTGCTAAGAAATTAATAATAATAATGAAACTCCTTCTGTCTTTTTTGCTCCCTCACACTTAAAAAAAACATCCGCGGTCGCACCACCATCTTTGCAGACGGCTGCCAGGTATGCAATAATTTCACCTTGGTGCATGCTCTTTTTCTTATTGTAATTACCTACACATCTGTAGTAACTGTGGTGAAGCTCATTCCAGAGCCCCCACAGACCTAAACCCTTAATTTCTTCCCAAAAACCAAAAGAAAACGTTTCCAACGTATTACTTTTAAAATTCCTATCCGCTCCAATCAATATTCAAGCTCTCAAATCAGAACTGCGCAATCATCCTGACCACACTTTGTTTCCTAGCTCTAACGGTCTATCCAATGGGTTTTCTACCAGATGCTTTTCCTCTCTCCTCCTTACTGCAACAACCTACTCTCTGCCACCTTTGACCCTGCTTCTGTAAATGTCCTTTTGCAAAAGGAAATAGACAATCAGTTCATGATCAGTCCTTTCAATACAGCATAGCAGCATAGCAGCAAGAAAATTTTCAGGCAAAAAGAGACTCTATCATAGATCTCACCGCTCCCCACAATTCCTCCTCTCCCAGCATCAACAGTTTAATTTCCCATGATTTTTCCATCCAGTATGCTACAATTGACCATGCTATTTTTCTCTTAAAAATAGTAGGCCACAACGTGTGGCTCTCAAAAGCTGACATATCTAACGCTTTCAAAATTATGCCTATAGATCCCGCGTTATGGCATCTCTTTGGAGTTCAGTGGTGTAATAATTCTACTTTTCTGCTCACCTTACCTTTGGTTGTAGAGTAGTCCAAAAATCTTCAACACCATCTCAGAAGTGCTCTGCTCAATACTCCTAAATAACTATCATATTCCGTTCCTGCTCCATTTTTTAGATGATTTCCTTGTAATCAATTTTCCATAAACCCCACCCATACAACATATCTATTCTCAAAAATCTGTTTTTCTAAGTTAGGGACCCCATTAGCCAAGGCCCCTCCACATGATTTGAATTTCTGGAATTTCTGAGTATCAACATTGATTCTAATTCCTTTAAAGCCTCACTCCCCCAGGAAAAAATCGACCATATTGTTACTGTCATTTCTTCTTTTATTTCTGGAGCCCGTGCACTAAAATTGTCCTCATGTTTCTCTTCGGTCACCTCAACTACGCAATGAGAATCATCCCGCAAGGTCGTTCTTTCATTTCCTACCTACTTCAACTCGCTTCCTCCGTCAACTCCCTTTCAGACATTATTTCTCTGGACTGTTTCTGTTCCTTTTATCTTTTAAATAAATGTTTAGCTTATTTTATCTACTTGATTTCTGATATACGGGTCTAAAAATAAGAACTGTTTCAATTGTTACATCTAATTGTGGAATGCTGACACCTCAGCACAGCACTGATACAGGTTGCCTTCACCTCTGTTACACATTATTCAGAACTGTTGCTCCAGACCAGAGGCACACATTTTTTCATTTATTTCTCTCAAGGGTTTCGTATGGTTATTGTATTCTTTGCTTATTTGTATGGGTTATTGTATATATGTCTCCATATATTAAACAGTTAAATATTCTACACGTGAAGTACGAAGCGATGTGCTCCCTGCTGACCCCGCAGCACTACACCCCTGCCAATCAAGTATTTAAACTTAAACTTGAGTGAGAGAGAAAGAGTGAGAGAATGAGCAACAAAAAGAAAGAGTGAGAGAATGAGCAACAAAAAGAAAGAGAGAGAAAAAGAGTGGGAGTAGCACAGTCAGTGGAGCCAATAGGAGAGGTCCTTACAGGAGGCAGATGTTCCAGGCAGATGCTGAATCTCTTGATTTGATTGGCCTTCAGCCTCCGCAAGGCAATGCGTGATTCACCAATGAACTCGTTGTGGGTCAGCTTGTCCTCGTCACAAACAGAGACCCTGCAGAGAGTGTGGAGACAAGGGGTTCAAAATAATACAACATTATACAGTATATATACATTAGAGTGTACATTTATAAAATCACCCCATTGCTTATATATATATATGTGTGTGTGTGTGTGTGTGTGTGTCTGTGTGTGTGTGTGTGTCTGTGTGTGTGCGTGTAACCCCCTTGCCAAGCTTGGGGATTTACCTGTACTTTTTGCAGAGACTAGAAGTTCAGTTAACTCTACTGCATTTCTACTGGCTATGATTGTTTTCCTGAGCCCAACAGATAGCTATAGAAAAATAATTTACTAAATAGGCTCTGCTGGATTGGTCCAGGAACAACCGGTGCAGAACTGTGTTGTTGGGGGGACACTAGAGAGTGTGGGACGCAAACAATCATGGGGAGCGCATGCCAAGAGGAGAGAGGAGAGAGGAGAGAGGAGTGAGGAGAGAGGAGAGAGGAGTGAGGAGATAGGAGTGAGGAGAGAGGAGAGAGGAGTGAGGAGTGAGGAGAGAGGAGTGAGGAGAGAGGAGTGAGGAGAGAGGAGAGAGGAGAGAGGAGTGAGGAGAGAGGAGAGAGGAGTGAGGAGTGAGGAGAGAGGAGAGAGGAGTGAGGAGAGAGGAGTGAGGAGAGAGGAGTGAGGAGAGAGGAGAGAGGAGTGAGGAGAGAGGAGTGAGGAGAGAGGAGAGAGGAGAGAGGAGAGAGGAGTGAGGAGTGAGGAGAGAGGAGAGAGGAGTGAGGAGAGAGGAGAGAGGAGTGAGGAGAGAGGAGTGAGGAGAGAGGAGAGAGGAGAGAGGAGAGGGGAGTGAGGAGTGAGGAGAGAGGAGAGAGGAGAGAGGAGTGAGGAGAGAGGAGTGAGGAGAGAGGAGAGAGGAGAGAGGAGTGAGGAGAGAGGAGTGAGGAGAGAGGAGAGAGGAGAGAGGAGTGAGGAGAGAGGAGAGAGGAGAGAGGAGAGAGGAGTGGGGAGAGAGGAGAGAGGAGAGAGGAGAGAGGAGTGAGGAGAGAGGAGAGAGGAGAGAGGAGAGAGGAGAGAGGAGTGAGGCGCAGACTGCTGTCTAAGGACCGAGAGAAGAAAAATAAATAATAATAAAAACATTAAAAGAATATTCTCTGCCCGAGAAAAAAAAAAAAACATCCTGACCTGGAAGGTGGAAAAGATAACTGAAGAGAACCCAGAGTTTAAAGTCTTCAGTGGAAATTCGGACTGTGTAAAAATATATATTCCACTGGAGTGAAGCCAATAAGATATTTTTTTCCCTTGAAATGAATGGGTTGCTTAAGTATTGAATTAAATAAATTCAACTGTTCTATAAATATTGTTTCACAACAACGGAAGTTTAAAATATTATTTTAAAAACTACAAAGAAGATTTATTTTTTTGGAAAAGCTTATGTAATTTTTTTGGTTGATACATTTATTCAAACAAAAGAAAGAGACTTTCTGAAATAATATTTCTGGGACTGATATTTTATTTTGGGGATCCCGGGGTTACTTTTGGTATAATTAAAAAACGTGGTACCACTGGTAAAAAAAAAATATATATATATAAAATGGTATTTTATTATTATTCATATTATCCCCATAGTATTATCTTAATATATAAAGAATAAAGTTTGTCTGTCTGTCTGTTCCTTCATGCATTCGGACCCCGCAGCAGGCAGTGCAACCACACTTTGCATGGCCTCCTCTTTCATCCACATTGTTTGGATCCAAAATGTTGACCCCTGGGGTACTTTACTTAGTAACCCCATTGCTGGATCACTACAGCAGCCATGTATCTCAAAACCAAAAAAAATAAATAAAAACTTAGCATCAGCGCATACTTTTGTATTAGAGCAGAGCATTACATACTTCAACATTTATCTATACATTTGCATATAGCCCTTACACCCCGATATCTTTAACATTTAATATTAGGCAACAGTGAGAAGAACCCAGGTCCCATATCTCTCCTTTGGTTCAGTGAGGCGCCTTGAAGATGTACTGAGTGGAGAAGTATATATATATATATATATATATATATATATATATATATATATATATATATATATATATTGTAACACAGCAGGGAGGGGGTTAAAGCCTCCCTGAGTGGAAAACATGTGTGGAATGCACATTTGTTTAGTTTAATTGTTTTGGTTGATTGTTTCATTGATTTGTTAATTGTTTTATTATTAATTATCCCCTGCACCTGGTAGCTATTGTTAAATTAAAACCAGGTGCAGGGTATTTAAGAGAGGCAGCTAGTCTGCTCAAGGCTGCTGAGGAGAAGGAGGCAGAAAGGTGTGCTCTGCTTCCTGGCAGTCATGAGCTAAAAAGTAAGTGCTGTAAAAAAGCCAGTGTGTTTTGTAAGGAACGGGGAAACAGTGTAGCTGTCCCGTGTTAGCCAGGGTGTTCCTGTGTGTTAGTTAGTGCTCGTACCGAGCTAGGTGTTTATTTTGTGTGTTTTGTTTGATTTTTGTGTTGATTAAAAATAGCGCACCAGCGCTTAAAATCCATTTCTGTGTATTGGGTCTATTTTTAAAGGGGCAACGAACCCAAGTGAAGTGCAAACCTTTTTACATTTGGTGTCAGAAAGTGTGGGCGCCCCTACGACCCAGAAAGATGGATTTATGGTACCTGATCGAGCAGATTAATAGAAAGGCCGCTGCTCAGAAGGAGCAGCTGGAGAGATGGGAGAGAGAGATGGGGTTGGCACCGCAGAAGAGACAGGAGCGGGAGCCAACCGAATTGGAGCGGTTACTCCTGGAATGGGAGCAGGCTAGCGTAGCTCCGCAGTCTCCAGAGCCCAGAGGGGAGGAGCCGCCGCTTCCAGAGCCCAGAGGGGAGGAGCCGCCGCTTCCAGAGCCCAGAGGGGAGGAGCCGCCGCTTCCAGAGCCCAGAGGGGAGGAGCCGCCGCTTCCAGAGCCCAGAGGGGAGGAGCCACCGCTTCCAGAGCCCAGAGGGGAGGAGCCGCCGCTTCCAGAGCCCAGAGGGGAGGAGCCGCCGCTTTCAGAGCCCAGAGGGGAGGAGCCACTGTTGCCAGAGTCACCGGTGGAAGTCAAGGGGGAGGATGTGCCGCCTCCCCTGCAAGCCAGTCCGGCGTTGCCGTGGGAGGTCCCTTGTCCCGGCAGCGTGGACACCAGGCCGGAATGCCCAGACCTCCCTCCGCTTGACCTGGCTCCCAGGTCGCAGTACAGCCAGGCACAGTCGCCTGCCTGGTCCCTTGCTTCACTCCCCCTGGAATCCCAGACGTCGCTGCGCAGGATGAAGACGTCACTGCGCAAAAGGCAGACGTCGCTGGCGCTCCCCCTGCTGATTGCTCCATTCCGCCTACCTACTGCTCCACTCCCCCTGAGATTCAAGACGTCGCTGCGCCGGTCCACAGCCACGCGCCTCTGCCTGCCAGTCCTGGCTCCCGGTCACCGGCCTGCGCTGTGGTCGCCCTGGACAAGCCGTCTGGGTCCCTCCTCGTCGGTCCTAGGTCCATCCCTGGAAACGCCGGAGGGACCAACCCACCCTCAAGCCCGCCCGTGGAAGAGGGCGACAATTGACATTGCTGGACTTGAGGGTGGGTGGTCTTTTAAGGGTGGAGGGAGGTGGCCGTCGAGTGGCCGGTGTCTTGAAAAGACAAGGGGGGGGAAGTGTAACACAGCAGGGAGGGGGTTAAAGCCTCCCTGAGTGGAAAACATGTGTGGAATGCACATTTGTTTAGTTTAATTGTTTTGGTTGATTGTTTCATTGATTTGTTAATTGTTTTATTATTAATTATCCCCTGCACCTGGTAGCTATTGTTAAATTAAAACCAGGTGCAGGGTATTTAAGAGAGGCAGCTAGTCTGCTCAAGGCTGCTGAGGAGAAGGAGGCAGAAAGGTGTGCTCTGCTTCCTGGCAGTCATGAGCTAAAAAGTAAGTGCTGTAAAAAAGCCAGTGTGTTTTGTAAGGAACGGGGAAACAGTGTAGCTGTCCCGTGTTAGCCAGGGTGTTCCTGTGTGTTAGTTAGTGCTCGTACCGAGCTAGGTGTTTATTTTGTGTGTTTTGTTTGATTTTTGTGTTGATTAAAAATAGCGCACCAGCGCTTAAAATCCATTTCTGTGTATTGGGTCTATTTTTAAAGGGGCAACGAACCCAAGTGAAGTGCAAATCTTTTACAATATATATATATATATATATATATATATATATTATTCAGTAACAAAAACTTTAGGTTGCAGTTCAAAATCACAAAAGTCAGGAAATGGGACGTTATCTCACCCCTATTATGCCCATGCACCTCATCAGATATGACATCAGCAATGACTAATCACATGACAAATGCTCCACCAAGACTGCCCAGAGGGACATTACGTGGGTGTGTTTATTGGTATACAGAATATTGTGCCGTCAGCTGTTCTTAGGAACTATGACAATAACAAGACAAAGAAGCAGAGTTTGGTCCTCATTCTCCGTGGCGCTGTTCTAGAAAAAAAACAAAAAACATTCCTTTACTGAGTGAGATGCATATTCAAATGCGTTAAGTGCCACCTTAACGTCCCGTTTCCTTACTCTTGTGATTTTGAACTGCAATCTTAACGTTTTTTTTTTTTAGAATCTACTACAGTATCAATTTCTAAAGTCCTACACACATGAAAGGAAATATGTTGAAGTGGAGATCACACAAAAAAAGGCAACCAGCCTGGTATAATACAGGTCAGCTACTGAAATGTGTCAACTGGCTTATTACAGTCTTTCTAAAAAAAATCTGTCCCTATGCACATGACTTTATCATACACTACAGCAATCCAGTAATGAGACTAGCTTTGTTTTTGTATGCAAACTGCAAAAACATGCTAGTTATGATCTATTAGTGATACAAACATAATACTCCATACAGCATACCGCATTTCATGAACATGAAACTCCATACACTTTCATGAACACGAGACATAAATGTAGCCTATACTATAAATATTACAATTGAGTGCAAATGTTAAACTTATTTAAGCATTTGAACCCGAAGGAGCGCTATTAGAATATGGATCCGTAAGAAAAGAAAAGCTTTTATCCTGATTTTATGAAGAATAGTTTGTGTTGCTAAGCATTTACTTCAGTATCTCATGAGTAATGTGGTTTTCTCAGAAATAGGGCTCCTGATTTTCCATTCTTGGGAATGGCAAATTCCATTTTTCAAAATGACCAATTCCGTTTTTTTCAGTTTTTACCAATTTATTAAGAATTAGCAATGTAATATGAACATAAATAACATTTTTACATAAAAAAATATATTGAATTATTATTATTTTTTTATGTGCCTGAGATAATGTAGTTTTCAGGAAAACTATTTCTTAAAGCAGTCCACTAGTAACAATGTACTATAGGTCAGTCAACAAATAAAGGTGTTTTGAAAAAAATAGCTTATTGCTGGCATTACAATATACAGACTAGTTTAAAACGAGGGGCATTATTACAAAAATATACAGTTTTCATTAAATTACAAATTCAGTACAGTGTTCAGGACACCTCTCTCTCCCATCTGTAGTTTCAGCTGCAACAACACAGACTGTTTTACGCTGAACTTGCTGTAAAACTGCTTGCATGTGTTTCTCGTATACCATGGACAGACAGTTGCCTTAGTTAGAGCAGGGCTCTTCACCTAGTTTTCTTTCTTTCTTTATTTATTTAAGGGGGCCAGATTGGGAAAAAGTCAGGAGTAGGTGGTCCAGAGTATTTTACTCTGCACATTTTTAAGCACTAATAAATATTAAATATCTTAATGTTCATATACTGAACACGACGTACACGTTTTACCATAAGAATAGGACTTTAATAATAGAGCAGTGTGAGAATGGAGTACCATTACAAACATTTTAAAATGTATGTGACATATTAATAGTATAACTTAAGAAGAGATCAGTGCTTCTACTTTTGAGCTTCTAACTACTGTGCCCTCTGGATACGTATTTCTAAAAGCTCCTTGCTTGATTTCAAAACGCCTTTTCATATTGTATTCCTTAACTACTGACACATTAACTGCACAATAAACACATTGGCTTTGCGTTCGGTACAGTTGGTTAAATAAATAAGTATTTCCCTTTCAATTCGAAGACAACCACCACTACATTATGTATGGGATATTCCTGCCCTTCAGGTAGGTATTGCTGAGCTCTCTATACCAGAGCTGCCAAAGGCCCCTTCCTGGGATGACGCACTTGGTCCTGCCTACCGAGAGAATAAAACCGTCACTCGCAGGAAGATCTTCCTCGCAAGACGGTAAGGTAAGACCTCTGTGTTGAGCTGAGCGTGTTGATAGAAAAGAGCTTCTCGAGTCGATTCGAGTCAGTTGTATTTCCCCTGCATTCGTGCTGAAAGCTGGCTTGCCGCTTTCCTGGAATCAACGACTTAAAAAAGAGTTCTTTTTGCTTTTCTGTCTTTCAACGGCCTCCACGCTTGCATGGTAGGCCACTCTTTATATCTGTCTGTCGTATGTGAGCGACTGTCTGTGCAGTCATCCGTGAATGCCTGTCTTTTCTTCTTCAGAGTACATGTGTCCTCCCCGGGGCTAGGCCTTGCCGTATCCCCGCTGTCGAGTGACCCCTCCAGCCGCGCTCTCCTACACGGGGCTAGGCCTTGCCGCATCCCCGCTGTCAAGTGACCCCTCCAGCCGCGCTCTCCTCCACGGGGCTAGGCCTTGCCGTATCCCCGCTGTCAAGTGACCCCTCCAGCTGCGCTCTCCTCCATGGGGCTAGGCCTTGCCGCATCCCCGCTGTCGAGTAGACCCTGCCGGCCGAGCCCGACCACTGCGGTGAGTCAAGCCGTGTAAACAAACGGTCTCTCCTTTACTATCTTTCTAAAGAACCATGTTTTACTGCCTGCTTAAACTCACCACCACGGCTTCGGCCCTGCATCCCCCCTGGTACATGCTACGCACTGACCAGGTGTGTGTGTTGACCACACGGTTAGGGTAGGCTCTTTGCGTAGCGGCATCCCCGGTGCTGAGGTACTGCGGCGCATGCATAGCCCGTGATATTATCTTGGTGCACAAGTGCTTAGTGTAAGCAGTATACAGTGTCCAGCGCTTCAGTGGTAGTTCACAATAGCGCCGCACGGTACGCGGTGTACGTAGTGCTCCAGTGCTAGTACCTCTACCACATTAGTGCGGTTACGTACGGTGCCGCACGGTACGCAATACACGTAGTGTACGGTACGCAGTGCGCACAGCGCTTGGGACGCACAGGGCAAGCAGTGCACGCGGTGCCCGCTGCGCTCGTCGCGTAAGCACTGCTCATCCTAATGCATAGCCCCCAGTGCTGTGCACGGTACCTGTGAAAACAGGATACTCGGTGCTCACAGGGCTCAGCATACACGTTGCACGCGGTGTACATAGTGCACGGTGCATACGTAAACTGGTTCTACACTAGTGCTCATACGATGCGTGGTACACGGTGCACTAACGTGCCCACGGTACTCGGTGCATGGTGCGCAGTGTTAATACCTTGCTGTAACGCTAGTGAGTGTACACACTACGTTAAAACTTACCATTGTTCAACGTAGTGCGAGCAGTGTCTCAGTGCTAATGCACAAAGTCAAGCCCATATCAGGGTCCCATCCCTGTACGGTCTGCAACACCATCATCCCACAGGAGGACAAGAATACCCTCTGTGTGCGGTGCTTGGTACAAAGCTAGTGCAAGAGCACACGGTGCTGCACAGGACATGGTGCACGTAGTGCTTACGGTACTCTGTAGGCAGATGTCTAGTACGTCAGTGCGCATAGCGCCCTCGGGTGCACGAGGTGCCTCGTTGCCCTCTGCCTGTAGACGCTGCTCCACTCTGCTGTAGGCTACGCGCTGCCCTGGTCGTGTGACTGCACGTAGTCCAGGCTAGACACCCCTGTCCAGTTGCTACGCTGTGTTTACTCTTTTTTCTGTGTGACAGCCTACATCGCTTGGCGATTGCAGCCTGCTAAAAACCTTACAGCGCTTGTTTTGTGTTTTCCTCTGCTATTGTAGTTTAAAAAGAAAAAGAGACGCGTGATCCTCCACCGCACCCTGGCTCAGCCGTGCTCCGCTGTGGAGTTGACTCTGCTGGACTACCTCAGCCCGCCCTCTCGGTGCGCTTAAAAAGTTCAGTTCACCCGCGTTGCCGTGGTGTCTGCTGTATTACCCTCACAGCTTGCTGTTGTGTGTGTATATTTGTGTTTTTCTTTACTGCCTAGCAGTTCAAAAAGAAAATATAGTATGATATCCACTGGGACCCAGCTCTGCTGCGCCCTGCTGTTGAGTTGCATACACCGGCTTGTTTCATACTCGGTGGGCTGGAAAAACAAAACTAAATCAGTTACCCGTGTTGCCGTGGTGACTGATATTTTTTACCCACACAGCTTGCTGTGGTGTGTGTGTGTGTATTATTAAGGAGTTAATGATAAATTAGAAATAATAAGTTATAAAACTAAAGGTTTCACCTAAACCATCGTGGTGTTTCCTTGTGTTGAATGGGTGACGGAGTAACGGATTTGCGATAATAACTAAATAAATAAATACATAAATTCAATTAAGTTTTTTTAAGCGGGGGGTTGACACTCGTTTTTTTTTTGTTTTTCTTCATGTACTTTTCTGTATATACAACTCCAACATTATTCCATAGAATAGAACTCTCACAAAACAGAGACAGACAGCAGAGACAGACAGTCCAGCACCGTAACGTCCACAAAACCAACTGTGTCCTCGTTAACCAATGATCCAAATAAACATACAAAAAACATTTTATACAAGCGTCATCGCTGAGCTTCTGGGTAGTGTAGTTTTCAAAGTAATCCATTATTTTTTATAGGAGAATGACAAAGCAGAATTCCATTCCCAAAATGCCAGTTCTGTTCCCGATGTCTAATTCTGCGATCGTGGAAAATCAGTAGCCCTACAGAAAACATCCGTGGTCTGTTCAGGTTCAGTTTAAATCAAGTGGACCCTGTAGTCTACTTCTGGCGTAAATAGCAACTTCATACAACACCGTATTTAATTTAAATATTCTACTGACATGCAGCTGTTCGTACCCTGTTTTGTGAAGGGTTTGTTATCTGTATTTTTTTTTAATAGGGTTTGAGTGCATATTTGTGCAGCCAGCTAAATTTCAGTATGTTACTTTTTTATATATGTTTTTGGTAATCATGCTGTTTGTTGTGTTCATAAAGTTTATTCAGAATGCTGTCAGGTGATCTGTTGCTGGTGATGGCTTAGAGTCTGCATCCATTTGTTTTATTTTTACAACTTGTGAATGAAACCATAGAGTAGCCTAGAATGCTATAGTTACTAAATTCAAGTGATTTTATAAATCTGCTGTTAAACTTTAAGAACAATTTGACTGTGGTTCTGTATCTCTGAAAATGTCTAGCCAAGGCCTAAGTATTTTTTTTTTTTAAGGAACTTGATAAGTTCAGATAAAAATACGCTGGTCCTGACTACAGTATTTGCGCTAACAGCATGACGGAGTATTTTTTTTTAAATTCTATACATGTTATGTTATTTACTCCAGAGCATCAAAGTGCATAGCTATTTGTTTTACGTTAGAAATAAACAAAAAGTATTCATTTGGAAGTTCTTCTGGCTTTTGTGGTTATATGAGTTTTCGATTTTTGTAAGCCTTATGTAATTAATCCTTTTAGGCCTAGTATTTGAAATGTTTCGCCATTATTTATAGCTGCTCTCGCGCCTAAGTGTACATCGTCGTTCACCTTCTATCATTGACTGACACGGTTTGTATTATTTATTTACTTTGTACAGTACAATATGATGCTTTGGTACGCCTGTGAAAAGCTTCAAATGTTAGCTCCGATCAGTCGTTCCGTGTGCATTCTGGGAGCTGTAGTTCAAAACTGGAGAGCGTTCCAAAGTGATTGTATTGTGTGCGTACCTAAATTCAACAGTACTGTTGAGCGTTGACTCAACAAAACGTCACCTTTATCACAACACTTCCTGGTGTTTAGGAACGTTTTGTTGCATTAAACTAAACGGTAAAATTTAAAATGAACGATTCTGCGTATCAGCCTGCAGCTTCAAAATCTAAAAAGAATAATACAAAATCTTAAATACAAGTTTGTATTAAATATGTTACATTAATAGAGAAAAGTGTAAAGTATTGCATGCAGGCAATAAAAATGTGCATTATAAATATAATATGGGAGATACTGAAATTGAAGAAGGGAACTATGAAAAAGACCTAGGAGTTTATGTTGACTCAGAAATGTCTTCATCTAGACAATGTGGGGAAGCTATAAAAAAGGCCAACAAGTTGCTCGGTTATATTGTGAGAAGTGTTGAATTTAAATCAAGGGAAGTAATGTTAAAACTTTATAATGCATTAGTAAGACTTCATATAGAATATTGTGTTCAGTTCTGGTCACCTCGTTACAAAAACGATATTGCTGCTCTAGAAAGAGTGCAAAGAAGAGCAACCAGAATTATCCCGGGTTTAAAAGGCATGTCGTATGCAGACAGGCTAAAATAATTGAATCTATTCAGTCTTGAACAAAGAAGACTACGTGGCGATCTGATTCAAACATTCAAAATCCTAAAAGGTATAGACAATGTCGACCCAGGGGACTTTTTTGACCTGAAAAAAGAAACAAGGACCAGGGGTCACAAATGGAGATTAGATAAAGGGGCATTCAGAACAGAAAATAGGAGGCACTTTTTTACACAGAGAATTGTGAGGGTCTGGAACCAACTCCCCAGTAATGTTGTTGAAGCTGACACCCTGGGATCCTTCAAGAAGCTGCTTGATGAGATTCTGGGATCAATAAGCTACTAACAACCAAACGAGCAAGATGGGCTGAATGCCTCCTCTCGTTTGTAAACTTTCTTATGTTCTTATGTTTTAATGTTCTTCTTATGTTCTTATGACTGTTTCTATGGTAAACTGTTTTAAACCTCTGTCTTTTTATGTTTCTATAACATCGATGTCAATCAGATGTAGTTTATGTGTGATCGAAGAGATTTAATTATATATTAAATGATTTTACACATCAAAATGTTGTCAATCTTTAATCAAAATTAAACTGTTTCAGTAATATAATCTGATGACATGCTGCATCCATCATATTAGTATGACAAGGTCGTTTTATTACATTTTAATATTAGTACAGCTGTAACTTTACTACAGTTTAGACGTGGCAAAACGTAGGCCTACACTGAGAGTTAAAAAAAAAAATAGTATATACAGTACCTTGATTTGTCTGCATGTCTTAAGCATTAACATTTATTGTTACACATACAATTATGTTTATTTATAAAAGGTTCTAGGTTTAGGGTTGTGGTTTTTAAATTGGGATAGGGTGAAGAAAATTAACCACAAATAGCCAGACGAAAGTTTTTTTTAGTAAGGAATTGTGTCGTATATTCAGGTTGGGAATTAAAAAAAATCTCTCATGTTGTTTGCACACAATACATTAACATAAATGTCATATTCTTCATAAACGTGACAATTGTATTCCCTCCAGTAATATATAGTATTACTACGAGATAAGATTTGTACTGTGTAAAAAAAAAAAAAAAGGACCCTGTCAAATCCTCTTGATCGGACAAATACAGAAATGAAAAACGTATTGGTAGGTATGATTGCTCGTTATGTCTTACATGGTTGTTGCACTGCAGGAATTTACCATTTTGGTATCTTGGTTGGTATTGAACTACACGTATTTACCACGGTTTAGCAAAGACGTTAACTCTTTAGTTTTTAACTTATTAATGTACTGTTTCTTCCCAAACTTGTAATTAAAATACATGCATAACGATATCCAGTCTCCTGTTTGTTTTCTGTCCTAATTATGCAAAGTACTGTATGTAAAAATAAATGAAACAACAAAGCACATAATACTAAATAATAATAATAATACTAAAGCAATTTTTCAAGTACATCATCATCATCGCAGCAGGGAGCTCAATTTTTTCCATGATTGAAACTCATGCTTTAACTTTTGGACAATCGCTCGCATACCTGCTGTCCATACAGTAGTGCTTCCCAAAACAAAAACACCTCCAGAAATGCAAAATAATGTTAAATATGAAACACTTTTACATTTCGTATTTGTCATACGTGCCAACAGTCCCGATTTCCTAGCAAATGCGTCCCGATGCATAGGAAGAAAGTCCCTATATTTGATACTGATCAGTGATCACTAACTCATATAAAGGTAAGAACCCTTCATTATGTCGATTTTCACTGTCATGATAGTCGTGTCGTGTTGATTTGGGGGTGGGGGTGGGGGTACGTCTATTATATGATAATGAGTATTTTTTGCGTATGACTCCTCCCATGTATATGATGCGTATGCCCCCCTCCCTTATGTAGAGTCACACTGTCGAATATATCCGATCTATTCATTTTAAATGATTTATTTAATATACCAAGTACTGTATGTAAAAATAAATGAAAGAACAAATATAAAATAATAATACTGTATAAGCAACGTTTTTCAAGTACATCATGTGATTGATGTGCACCGTGGCCTAGTTAGTGATCGCAGCATGGAGCTTAATTTTTTCCATGATTGAAACTCATGCTTTAACTTTTGGACAATCACTCGCATACTGCTGTCCATACTGTAGTGCTTCCCAAAACAAAAGCACCTCCAGAAATGCAAAATAACGTCAATACCAAACACATTTTGCTAGTTAACGTTTGTTACACAAACAGAAATACACAATCAGAAATGTAAAATCAAACAATTGATTTTAAATTATTTATTTGCTGCTAATATATATTACAGCGATATTCACATTCCCTTATCTAGCATAATACTGTCGAATATATCTTATCTACTAATTGATATCAATTATACTTACAAAATTAATTTTAAATTACTTATTGTTCATTAATATATCCGATCAACTTATTTCCTGGCTCGATCTACATATTTCCTAGCCTAGGCTCATTTACATTAGAAACAATGGAACCTCCCCTTTAAATTCTAGAGCTTGATCAACTTATTTCCTGATCAACTTATTTCCTGGGACACCTGGACCAGTTTTGAATGTGTCCTTGTTAACATTCCAATCCAGTGCTGCCTGCAGTGGTGAAATTCAGGACACAGCTGCATGTCAGTATTCAAACAATAATGTCACCGGTACGTGTTTTATAACAACTTTCAAATGTCTGAAATAATTTCAAAATTTCTATTGTTGTTTTGATTTCAAGAAATGCCAGTTTACCAATCTGCCTGCGTCTGGCTCATCCAAACAGCCTGTAGCCCCTTCATTAAAACCGGCATAGGTAGGAAACAACAGAGAGGATGTAAACTGACAGACTGAGCTCAAGGTTCTATCTAAAGACGGTTGCGAAGAGGCATAAACAGGGTGCGAAATGAATCTGTCGGTTGAAAATTAAAGTAAAGCTCTGACAGGTAAAATAATCCCTGAATTAATTTAATATAAAAATGTCGACATTGTATTGCTATTTATTTTAAATATTTACTCGTGGTTTCACGGGGCGTGAGCTGGGGGGGGGGGGGGGTGTAAGGATCGGGCAGAAGAAACAGAGAGGAGCAGTTAGTAGAATAGAAAGTGGTCACTGACTGAGGGCGACGATGCCGACACATCCCAGGGGCAGAGGACCCAGTGACCGAAAAAGGATAGAAAAGTGGTCACTGACTGAGGGCGATGATGCCGACACATCCCAGGGGCAGAGGACCCAGCGACCGAAAAAGGATAGAAAAGTGGTCACTGACTGAGGGCGACGATGCCGACACATCCCAGGGGCAGAGGACCCAGCGACCGAAAAAGGATAGAAAAGTGGTCACTGACTGAGGGCGACAATGCCGACACATCCCAGGGGCAGAGGACCCAGCGACCGAAAAAGGATAGAAAAGTGGTCATTGACTGAGGGCGACGATGCCGACACATCCCAGGGGCAGAGGACCCAGCGACCGAAAAAGGATAGAAATGTGGTCACTGACTGAGGGCGACGATGCCGACACATCCCAGGGGCAGAGGACCCAGCGACCGAAAAAGGATAGAAAAGTGGTCACTGACTGAGGGCGACGATGCCGACACATCCCAGGGGCAGAGGACCCAGCGACCGAAAAAGGATAGAAAAGTGGTCACTGACTGAGGGCGACGATGCCGACACATCCCAGGGGCAGAGGACCCAGCGACCAAAAAAGGATAGAAAAGTGGTCACTGACTGAGGGCGACAATGCTGACACATCCCAGGGGCAGAGGACCCAGCGACCGAAAACACATACGACTCAGGAAGCCGCCCCTCGAGAGGAAGTCGGTCCTGGAAGACCGGGACACGAAAGGAGCTGAGAGAGAGAGGTACCCAGCATCTGAGACTTCTGTAAAGGGGCGCTTGTTAAACCCGAGACTTCACGCTGCCTGGGACCTGAAATAAGGACAAACCATAGAGGTTAGTATGGGACTCGAGCATGAGTGGCCACGTCCCGAAAGAAAGGCAGAATAGAACAGAGCCTCGAGTGAGGTAAGATAAGCGCAGGAGCTGCGACAGGACAGAGTATGGCCGGGGGTCCGCTCTGACTCACATGGTGAGAAACCCCCTGAAGGTAAAGGAGGAGGATGCCTAGCCCTGAGGTCGGGGACCCCCAGCACCTCACGAAATCTCCCACACCATGAGACAAACCAAAGACAGCACATGCCAACGCATAACATAAACAGAGGGATTATTAGTAATTTGTTAGTAGGATGTGACTATGTGTAGACCTGCCGCTCAGTGGAGAGGAAAAAAACCCTTGAGGCTGATTAGGGGAAAACCTCTGGTGGCCCCGGCAGACAGGAAGCCCCCACTCTGGGCATATTAGCAATTTTAAAAATGAGCAGCAACTATATGAGAGGAGTATGAATGAATGAAAGAATCCACCGCAGAAGAGGACCAGCTCCCCACATTCATGATCTGGCTGTTGATTGATGTTGGCCCTCATGGCAGATTGGCTGTGCCTACAAAATGATGGGGGGGGGGAGGCCCCCTCTGGAGGCGAGGGTAGAGAGGTGAGTTGAGAACCAGTGACGAGTGATTCTAGGAGCGAGGGAAATCAATGAACAGGGTCCGAGGAAGGGGTAGAGTAGAGGAGGGAAGCCTGCTCTGGAGGGTGGAGAGGTGGGTTGAGAACCAGTGACGAGTGATGATAGGAGCGAGAGGAATCAATGAACTGAGGGTCCTGGGGGGGGGGGGTAGAGTCGAGGAGGGAGGCCAGCTCTGGAGGGTGGAGAGGTGGGTTGAGAACCAGTGACGAGTGATGATAGGAGCGAGAGGAATCAATGAACTGAGGGTCCTGGGGGGGGGGGGGGGGGTAGAGTCAAGGAGGGAGGCCTGCTCTGGAGGGTGGAGAGGTGGGTTGAGAACCAGTGGCAGATAGGGGACTCTACTTGACAACTGAATGAACTGACCACGCTGAAATTGATCCATCTTGGAGGTACACAACCGAATGATGAAGTAAACTAGAAGCAGAAGAAACTGAATTCTGAGCTTCTGAGGAGACCGAAGGCGGCTAGGATGCAGATGATCTCCACAGGTAGATCCTTGTAGGGGGAGAAGTGGCCTTTCCAAAGAGTAGAATGAGCAAATGGAGAATGTCCATTGATGTAGACAGGCAGGAAGGTGAGGCAGAAGGGAAAGCTCTTAAGAATGCCACGGAGGGTCAGGTGAACTGCTGGTATGGAGAGAATGGGGGGAGAGAGAATCCCTAGCGTGGATGATGAAAGCCAGGATCTGGTTTAATTGAAGGAATAGGATGAATCCGATTCTGGGCACAGAAGGTTGAAAACACTGACCAAGCTGTAGAATATGAAGCTCTTGAAGAAGGGGTGAGCGCTGCAGACATGAAATGCTGAGCAGATTGAAGGAGGTTACTGAGAGTAGGATTCAGTCAGATAGCAGCTGGTGAAGCTGGGGAGTTGGAGGTGGGTTGGGGAAGCAGACGGGACCAACTGACGGAACCTGGATACCGAAACTAGAGGCAGAAGGGGAGCTGGAACTGAGGGCTGAGGTGGCAGCTGGAACTGGACGAACATGTGTAACAGACTGCTGGGGAAGCTCAGCACCCTTTGCACTCCATTTTCTGGAAACAAGGGCAGAGATGAGATGTCGACCATCCTATGTGTTAGTTAATACAGGATTCGGTGGGTTGAACTCGTCCCCACTAGTTGTGAAAGCACAGCAACAGGAAGTCAGAAGATTGCTGTACTGAGGCACAGAGCACGCAGTGCCTGATGAAGCTGCCTGGTCACCATGGCAACTTACCACTCCCTGCAGTCACTCAGTGAGGGCGCTGCCATGGTAACCATGGTCCAGGCGATGCCGGTGGAAAAGTTGCAGTACAGCAGTGTCGTTGGAGCATGCGGTGACCAGTCAAATCACGAGCCGCCACTGGTTGAAATGGAGTTTGTAATGGGCTGGATACGTCTTTAAGACGTTAAACATACCTGATGGAGGTCCAGGACAGGATCTTCTGATGGAACAGTAAATTGTGCTGGCTCTGTGGGAACGGAGGAGGGGTGTCTGATTGCAGACAAGGAGTAAAGAGAGATTCCACAGACAAAGCTTCGTGGTGGATTTATAGAGCTAAAGTAAGGCAATCACTGACAAAGGGAATGTTGATGTCTTGTTGAAGGAGCTTGAAAGTTTAGCGGAGGACCAGTCTTTCTGATAAAGTTATAGACAAGTTGAATAAAGCCCGACAGGGTGTCTGTATACGTCAAACATATCTAAATCTAAAACAAAATGGCCAAAATGGTTTAATAGATCAATTAAAAAAAATGTTCAGCTAAAAAAGACACTTTACAAAGTGTTTAAAAGGGACCAAAAACAAACAAAGTACACAGAAAGAGTCCTTGGAACTGCAAACACAAGTCAAAAATAAAGTTAGAAAGCCCAAGAGAGAGATAGAAATCAATACTGCTAAGGGGGCTAAAACCAATTCCAAAATGTTTTTCCAGTATTATAACAGCAAGAGATCATTCAAAGAGGAGGTTAAATGTCTAAGAGACACAAATGGCAAAATCATAGACAAAGAAAAAAAAAATAGCAGGTCAGGTCCGAAGCAGGAAGGAAACACACCAGTACTGCAGATCAAAGGAAATGACACGGTGCATCGTTTTATTTTTAAATAACAAAAATAAAAAAAAGGTTTAAACAAAAAACACTTGCTCACAGAGCGAAATAAAAAGGTTAAACAGAACAAAATCACAAACACAAAATACACGATCAGGCTGGGCAATAGCCTTCACTGATCCTTTACATTTTTCTTTTAGTTTCGTTTTTGCTCTCTCTCCTCTCCTCTCATACACTCACCCTTGAGTGCAGCGAGCTTATGCAGGTGACCATCTCCAAGATTGAGCAACAAATTAATCACTTAATTAATTTGGGAGATGGCCATCTTCTGCACGAGGTTTTTAAACTACCCATCCACACTACTAAACAAAACAAATAGGCTATGCCGTTGTATTTATAAACAAAACAATAACAAAACATACGGTGCTTCACTGACAAATATAAAACACAATAACAGGGCGGTACTCCGTCACAAATACAATAAATAAATCATAACAAACAAATACAAAATAACACAGGGGCAGAGGGGGAAACCCCGTTCTAAAAATAAATAAACAAATCAATGTACAGGCTCTCTACCTCTCTGCTACACAAATATATTAAATGATTACTTTTCACAGGTTTTTACAAAGGAGGACACGGACAACATGCCCCACATGTCGACCTGTTCCTATCCAGTTTTAAATAACTTTCGCATAACATTTTTGATATTGTGTACATTGCCTTTGAAAAGATACACCAGAGGGTGGAGTTTAGACGGCACTGAGTTATTATTTTTGTTCCAGTCACTGACAGTGCAGACACACTGTTGAGCACAACAGACTGGAGGAATAAAAATACATTCAACGATGTCTCGGATTTCAGTAATTTTTCAAGGTCTGTGTCAGAGAAGGGTGGCTAATGTGCAGAACAGTCTTTTTGTGTTTCTGTGTTTACAAACCGCTAAAAATACATTATTTGAAGTCACAAAGTCGGGGTGAGTGAGTATAAAGACAGCAATTTTTTTTTTGCTATATTTTCTTTTGTTTTGCTGTCTTTCAGTTCATGTAATTCATAGTTACTGTGTACATCTATAACTGTAAAAGCAAGCTACTGATACTTTAAATTCTGTGAGGCAGTGCAGTGATTTAGAATATGTGACAAGGCTCTAACTGTCCGTGTCCATCCAATATACGGACAGCTGGAACATTGCTCGACCAATCACATTGCTTGTTTTACATTCCAGCCTGTATTATAAATATATGAGATTCCACAGACACCTTCTATTAAGGAGGACTCCAGCACAATTTTACCAGCTACTCCTATTAAGGCTACTATGGGGGCTTTTTCTTTGATTACCTTATAGAAACTAAGGTAACTTGAGCTAGTTCAACATATGAGCGCTACTACATGCTCTCTTGATCCTATTCCTACAAAACTATTAAAAGATGTTCTTGGTGTTTATTAATACACACATTTTAAACATTATAAATGGTTCACCTTCCTCTGGTATAGTTCCCTCAGCACTTAAGGCAGCTGTGGTAAAGCCTATGCTTAAGAAACACAATTTGTACCCTAAAGTCCTCAATAACTATAGGCCAATCTCCAACCTACCATTCTTAGATAAGGTTCTAGAGAGAGTTGTTGCAATTCAATTACAAAAACTCTTAATGGTATATTCGAGAAGTTTCAGTCTGGTTTTCGTGCTGCACATAGCACTGAGGCGGCCCTTGTCAGAGTTGTTAATGATCTGCTGATAAGGTCTGACTCGGGCTTTCCATCGGTTTTAATTCTTCTAGATCTAAGTGCTGCTTTTGATACTGTAGACCATTCCATCCTACTGAATCGTCTTGAAAGCACAGTCTGGCCTTGTCCTGTCCTGGTTCAAATCTTATCTTTGTGATAGGTTTCAGTTTGTCTCTATTGGGGAGTGTGGCAAAGTGGTTTCAGTGCGCAGGTGTAGAGGTGATGCAGAGCTCAAGACAATGACAAACAACAAAGTACTGGTGAAATGGAGGTGTATTTTTATAACCCAAAGTCTGATGACAAAACAGTAAACAATAATGATAACAGACAATACGCAATGGGTTGCTGTAACAGGGCGAGGAGCCCTGTGCAGTTATTATTTGTTTATTTTGAGAACGGGGTCTCCCCCTCCGCCTGTGTTGTATTTATTATCGTTATGATTTATTTATTATGTATGGGACGGCGAAGCGCCGCAGGTTTTGTTATTGTTTATTTGTATTTATTTATGTATATATTTGACGGCATAGGCGAATGTTTGTTTTTGTTTCGTAGCGTGGATGGGTAGTCCCATCCACAGTAATTATGAAAACCGGAGCTGTCGTCGTGGGCCAGCACTACCAGGAACAACACTACACCACTGTCACTTAATAAATTGTTATGTTTATATACAATGACCCCCCCCAGAGAGAACTGAAAACCTTGGGAAATTGTCTAAATAGGCAAATTTCATTGTCTAGTTGAATTGACGATTTTAATTTTAATTGGTTACACATGTAATTAATTTAATATTAAACTAATTGTTCTGTAACTTAATGCATTTCCTTATTTTATTTATCTGTATGGCTTTATACTGAAGTTTGAACATGTTCACTGAGTTTAAGAATTTAATGTTAAAATGTAAGTAACATAAATTGCAGAGTTAGTGTGACACCTCGAAAAAATGCTCTGAGACGATAAAATACCTCGTAGAACACGCGTGGTTGTACAGTAGTTTAAAGTAACATTGCAGTTTAAACAGAAGGCTCTTTTTTAATGTCTACCAGTGACGGAGAGCAAATAAATCCTAGTCAACAATCTCCCTCCCGACCTGTGAGGGCTCGGTATAACGGGAACAGTGTGCCCCGGACTGGATGGTTTGGCAGTTCATTCTAGGGTCATTCAGAAGCCAGCCATCCAGGAAGGGGGCGGAGTCACCCTATTGCAGTATGTGATGTGTCAGCCATGGATTGGAGGATATGTGATTGAACTAGCTATCGCAGGGGGCGTGACTAAGGGTATTTCAGGGGATGTGACGATGCAATCTGTTTCTTTTGTTATGGTTATCGTAAGGACCAGTAAAGTAAACGGAGTGTTGAAACGTGAGTGTTAAGTGTTTTGTTTGTTTATCATACTAACTGTCTGTATTTGTCATTGTTAGATGGCTAACACGAACCGGGAGCTGTCGCTACAAGCCAGCACCAAGCCCGGACTACACTGCACCACTGTTTTACTATTATTATCTTGCACCGCACCAGCACTAAGAGCACTCACTATTGGGAGAAGTGACCGTGTCTGTGTTGTGTGTTATGGTTGTTGTCGGGACTGAACCCTGTGGTTTATATGCTGGTGATACACTTCACTGTGTAGAGCCAATACTATTATTTAATGGTTTCAAACTGTGAACAGCATTAAAAGAACTGTTTGAACCATGGACTTTGTGTCTGTCATTGTTTGGAGCACTTGCATCACCTGTACATCTGCACACTGCAAACCACTCGTTCACACTACCCCATTATCATTGTACAGTATTTATTACCCCCTGAAAATATATTTTACTCTCAGTGTTAAAATTAGAGGGTACGTTGCTCCCAGACCCAAACCCTTATCTGGAGCGCTACTTGAGGTGTTCTAATACATTTGCACACTGCTGTATACTTATACATAGAGAGACATTTCATAGTTGAATTAATAAAAAAAAAAATCATAACATCAAATCAGGGTGGTGGGATCTGTGAACCGAGAATGAGAATGATTAAATATCGCGAAAGGTTACGAACTGGCAAATTTAATTAAATAAGAAATGTAATTGATCTAATTTAATTACAGCAGAGGGGCATGAGCATTCTTAAGGAGATGACAGGGGAGAAGAGAGAAGAAAGAGGAGAGGGGAGAAGAGAGAGGAAAAGAGAGGAGAGTGGAGAGCAAAGAGAGAGGGGAGAAGAGGGGGAGAGAGGAGAGGAAAATTGGAGAGAGAGGGGACAGAGGGGAAGAGAGGAAATGAGAAGGGGAGAGAGGAAAGAGGGGAGAGGAGAGGAGTGAGGGGTGCAGAGGAGAATGGAGAAGAGAGGAGAGAAGAGAGGGAGAGGGGAGGAGAGAGGAAAAGAGGAGAGGCAGGGAGAGAGGAAAGAGGGGAGATGAGAGGGGTGAGGGGAGCAGAGAGGAGAGGTGAGAAGGGAGGAGAGAGGAGAGGAGAGGGCAGAGGAGAGAAGAAAGGAGAGAGGAAGGGGGAGAGACGGATGGGGAGTGAGGAGGTAGAGAGAGGAGAGGATGGGGGTTTAGAGATATTGGCCCTGAATATCAAAGCTTTTCCGACTGTCGGGGAGGACTTTTGTTGCAGGGTTTTTACTTTCGGACTGTTTTTTGTATTGTGAGCTAAAATCTAAAAAGACCAAGAAGGATGAGAACAGTCGCAAAACCCCAATTCCAACAGTATGAGGAATCTTATGCAAATTAAGTGGGTGCCTAATTATTATTATTATTATTATTATTATTATTATTATTATTTATTTCTTAGCAGACACCCTTATCCAGGGCGACTTACATATGTTACAAGACATCACATTATACACATATCACATTATTTTTACATACAGTTACCCATTTATACAGTTGGGTTTTTACTGGAGCAATCTAGGTAAAGTACTTTGCTCAAGGGTACAACAGCAGTGTCCCCCACCTGGGATTGAACCCACAACCCTCCGGACAAGAGTCCAGAGCCCTAACCACTACTCCACACTGCTGCCTAATTAACATACATCCCGTGCAAAAATCAAAAGGGTTGAAGTGGTCAGATTGAGTATTTTCCGCCTGGTTTCAAAGAGTCCTAAGGGGGTGGGAACATATTTCAAACAGGCTCAATGCTAAAATAAACCACCTGTTTGGACCTTACGAAGAGCAAGTGCTACAAAGATATCGAACCCAGAAGGCTATGATATTGTATTATGTGACAACGTTAAAGAGTATTTAGAGTCAAGCACCCTGAGAGTCATTCATTGCCAGTATTACTCACCGCCCTGTTACTCTTTGCCATCCTATTGTACAGTCATGTGTTATTCATTTTCATAAAGTGCAACCGGGTATGAAGGATATTTTATGCCACAATGAAAAATAAATAAATAAACTCCAGTTACATACATGAATAAATAAACACATATAGAAATAAATACATGTCTATATATTTAATTACTTATCTATTTATGTATTTATTTATTTATTTATGTATTCATTAACCAGGTACATGAAAAAATAATTTAATTAATACAGAACATACATTTAAAAAATTAGCTACATTAAAATTAGCTCTCTAACTTCCTTTTTTTCTCTTTGTCCTGATGCTCTTGTTATGATGTTCTATTAAATGTATGTTCTCTTGTTTCTCCATATCTCCTGAAACACACGTCTGTTTTGTTTTCCCCCACCTTTATTACTTTTCAATCCCACCTGTCCATTTAAATACTGAATAGTTATTCCGCCACCTGTTTGTAAATTGCACCCATTCCAACTGTCGGAAAACAGTAGAAAAGTGTTTTATTTTTTGATGGAACAGAGTCGGGTTAAAACAGACAGAGACAGCGAGTTTCAGACTGCTTGAAGAAACTTAATATTCAGGGCCAATGAATCACAATGATGTGATAATTTGTCTGCTCAACCTGTAACTGCATTAACACTGGAGTTAATTACTTTCAAGCTTTCAATTGCGAGAAAACATTCAGCGCATTTTAATTGCTAATTACACTCTGGTGTGCAGAAATTAATAACTGATACAGGAAAGGGGGGTCGACTGGACACTTCTATTAGTTTAGTGAGGAGACAGACAGCAGTCTTGTACCATAAGAGACAGGGAAAGGGTGAGGGAGGGAAGGAGAGGGACATTCTGTTTAAAAATGTCAGGTTTTGACCTTCAGACTGTTGGTAAAATCTTTTGCCCTATGGGGGGCAATAATATAAAACAACTGTGAGTGTGACCTAGATCTGTCAATCTCTCTAAGAAAGAAAGGAGAGAGGAGAGAGACAGACAGACAGGTTCACTCCTTCCTCTCCTCACCGCAATGTTTTCCTCCCCATGTCCTCCTCTGTGATTCCACAGTAAGTCAGGGTTTCGTTCCAGATGGGATTCAGACTGTTCCTCACTGTCCGAGTCTTCAACTTGTTTGCCTGGAAGAGAGGAAACAAGCAGTAGAGTAGACACACAGACAAACAGACATACCAGTGTTCGCTTGCTCGCTGAACCCCCAGTTTCTTATTAATGAATTATGCTTCCCTTCTTCTGGGTGATGTGCATCTCACATGACACTGGCACATCAACAATGCCGTTCATCCCATCTGTTTAATGGGCTGAAGCCGGGCAGTGCTCACTCAAATCCGCTGTGCACATGCGCAGTAGCAGCCAGCCGTCAATCAGGACTGGCTATTATTGGCTTAAAAATGTCTGGATGAAGTGCAGCCGGTTAGCGAACATGGTGATCAGGTGATCAGCGTGCATGTGCCAAAACAGCAAAGGCTTTATGTGCAGCACGACTTTGTCTCTTCTCAGTCTTGTATGGTGTGTTACTTTGCGGAAAGAGAGAAAATGTTTAAGCTGTTTAAATATTAAAATAAAATGTACAAGTCTAATTATCTTTGTCTAACTTTAAATGAATGTTTATGAATACTTTGTTCTATTCACAGATTTAATCTGCCTTTATTTTGCACCGTCTGTCCCTTTTTCTTCTGAAGCGGCTGTTCGGCAATTTTTCTTATTTATTTTTGTTTGTAGCTGATCAGTCTTTTATTAGGGCTATATACAGTTGTGGTCAAAAGTTTACATACCCCAATGGAAATGTATAATTTCTAGAAATTTCTCGAAAGCAAAGAATTTTAGGAAAAATATTTTGTAGCAAAAGTTTTGCTTTTGTGGATGAGTGAAAAAAAGTTGTCTACAAAAAATAGATGTCTACAATTATTTATTTCAGCAATTCTTTTGCAAAACTCCAAAAATGCTAATTCAAAAGTATTCATACTCTGACAAGGAAAATTAAATTAATAGATAACTAGTTGAGGCACCTTAGGCAATAATTACCTCTTTTAAACAATTAGGATATTTGTCAATGATCTTTTGGCATGACTCTATAGTGATTTTTTTACCATTCTTCAATGCAAAATTGTTCCAGTTCATTCAGATTCCGAGGACTTCTCTTGTGCACAGGCTTCTTCAACTCATACCAAAGATTCTCAATCGGATTTAGATGGGGTCTTTGACTAGGCCATTCACAACCTTGATTTTATTCTTCTTTAACCATTCTGAAGTAGATTTTGATGTGTGCTTTGGATCGTTGTTGTGTTGGAAAGTACAGTTGTGCTTTAAACCAAGTTTTGTAGCGGAGAGTTTCAGATGATTGGCCAATATCTTTCGGTACGCTATGAAACCCATTTTACCATGTACTGGAACTAAATTTCCTCTGTATTAGAGGAAAAACAGCCCGATAGAAGGATTTTACCACCTCTGTGCTTGACAGTAGGTACGGTGTTATTTTCCTTATACGCCTCACCAGACTTTCTCCAAACATTGCGACTATCAGTGTGACCAAATAGCTCGATTTTTGTTTCATCACTCCACAAAACCTTTTACCAAAACGCATATCCTTCATTCAAATGCTATTTTGCAAACTTTAAGTGATTGTCGTTGTGATGTTTTCCTATGAGTGACTTTTTCCTTGGCCTATGACCATTGAGATTTCAACATGCAATACTCGACCTATGGTTGAAATGGAAACCCCAGTCCAACTTGTAGCTAATTCATAAGAACATAAGAAGAACATAAGAAAGTTTACAAACGAGAGGAGGCCATTCAGCCCATCTTGCTCGTTTGGTTGTTAGTAGCTTATTGATCCCAGAATCTCATCAAGCAGCTTCTTGAAGGATCCCAGGGTGTCAGCTTCAACAACATTACTGGGGAGTTGGTTCCAGATCCTCACAATTCTCTGTGTAAAAAAGTGCCTCCTATTTTCTGTTCTGAATGCCCCTTTATGTAATCTCAATTTGTGACCCCTGGTCCTTGTTTCTTTTTTCAGGTCAAAAAAGTCCCTTGGGTCTTATCATTATTATGAAAACAGAAAAATTACTGGCATGGCAGATAAAAAAAAGAAGTAAATAATAAAATAATACATTCCAGTAAAGGTCCTGATATACATAAACTAGATGAGATTAATACATGTTTCAAAGAATTCTACAAAGAGTTATATAAATCTGAAATGGGCCCTGACCATACACAAAGTAAAAAATTTCTCAGTAAATTCCCCCTACCTAGGATTAATGAGGACCACAAACTTGCACTGGATGCAGAAATCTCAGAAGCCAAAAAGCAGCTAATCTTTTGCAGGGAGGCAAGGCACTGGGATAAATAAAGCATTCATGGATAAATTGAGAACACCCTTGACAGAGATGCTGAAGGAATCCCTGCATAAGGGACAACTACCTCAAACTCTAGAATTAGCTATACTTCTCCCCAAACCTGCTAAAGATAAACAACTATGCAGCTCAAAAGGATCCTTGAGGAGGTCCAGAAGCATTTAAACTAGAAAGGAAGGGGGGAGAAAACAAAAAAACAGAAGGGAGACCACGTCAAAACAAGGGCAACAACTCAGGTAAGACAACTATTAAATGTATTTATCTTAATGCTAGAAGTCTCAGAAACAAAATGTTAGAACTTGAAGCTACTGTACTAACAAGTACCTACGATGTGATAGGTGTTACAGAAACGTGGTTGTCTGAGAGTGATGGAGACAAATACAGTATTAGTGAGTACACACTGTATAGGAAAGACAGGCAGGACAGAAGAGGCGGATGGGTAGCACTATACATAAGAAATAGTCTTGAAGCCCAGGTGTTAAATCTGGACAAAGAAAACAGCGCCGAATCAATATGGGTCAGAATGGACAAAACTTCAAAAGGCATAATAATAGGAGCATGCTATAGACCGCCAAATTCAGACACAGAGCAAAATAACCTGTTGTACAATGACATTCGAAATGCGTGTAGAAAAGGAGAAGCCATACTAATGGGGGATTTCAACTTCCTCCATATAAAATGGGAAAACCCGATAGGGAGCACGACGGACGAAACTGAAATAGTAGAAATGACAAATGACTGCTTCCTAACGCAATTTGTCAAGGCACCGACTAGAGGGGAGGCATGCCTTGATTTAGTCTTTTCAAATAACGAAGACAGAATAACTAAAACAGAGGCCAGAGAGCCATTGACAAACTCAGACCACAACATGGTCTCATTCGAAGTGATTTTTAAAACCCCAAAAGTAATGACTAAAGCTAAGGTTTACAATTTTAGAAAAGCAAACTATGAAGGTATGAAACAGAGACTAACAGAAGTAGATTGGAGTAAAATAGGGAAAACATCCACAGAAAAGGGATGGCTGTTTTTCAAAAATGTAGTACTAGAGGCGCAAAACAATTACATCCCAAAAGTAGACAAATCTAAATCTAAAACAAAATGGCCAAAATGGTTTAATAGTAAATATTCAGCGAAAAAAGGCACTTTACAGAGTGTTTAAAAGGGACCAAAAACAAAGTACACAGAAAGAGTACTTGGAACTGCAAACAAAGTCAAAAAGGAAGTTAGAAAAGCAAAGAGAGAGATAGAAATCAATATTGCTAAGGGGGCTAAAACCAATTCCAAAATGTTTTTCCAATATTATAACAGCAAGAGAACATTCAAAGAGGAGGTTAAATGTCTAAGAGACATAAATGGCAAAATCATAGATGAAGAAAAAAAAGTAGCAATTATATTAAATGATTACTTTTCACAGGTTTTTACAAAGGAGGACATGGACAACATGCCCCACATGTCGACCTGTTCCTATCCAATTTTAAATAACTTTAGCATAACAGAGGCAGAAGTGTTAAAGGGGCTAGGAGCTCTTAAAATAAACAAATCCCCTGGGCCGGATGAGATCCTCTCAATAGTACTCAAAGAAATGAAAGAAGTTATTTACAAATCGCTACCCAAGATCATGCTACACAATCGCTACACAACCCGACAGACTGGAGAATTGCAAACGTAATACCGTTCCACAAAAAGGGAGACAAAACCGAACCAGGTAACTACAGACCAATAAGCCTGACTTCAATTATATGTAAACTTAAGGAAACTATAATAAAATCTGAAATGGAAAATTACCTATATGGTAACAATATCCTGGGAGACAGTCAGCATGGTTTTTGGAAAGGGAGATCGTGTCTAATGAACCTGCTTGACTTTTTTGAGGATGCAACATCGACAATGGATCATTGCAAAGCATATGACATGGTTTATTTATTTCCAGAAAGCTTTTGACAAAATCCCGCATAAAAGATTAATTTTCAAACTGAACACAGTAGGGATTCAAGGAAATGCATGCACATGGATTAGGGAGTGGTTAACAGGTAGAAAACAGAAAGTACTGATTAGAGGAGAAACCTCAAAATGGAGTGAGGTAACCAGTGGTGTACCACAGGGATCAGTATTAGGTCCTCTGCTATTCCTAATCTACATTAATGATTTAGATTCTGGTATAGTAAGCACACTTGTTAAATTTCCTTCAATTATTATTATTATTATTATTATTATTATTATTATTATTATTATTATTATTATTATTATTATTACTATTGTATTTGTATGCGGTTGGACGAAGCCGTCCGTCCTAATCGTTATTGTGTTTATGTGCGGGCGGTCGAGCACCGTCCCTCTTTTATTATTTGCTGTGTGAGACCCGGCGAGAGAGACGGTCTTGTAATGTGTAGTAGGCGGGTATGGGGTTAAAACCCCTTCCCTAGAACTCTCGTGGGAATGTGGCTGGAGCCTTAATAAGGTAATTTATTGATCGGTAATTAAGGCTCCAGCCACGAATATAAAAGACCCACTCTCGGCTCAGAGGGGGTTGAATGTTCAGAGGTGGAACGAGAGCGAGAGCGAGAGAAGCGAGATAATTTTAGTTTTAGTTTTGTTTAAATATTTATTTTGTTCTGTGAGCAGTGTTTTTGTGTTTAAACTTTTCATTTTGTTTTTGTTCTTAATTAAACGGCGCGCTGCGTCTTTTTGCCCTGAACTACTGCCTGTGTTTTCTTTCCGGTTCCTGAACCTGATGTCACCACCCACACGCCACACAAAGCCATCTGTGACAGGGAGATACTGAAATTGAAGAAGGAATCTATGAAAAAGACGTAGGAGTTTATGTTGACTCAGAAATGTCTTCATCTAGACAATGTGGGGAAGCTATAAAAAAGGCCAACAAGATGCTCGGATATATTGTGAAAAGTGTTGAATTTCAATCAAGGGAAGTAATGTTAAAACTTTACAATGCATTAGTAAGACCTCACCTAGAATATTGTGTTCAGTTCTGGTCACCTGCGTTCAGTTTGAGAATTAATCTTTTATGCGGGTCTTTGTCAGAAGCTTTCTGGAAATCTAAATAAACCATGTTGTATGCTTTGCTGTTATCCTTTGTCGATGTTACATCCTCAAAGTCAAACAGGTTAGTTAGACATGATCTCTCTTTCCTAAAACCATTCTTCTTCTTGGTTCTCGCTAACCAATGGGAGCGTGACTGATGTTACAAAAGGGGACGTGGCTCAGCGATCTCTTCCTTTGTTATGGTTGTGAGCAAACCCTAAAGGAGAACTATAATTGTGCCGTAAGTGTTTAGTGTTGTTGTGTCTAATCGCTTAAGGCCAGCACTAACCCAGACAACACTTCACAACTGTACACAAATAAACTGTATTTCACCACTTGTACGTTAGCACTCACTCTGGACTTGTGATCTTGTGTGTTTATACTGTGATTATTATTTCAGGACAGTAACCCGTTGTTTGGAACAGTGCAGTACACATTGCTGTGTATTGCCTGCGATTATTCTTTATGGTCGCCAGACCGGGATTACAAAAATAAATGTCTGTTTGGATCGGGAACTTTGTTGTCTGTCTTCTGTTTCGTAATCACATCACTTTTCCACACACACACGCAGACACACACACAGACAGGTACCTTGCAGGCTCCCGGCAGTAGATGCAGTTTGACATACGGATCAGCCAGTCCATTGAAATCCATCGGCTTCAAACCCTACGAGAGACGAGAGGGAGTGAGAGAGAGATACAATCACAACTGCTCTTGTGTTACTGTAAATATGAGGAGAAATGGAGGGGGGGGGGAGTATAGGGAGTGGGCTGGGGGTTGTATACGAGATGTAGGGGTGTATAAGAGGAGGGGGGCATGCACAGTGGTGTAGTGCTACATTTTATAGTGCCAGAGTATTCAAAACCTAATTTCCATTTTTGCCAGTCCATTTTATTTAATTGAAAATATATGCAACACTAATTATAATAAATACACATTTTATCAACATAAAACTCGCAATTCACCTTCCATTTAACCAAGCAGCAAGTGGGTTCAGGAAAGTTTCCACTGTGGGTCCCCTACACTACTTCGAAACCAAGTAGTAGCGTAGCTTGTGGGATCCCATTGTTTAAGTGGGGGTCCATCCAGTTTTACAAACATGAGTGAAACACCCAACAGATCAGAATTCTTGAGCGTGTTGGAGATATTATTAAGTTCATATGGCTAAATCCTCACTCACATTCTGCAGAGCTGCATGGTATTAGTTGTGTACAGCTCAGCAAAGTTTATAATTCTTGAGGAATTCGTCACCCAGCTTCGTCGACATAATCTCTGTAGGCATTTAATAGTAGTAGATGGCAGTTTAAACCGCTTGCAGAGAGAAGTTACCTCCTCATACCCAGGAGGAAGCTCAGCTCGCCAGTACTCAAGAACTTGTATGTGTTAGAGAGACATTGAGCCTGGGATGCTAAACAAGATCCTTTCAATGAAGATGCTGTGAACATTTGTTTCTGATTATTATTGAGACTGGTAAGCAACTGCTAACGAGTGATGCTAATAGATTTGTTGTTACAAGTTAACAAAACAGTTCAACATTTTCTTTCTGCAATTGCAATTTCAGCCTCAAGAGTTTTGGTAACCAGTCATTCTTTTAATCCTTCAAAGAAGCATATGCTACGAGAGATCATTTTGTCTGTGTACACAATTGTTGTGGTACTGTAATGATATTTTGGAGTTTTATATTTAAATTTAATCTTCCCTCCCCCTTAAAACACTTAACTTGCATTTGTTTATGTAAAGAAAGAAGGCGATCTAACCTCTTATCTGCCAGACCACAAAAAATGTCATCATCTCCAAGTTTCAAAGAGACTTCCTGGAACCAGGAATTTCAAAGAACTGGCATTTTAAGGGTTAATGGGCAATGACATCAAGTGGATAAAATGGATTATTCTTTGGTGATATTCTCAATGGACTGATAAAAGAAACTTGATATGTCTAAAAAAAAAAATATTTGTTGTTGTTTTGTATTAAATCTAATATGATATAAATGTTCTTACATGTAAAACCATAACACTGGGAGTATTATAGATACTGGACAACAGTCATGTAAGTGTTTTATACAGTTATTTGACTACAAACACTCAAATGTTTAGTATGTACCGAACGTGTATTTCATGGTGAGATGAAACTTAAACCTGTAGTTAATTCCACGATACTCAGAAAGAGTTATCTTACTATGAGAGTTTGGGTTTTTAAACATGGTTTCCTCAATGCTTGTAAGAATGCTAATTTGAGGTGTGGTTTTATGGTATGTCATAAATACCATCTTATTTGAAATCCTCCTAACACAGAGTCTGATGGAGGTACGTTCGTCCTCTTTATCAAATTAACCACCTAAGAGGTTGCCAAGAGCTTCTCTGATTGGTTATCGTAAATGCATTTAAGCTTCTGTTTGTTCTATATTTTCAATGTACCTCTTCCATCTAGACAAGCTCTCTTCCATCTAAGGGTGCTCTCTTCCATCTTGGAGGTACTCTCTTATCCATCCAAGACTTGCCAACATTCTACGAATGAGTGAAGTACCCTTTGCTATGGAAACCATCTGATACGATCTTTGAAGCAATGTGCCTGCCTGCTTACCTGAAAGATTGCCTGCCTGCTGGTCAACACCATTAAAGCTGTCCATCTCCAAAAGAAATGGGAGCGAGATCAAGTACTTTGTTCTAGAAACTGCCGTTTCTCCTCTCAAGTAATTGAGTGCACCTTCCGAGACCCAAAAGAATTGGGCACTCGTGGTCTTGTAACTCCACATGACTGTGCATCAACTACAGGATCCTGTTCCTCCTCGCAAGACTGCGCTTCTGTTTGAACTTCCTGCTGCTGACGTCATCACACGACACCCAGCTGCAACCCTGCTGCCTGCAACACTGGGAGCCCTGTCGAGTAACTATTAAATATAAACTCTACTTTTCACATTACTTCAATTGGCGCATAGATTAAGCATACGAGTCCTTATCTAAATAATGTTTGTTGAAATGTATATTAATCCAAGTTATTACATATTCTGAATTCAAAGGTTATATGAAAGCATTTCTGACTGTTATGTAAACGTATGGTACGAATTCAGGTGTGATCTGCAATCCTGAATGTTAAATCTCCTTTCTTCTCACATTAAGCTGGTTATAACACTATGTGACCGAGCTGTTGTTGCAGTGACATGTGGGTAGTGATGTCATGGACCAGGAAATAAACAAAGGCAATGAATGGCAGTGATGAAACTGAGCACTACGGTGCTCAGCGTATTTATCAAATAATAAATAAACAAAAGGTTTACATAAGAACATAAGAAAGTTTACAAACGAGAGGAGGCCATTCAGCCCATCTTGCTCGTTTGGTTGTTAGTAGCTTATTGATCCCAGAATCTCATCAAGCAGCTTCTTGAAGGATCCCAGGGTGTCAGCTTCAACAGCATAAACTTAAACAAAACGAAACATTACAAACAAAAGGGCACGTTGGCCAAACAAATAAACAATAACAAAACAAGTATACTTAAATGTATAGCAATTGTTTATATTTTAATACCGCTTGCTCACTCGCTCTCCCGTACTTCCTCTGTACACTCTCTTCCTTACACAGACAGCTGGAGGCTTTTATATTTTGGCCACAGTCTGCACGAGTTTAGTAAGGATGCGTGACTGTCAGCTAGTTAAATAATCAGTCACGCATCCTCAAGAGGTTTTTAAATTGCAAAAACAATAACAAATAAGCGGCGCTTCGCTGTAATATAAACATAAATCAAAATATAAATAAATAATAAACAGAGGGGCGGGACACTCCGCCACACATGCCCCCCCTTGTGCGCAGCACACATTGCCTTAAAAGGCCACCTCCCCCCTTAGTCCCCAAAGTCCCGGTTCACAGTCCCGGCCCAGGAACAGGGGCAGCAACGGGCCAAAGGTGGCGGCCACAGTGGGAGGTCCTCCTTCCACCCAAACAGCTGTAGTGTCCCGGTGGACTGAATACAGGCCGGCTCCTCCGACCAAGGAAATTTTGGGGGTTTTCTGAATGCCCCTTTATCTAATCTCCATTTGTGACCCCTGGTCCTTGTTTCTTTTTTCAGGTCAAAAAAGTCCAGTGGGTTGACATTGTCTATACCTTTTAGGATTTTGAATGTTTGAATCAGATCTCTGCTTAGTCTTCTTTGTTCAAGACTGAATAGATTCAATTCTTTGAGTCTGTCTGCAAACGACATGCCTTTTAAACCCAGGATAATTCTGGTTGCTCTTCTTTGCACTCTTTCTAGAGCAGCAATATCCTTTTTGTAACGAGGTGACCAGAACTGAACACAATATTCTAGGTGAGGGCTTACTAATGCATTGTAAAGTTTTAACATTACTCCCCTTGATTTAAATTCAACACTTCTCACAATATATCCGAGCATCTTGTTGGCCTTTTTTATAGCTTCCCCACATTGTCTAGGTGAAGACATTTCTGAGTCAACATAAACTCCTACGTCTTTTTCATAGATTCCTTCTTCAATTTCATTATCTCCCTGTGGCAATGTGCCCCGCCCCTGTGTGCATTTGTGTGCTATATGTTGTATGATATGTGTGTTAATGTATGAGTTATTTAAAATGTATAATTGTATTTAGACATGAGGATTGCACATCACTTCATGTGCATTTAAAGTATTTAATATGTGAGCACGAGGTTGCACATAATTAATTCACGTGCTGGGATTCAAGTGAATAATTAATTAGTAATTGAATCCCACCACAACAGTATATATAGATGCACGTTTCACTCACTCGGGGTTGAGTGTTCGGTGAGTGGAGAACGGGTGTGGAGAGGAGAAAATAAAATGTAAATAGTTGTTTAAACTCACCGTGTTTGTTTATCTATTCATCCAGTCTGTTTAGTGTTCCGTTTTGTTTGTCTATTTATTTTGGCCGCAAGTGCCGTGTCCTGTTCAATAAACATACTGAGCACCGCAGCGACTCAGTTTTCAACCAGAGTATTGCCTGTCTGTGTGTGTTTCTTTCTGGCCTGAAGTCATCCCTGCAGCTAGCCTGTCACACGTGGTGTCAGAACTGAGACAACAGTGCCTCCAGGACTCATGCCAGAGAGAGTACTGCAGGGAAAAACAATTTAAATTAAAAAAAGGGGGCAATGGCAGAAGACGCCATCAGGCTGCGGGACTGGATCCTGGACAATGCTGGACTGGAGGCCCAGTCTATGCCCATAGCCATCCGGGTCCTGTGGCTGATGGACAGGGAGCGATGGGAGGCATATGAGAGGGAACACACCCCAAACACCTTGGAGGAAGGTGTGGAGTTGGTCCTCAGCTACCTGGAGGCAGCTATAAACAGAACAGCAGCCCAGGTAGCAGGGTCTCCAGCAGAGGGAAAATGCCTGCTGTCCCTATCTTCACCAGCAGAGGAAGAATGCCTGCTGTCCCCATCTCCACCAGCTGAGGAAAAATGCCTGCTGTCCCCATCTCCACCAGCAGAGGGAAAATGTCTTCTGTCCCCATCTCCACCAGCAGAGGGAAAATGCCTGCTGTCCCCATCTCCACCAGCAGAAGGAAAATGTCTGCTGTCCCCATCTCCACCAGCAGAGGGAAAATGTCTGCTGTCTCCACTTCCACCAGCAGAGGGAAATTGTCTGCTGTCTCCACTTCCACCAGCAGAGGGTGAATGTCTGCTGGGTCCACTTCCACCAGCAGAGGGTGAATGCCTGCTGGGTCCACTTGCACCAGCAGAGGGTGAATGCCTGCTGGTATCACTTCCCCCACCGTCACCATCAGGAGGAGAGGAGCCGGAGCTGCCTCTGCCTCCACCATCACCACCAGCAGAGAGAGCATGCCTGCTGTCCCCATCACAACCAGCAGAGGAAGAATGCCTGCTGTCCCCATCTCCACCAGCAGATGAAGAATGCCTGCTGGTTTCCCCATCTCCACCAGCAGATGAAGAATGCCTGCTGGTTTCCCCATCACAACCAGCAGAGGAAGAATGCCTGCTGGTTTCCCCTTCCGAGACAGAGGGAGAACCGCACCCAAGGATGCCAGCCTCGCACCGCCCAAGGGTGCCAGCCTCGCATCGCCTGGGGCTGCCTGTTTCTCCGCATCGCCTAGGGCTGCCTGTTGCTCCACATCACCTGGGGCTGCCTGTTGCTCTGCATCGCAGCAGGAAGTACTGTGGCTGGAACCGTCCAAGGGGAGCTGCCGGCCATGAAAAAGGGGGAGGAGGTCCGGAGACCACCAACCCCAGCAGCAGTTTCGCTGCCGGAGATCGTGGGGAAGGTCAGGAGACCTGCTCCCACTGCAGCACTTTCGCTGCAGGAAGTACTGTGGCCGGAGCCCCACAAAAGGGAGCTGCCATCTATGAAGAAGGGAGGAGGTCAGGAGACCTCCCCCCAAGCAGCCTTACCGCTGCCAGGACTGCCCTGGCTGAAGGAGTCAGTCTGGGAGCTGTCAGCACGTCTGCTGACAGCATGGCCAGTAGCAGCCTGGCTACTGGCAACACTGCCGCCCATGAACCCCTTGAAGTCCCTATTCTTGACCCAGGACTTTGAGCGAGACTTTTGGGATTTTAAGGGGGGAGGTGGCCGTTGAGGCCATGTGTGCTGCGCACAAGGGGGGTTATATGTCGCAATGTGCCCCGCCCCTGTGTGCATTTGTGTGTTATATGTTGTATGTTACATGTGTTAATGTTGGTGTATAGATATGGCTGCACAGGATATAAATGGGTGTGTGCAGCAAAAGTTATTTAAAATATATTATTGTATTTAGGCACGAGGATTGCACTTCACTTCACGTGCATTTAAAGTATTTAATATGTGAGCACGAGGTTGCACATAATTAATTCACGTGCTGGGATTCAAGTGAATAATTAATTAGTAATTGAATCCCGACACAACAGTATATACAGATGCACGTTTCACTCACTTGGGGTTGTGTGTTCGGTGAGTGGAGAACGGGTGTGGAGAGGAGAAAATAAAATGCAATTAGTTGTTTAAACTCACCGTGTTTGTTTATCTATTCATCCAGTCTGTTTAGTGTTGATCCGTTTTGTTTGTCTATTTATTTTGGCCGCAAGTTTCGTTTCCTGTTTTCTGTTTAACCCTTTGCAGTCCATTTATTAAGTGCGCGTCAGGTCCAATTTATTTTCACATGCGCAGTTAATTTTAGATGCGCTGTTTAAAAGTATTTTTTTTCACAGTCAAACGGGTTTAAAAGGCCCTGCATATCAACAAAGCACTCACTAGGCATCTCCAGCCCCTCCCCACCCTTTCGTTCGCTATCGCTTTCACATGTGCTAAGAAATAAATAATAATAATAATAATAGTCGTACATACCGATCAATCATCTCCTGATCACTCGTTTTATCACCAAGCTCCTCAATAATGCAATCCAAGTCATTATTTTATTACTATAACATCTCAAAAAAGCTCTGCAAATGTCCGTGATAGTCTCTGTGCGCTGATACAGTAACAGCCAGCTTGTTTCCTTATGGCCTCCATTATCAGATGCCAGGGGCAAGTATGACTATTCATGAGATAAGCCTTTTTTTTTTTTTTCGGCTTGTCTCGGCTCCTGTCGCTCCCACTCGGCCATTGAATGGTTTTCTCGGCTTTTTCCAGAGAAAAAACGACTAGAAACCCGTTTTTTGCATTTTTTTGATGATGTCGGACAGGGTCCGACAATGGACCGGATAGGAATAATTGCAATGTCGGACCAGGTCCGACATTGCAGTTTGAAAAAAAGCACATTTTTATTGACTGCATGCAGTACTTTACACTTTTCTCTATTAAATTTCATTTGCAATGTGTCTGCCCAGTTCTGAATGCTGGATAAATAATTTTGACTGGCCTTTGCTGCTGCAACAGTGTTTGCCACTGCTCCTATTTTTGTGTCATCTGCAAATTTAACAAGTTTGCTTACTATACCAGAATCTAAATCATTAATGTAGATTAGGAATAGCAGAGGACCTAACACTGATCCCTATGGTACACCACTGGTTACCTCGCTCCATTTTGAGGTTTCTCCTCTAATCAGTATTTTCTGTTTTCTACATGTTAACCACCCCCTAATCCATGAGCATGCATTTTCTTGAATCTCTACTGCGTTCAGTTTGAGAATTAATCTTTTATGCGGAACTTTGTCAAAAGCTTTCTGGAAATCTAAATAAACTATGTCGTATGCTTTGCAATTATCCATTGTCAATTTTGCATCCTCAAAAAAATCAACCAGGTTAGTTAGACACGATCTCCCTTTCCTAAAACCATGCTGACTGTCTCCCAGGATATTGTCACCATATAGTTAATTTTCCATTTTGGATCTTATTATAGTTTCCATAAGTTTACATATAATAGAAGTCAGCCTTATTGGTCTGTAGTTACCTGGTTCGGTTTTGTCTCCCTTTTTGTGGATCGGTATTACGTTTGCAATTTTCCAGTCTGTCGGTACAACCCCTGTGTCAAGAGACTGTTGCATGATCTTGGTTAGCGGTTTGTAAATAACTTCTTTCATTTCTTTGAGTACTATTGGGAGGATCTCACTGGCCCAGGGGATTTGTTTATTTTAAGAGCTCCTAGTCCCTTTAACACTTCTGCCTCTGTTATGCTAAAGTTATTTAAAATTGGATAGGAACAGGTCGACATGTGGGGCATGTGGTCCGTGTCCTCCTTTGTCCTCCGACGCTGTAGCTCTTGGGTGGCTGCATGGTGAGTCTGCAGTTTGAAAAAAAGCGGTCGGCTGACAGCACACACTTCGGAGGACAGTGTGTGTTCGTCCCCAGTAATGTTGTTGAAGCTGACACCCTGGGATCCTTCAAGAAGCTGCTTGATGAGATTCTGGGATCAATAAGCGACTAACAACCAAACAAGCAAGATGGGCTGAATTTCCTCCTGTAAACTTTCTTATGTTCTTATGTTCTTATGTTCTTATGTCTTCGCCCTCCCGAGTCAGCGCAGGGGTGGTAGCGGTCAGCTGAGATAAAATAATTGGCCATTCTAAATTGGGAGAAAATAATTTTTTAAAAAAATTGGCAAAGACTAAATTTATAAAAAAATAAAAAGAAGTATTTTTTTCCACAGTAAAACAGGTTTAAAGGCACTGCATATCAACAGGACACTCGGTACTGCATCTCCAGCCCCGCCACACCCCTTGTTCGCTGTATTTTTCACATACCTCTTCATAGTCGTGTATACTGATAAATCATCTCCTGATCACTTGTTTTATCACCAAACTCAATAATACTATCCAAGTCCTTATTTTATTACTATAATATCTCAAAAAGCTCTGCAAATGTCTGTGATATTCTTTGAGTGCTGGATGCAGAAGCAGCTATCTTGTTTGTTTATGTCCATGTTATCTCTGTGGTGCCGGGGCTATGTGCATTGCTCAGATCTTCTCTCGGCTCCTATTGGTCTCACTCGGCCATTGAATGGCTTTCTCATCTTTTTCCAGAAAGAAACAACTAGAGACCTGTGCTTGACGTCTTTTTGATGATGTTGGACAGGGTCCGACATCGGACCAGAAAGGAATAATTGTAATGTCGGACCTGGTCTGACATAGGACCACAAAGGGTTCATGTGGATTAGGAAGAGCAGAGGACCTAATACCGATCCCTGTGGTACTCCACTAGTTATCTCACTCCATTTATCTGGGTATTGCTCCAAAAGTTTTGCGGCAATGCTGTCAGCAGAAAGGCTGCCTCCTCTGGATGTGTAGCAGCGGCAATGCTGACAGTGGCAATACTGACGGTAGCAAGGCTGGCTCCTCCAGCACTGAAAGACACCCGGGTGGTGACGAACAGACATCCCCGGGCGGTGCGTGACAGGCAACCTGAAGTTACACATGAGGTTATTTGGTAGGGGAGAAATTTAACCCTTCCCTGCTGGCCTAAAAGAACAGTGAAAAATAAAATTACATTTAAATAATACAATACAACACAAATACAAAAATAAACAAAATATGCACAGGGTCGGGGTGTATACTGACACACAACGATTTTAACTGAGCGCACCACCATGATCCATAATATGATACACTAAATGAAGGCTCAATCCTTTACTTTTAAAGATGGAAAGACCCGCAATACCTTGTTTCTTTTTTCAGGTCAAAAAAGTCCCCTGGGTCGACATTGTCTATACCTTTTAGGATTTTGAATGTTTGAATCAGATCGCCGCATAGTCTTCTTTGTTCAAGACTAAATAGATTGAATTTTTTTAGCCTGTCTGCAAATGACATGCCTTTTAAACCCGGGATAATTCTGGTTTCTCTTCTTTGCACTCTTTCTAGAGCAGCAATATCCTTTTTGTAACAAGGTGACCAGAACTGAACACAGTATTCTAGGTGAGGTCTTACTAAGGCATGTGGCGGAGCGTCACACCAATGCGCTCCGGTGCGTTCTTGCAGCACTACACCCCTGGGTACGAGGGTTATCTGTTTGTATTGATAAGTTAAACATTAAATAAACCTAAGTAGACAGTATTTCAGAACACTATAAAGACTAAAAATAGTGATACTTGCTTGCTTACTAAAACAGAGTGCTGTCATTTGTTAGAGGGAAGCATGCAGCATCCCTCTGCAGTTGACTTGTCCGTACACTGAGACTGCATATTCTGCATCCACTGAATTGGTTGGAAGTTATACAGACTTGGAAATCGATTAGAAACAGCCCAAAAACTCGGTTACACAAGGGAATTTGGCATACTATTAATAAAGGCAATGTAAGCAGCACGTTCGTTTTCATATTATTTGTCCCATCCAATAATTTATTTTATTAGTACCAAGTCAAAACAAAGAAAACGTGGCTACTCGGGTCTAAAATTCCAACTGCGAAAAAGTAAGCAGCAGGTTGAAGCGAGGTGGCTGTGCTCGATCGTTTTAGTGCTTTTTTTCTGACTTTTCAGTTTGGTTTCTGAAAGCTGTTTATTTTGATTCATCAAGGGAGAATGAAATGCTTGAGGGAGAAGGGACAAGGGCCTCGCATTGATCAGTACTTCTTACGAAGTCAGTCAAGTCAGTCGAATGAAATCCAGCTACAGGAAGCAAACCACAGTTCGCAGGATATCAGCACCCGTAATAGACGTGAGGAGGATTTGCATGGACACAGTTAGTGATTAACCTAATGATCCTTGTGAACCCGGTCAGACAAACCAGCATAAGAGAGAAAAGAACCTCAACGGGCACAAGCCTGGAGTTAAATGGCCAAGAGCTTGTGAGAAAAATGCATGGGACACAGTAAACACAGATCTCTGCTTTGCGTTGGAAACGTTAAGTGGAACAGTTGAAAAGAAGCTAGATAAATTTGGGGACATCATCTACGCATATGGAAGTGAGAGGTTTGGAGTTGAAAAAAGGAAGGAAAAAGTACAAACTATTCCTGGAAAGTCTAGACGGCAGCAAGAGATTGAACGCTTAGTTAGAGAAAGGAGACAGCTGAGGAAGCAATGGAGAAGAGCCGAACAAAGTCAGGAGGGACTCAAGCTCTTACAAAGGGTCATAAAAGATAAGCTTGCAACATTGCGCAGAGCTGAGCGCCTACGGAAATGCTACAAAGAGAAGGAGCATGTGAGAACCAACTTTTATAAAGACCCATTCAAATTTGTAAATAAGTTAGAAGTGAGAAGAATGGCACACTAAAAGCATCTAAGTTTGAGCTGGTGAGATATTTGGAAGAAACACATACAGATTCAAAAAGGCAGGAGCCAATGTCAATTCCTTCAGACATCCCTCCTATCAATTCACCAGAATACCAAATGGAGGACTGTACACCTAAGTGGAAAGAAGTAGAGCGAGCTGTGAAAAAAGCAAGGGCTTCATCATCTCCAGGGCCTAATGGAGTGTACAAGAGTACCTCAGGAGTTCTATGAATCCTGTGGAAATTGATGAAAGTGGCATGGGAAAAACAGGTTGTACCAAGAGCATGGCGCCGAGCAGGTGGAGTCTTTATTCCTAAAGAAAAAGATTCTACAAGCATCAGTCAGTTTCGCCCTATTTCCCTATTAAACATAGATGGCAAGATTTTCTTCAGCATTATTGCTCAGAGATTGTCAACTTACCTATTAAAGGACTGCTTCATTGACACTTCAATACAAAAGCGGGCATTTCAGGTTTCCCTGGATGCTTAAAACACATCAATGTAGTCTGGCAACAAATTCAATCAGCTAAAAAGGAGAGGAAGGAGCTCCATGTGACATTCCTGGATTTGGCTAATGCATATGGTTCAGTGCCACATGAACTTCTTTGGGAAGCATTAGATTTTTTCAGTGTACCGATGACAATAACAAATTTAGTGAAAGCCTACGTTGGAGATTTTCAATTTAGTTTTTCAACTTCGGAATTCAGCACTACATGGCAATGCCTAGAAATTGGAATAATGGCAGTATGCACCATTTCTCCACTGGCTTTTACCATGGCAATGGAAGTAATCATTAGGGCATCAAAATGGGTAGTAGGAGGAGAGCGCTTGGCTTCTGGAATGCGACTACCACCAATTCGAGCATACATGGATGACATGACAACCATGACTACAACAGTAGCCTGCACTAATTGGTTATTGGGCAAATTAACCAATAACATTGAATGGGCATGAATGCAATTCAAGCCCACTAAATCAAGGAGCATCTCTATAATTAAAGGTAAAGTAGTAGATAAAACATTCTTCATTAATGGTGAGGCAATACCAACAGTGTCTGAGAAGCCAGTGAAAAGTCTTGGGAGATGGTAAGACGGGGATCTAAAGGACACAGTTCTTGTGGGAGAAGTTAGACAACAAGCAGTGGAAGGGTTGAAGAGCATAGACAGCAGCGCTTTACCAGGCAAACTAAAACTCTGGTGCTTTCAGTTTGGTTTCTTTGACAACAGTAGAGAAGCTGGAAGCTTTAATCAGTTCATACATCAGGAAATGGTTGGGAGTTCCACGCTGCCTCAGCAGAGTGGGACTTTATGGTAAAGGAATACTGCAGCTAGCAGCATCCGCTCTAACCAAGGAGTTTAAGTGCGCCATGGTCAGACTGGAAATGACATTAGTAGAGTCACGTGACAAATGTGTAAGGGAGGCAGCACCTGTGTTGAAAACTGGAAGAAAGTGGGCAGCAAACAAAGCTGTGGAGGATGCAAAGGCTGCCCTTCGAATTGGTGATATCATGGGTCAAATTCAGCATGGAAGAGGGGGTCTTGGTCTCAGTTCAGCTCCTCCTACATGGCACAAGGCAGCCCCAGCTCAACGGAGGAAGCTGGTAGTCCACAAGGTGCAAAAGCAGGAGGAGAGGATGAGGTGCATAAAGGCCATTTCCCAGGCCAAGCAGGGAGAATGGATGAGATGGGAAAGTGTGGAACAACGCAAGATTGGCTGGCAAGACCTATGGTCAATGGAACAGAGCATGATCAGTTTCCTCATCAGGTCAACATATGATGTGCTCCCATCACCACAGAACCTACACCTCTGGGTAGGAGAGGTTCCCTCATGTCCTTTGTGTTCATCACCTGCAACATTAAGACACATTTTGACAGGATGTAAGGTGGCTCTTAGCCAAGAACGGTTTACTTGGTTTACATGACCAGGTGCTGCAATGTTTGGCCTTAGCATTATTATTATTATTATTATTATTATTATTATTATTATTATTATTATTATTATTATTTCTTAGCAGACACACTTATCCAGGGCAACTTACAATTGTTACAAGATATCACATTATTTTTACATACAATTACCCATTTATACAGTTGGGTTTTTTACTGGAGCAATCTAGGTAAAGTACCTTGCTCAAGGGTACAGCAGCAGTGTCCATTGAACCCATGACCCTCCAGTCAAGAGTCCAGAGCCCTAACCACTACTCCACACTGCTGCCCATGGATGACAAGCATAACATGACCAATAAGTTGCAACCTGTTCCCTCAAAACATTACACACAACATTACACACAAAAGACAACTTTCCTTCGCCCAGGAGAGCAACCACCAAGAAAAGGGTTAAAAACCAATCCTCGCCCAGGACAACTGATAACTGCTAGAGACTGGAAAATGCTGGCAGATGTTGGTCAACGGACGGCTTATTTTTCCACCTGAGATTGCCACCACTAACCTTCGACCAGATATTGTCTTGTGGTCTGGATCAGCACGCCTTGTTCACCTGGTAGAGTTAACAGTGCCATGGGAGGATGCTGTAGATGAGGCATATGAGAGGAAGAGACTGCGGTATGCTCAACTAGCCACTGAAGCGGAACAGCGAGGATGGAGAGTTCGGGTTTACCCAGTGGAGGTGGGTTTTTGAGGATTTGTTGCACAATCTTCAACCCGGTTTCTCAGAGACGTTGGATTCAGTGGCCAAGAGTTGTGTCGCACAGTGAAGAACTTATCTGAAGCAGCAGAGAGGAGCAGCAACTGGCTGTGGTTGAGACTGGCTGGGGACCTCAAGCACAATAGAACGGGCAAGTAAGCTGGGCTGAGTTGAGTGGGGGATGAAGGGGGGTGATGCTGGGACACCAGAATCACTGTCGAGCCGTCTTGAGGTGTCGTGGGCTTGTTGACGAAACTCTGAGGATGGAAGGTGCCCACTTGAAGACCCCAGAGATGTACCCTACTTAGCTCAATCCAGACGGTTGTCATGTTGATGCGCTGGGGAGACCGCACTGTGGTTGATCTCCGGAGCCAGCATCGCAGCCGTTGTGTGTGCTGATGCGCTAGGGAGGCAATAAGCTGATCCCTGGAGCCAGCATTACACTTCAGCCATCAACACCAGAAAGAAGGATATCTACATCATCATATGGAAGGAAGCGCAAATGGATGGAGACACAGACGGATCACATAAATTTACTGTAAAGCTACGTCTTGGTTGGTGCTTATCTTGGCGAGAGCCGAGTTCAAATCAGCATGCCTTTTGTTTAATGTGTGATTCTGAAGCTAAATAGCGATCAATCTTATTTTCTCCAAAGACACATTAAGATATGCAAAGCAATTACCTCTATCTGCATATACAGTTTCTTTGGGAAATATCTTGACACGAAATAATCAATCACTGAAATATACTTTTGCTTTTTTTTGCTTTGTCGTCCATTTCTACTATTTTACCCCCAATGCTGAAAACTAGATTTTAGCAACCTAAATCAAAACAATGCAGCACCAACTTTGTACAACCCCCTACTGCACAGTACAGGTCACATAAAAGCAGTAAATACGCACTGATAGGCTGATCAAAACTTTGTCATTCAAATAGTAAACAAGAACGTTAACTGCTTTGGAGAATTTATTTTGTAAATGTTACTTGTGGACGTTTTTTGCTTGTTTGTTTTTTGCTTAAGTGCAATGCAAACGGGAAGGCGAATGAATCAAAAAGCGCTATCTATAGAAGACGCGTAGTTTGCGTTGCTTGCGTTGTGCAGTAGTTCATTTAAAAAAGGTCTTTTTTTCCTCTCTGTACTTGTTTGTATGCATTGGACCCTAAGGGGTGAATTCCGCGGTGACTCCTTGTGGCGGAGTGTCCCGCCCCTATTTATTATTATTTGTATTTTTGTTTGCGGCGCGGGTAAAAGCGCCGCGTCTTTTATTATTATTTAAAAACCCCGTGAGGATGCATGGCTGATCAGCTACTGATTACTTAAATAGCTGACAGTCATGCATCCTTACCAAACGCGTGCAGACTCTGGCCGGGGGATAATAAGATAATTACCAACTAGTTAAATCCCTCGGCCAGAGTATATAAACCTGCAGCTCTCTGCACTTGATGTTGGGGTGTTGGAGTAGAGAGTACGGGGAGCGGAGAGAGGAGAGAAGGATAATATTTAAAAAACAATTGCTAATACGTGCTGGATAATCCAGCACGGCACTTACTTGTTTGTTTATTTATTCGTTTGGCCCTCGTGCCCTTTTGTTTGTATTTTGTTTAAATATTTTGTTTGTTTGTTATTAAATACGCTGAGTGCTTTTGCACTCAGTTTCACCCGCCCATCCACTGTTTGGAGTCAGTTACTTCCTGGTCCGTGACGTCATCCACCACACCACTGCGAGCCAGACTGTCACATATGGTGTCCTGCGTGGGACAAAACAAACGCCTCCAATAGCCGGACCAGGAAAGAAAAGCTCGTTTTTTTTGTTCGTTTTTTTTTCAAAGTGTTTTTGTGTGGTTTTTGGGGAAAAAAAAAAAAAAAAAAAAAAAAAAAAAGAAAATATGGGAAGAAGCGGACGGAGGAAGCAGCAGCTACAGCAGCGTGGGGCCGGTCGCAGGTCCCACTGTAGCTCAACCATGCTGGACGTCTGCCCCACCTGCTTGAAAGGTGAGGAGTGGTGCTTCGCTGTTGGGGAGGTGGGTCACATAGCACCCGACCAACCCCCTCCATGGCAGGAGAAAGAGGAGCCAGAGCGTCCAGTGAGGGAGGACCTGCATCCTCCAAAGAGGACGAATGCACTCTCCTCTGAGGGAGTCTGGGACTGGCTGGTGGAGCCGGGGAGGGATTATGAGGAAGCCCTCCCTGCAGTGATCAACCTCCTGTGGGCAAGAGATGGGGAGCGCTGGGAGGCCTGGGAACAGCAACACCACCCAGCTTCCCTCCCAGACATCGCAGCCATGGTGTTCAACTACCTGGCTGCGGATATGGGAGAGACCCTGCTGCTGCCATCTCCAGCACAAAAGGGAGAGGAGCCATCGCTACCGTCTCCACCAGCAGAGGGAGAGGAGCCATCGCTGCCGTCTCCAGCGCCAGAGGGAGAGGAGCCATCGCTGCCGTCTCCAGCGCCAGAGGGAGAGGAGCCATCGCTGCCGTCTCCAGCGCCAGAGGGAGAGGAGCCATCGCTGCCGTCTCCAGCGCCAGAGGGAGAGGAGCCATCGCTGCCGTCTCCAGCATCAGAGGGAGAGGAGCCATCGCTGCCGTCTCCAGCGCCAGAGGGAGAGGAGCCATCGCTGCCGTCTCCAGCGCCAGAGGGAGAGGAGCCATCGCTGCCGTCTCCAGCGCCAGAGGGAGAGGAGCCATCGCTGCCGTCTCCAGCATCAGAGGGAGAGGAGCCATCGCTACCGTCTCCAGCATCAGAGGGAGAGGAGCCATCGCTACCGTCTCCAGCATCAGAGGGAGAGGAGCCATCGCTGCCGTCTCCAGCATCAGAGGGAGAGGAGCCATCGCTACCGTCTCCAGCATCAGAGGGAGAGGAGCCATCGCTACCGTCTCCACCAGCAGAGGGAGAATGCCTGCTGGTTTCGCCTCCACAGCCTGGGGAGGAGCCCGAACGTCCTACGCCCGAGTGGGAGGAGCCCGAACGTCCTACGCCCGAGTGGGAGGAGCCCGAACGTCCTACGCCCGAGTGGGAGGAGCCCGAACGTCCTACGCCCGAGTGGGAGGAGCCCGAACGTCCTACGCCCGAGTGGGAGGAGCCCGAACGTCCTACGCCCGAGTGGGAGGAGCCCGAACGTCCTACGCCCGAGTGGGAGGAGCCCGAACGTCCTACGCCCGAGTGGGAGGAGCCCGAACGTCCTACGCCCAAGAGGGGGGAGTCGGTGCGTCCACAGCCCAAGAGGGAGGAGTCGGTGCGTCCACAGCCCAAGAGGGAGGAGTCGGTGCGTCCACAGCCCAAAGAGGGGGGAGTCGGTGCGTCCATAGCCCAAGAGGTGGAAGTCTGCGCTTCCACAGCCTTAGGACCCAAGCTGCAGTCCCAAGAGCCAGAAGGGGAGGAGTTACAGGCTCAACCCCCTGAATTTTTCTGGGGGGGAGAAGGGCAGGATGCTGGTGTTCCCCAGCAGCCTCTATTTATGCTGCTGAAGGGAGCACGGCACACGCCAGCCCAGCCGCCACAGCCTCCCTCTGAGTGGCCAGCATCCGCCCCATCGCCTCTGCCTCCACCACCACCAGGAGCAGAGCAGCAGGAGCTGCCTCTGTCTCCACCACCACCAGGAGCAGGGCAGCAGGAGCTGCTTCTGTCTCCACCATCACCAGGAGCAGAGCAGCAAGAGCTGCCTCTGCCTCCGCCACCTCCACTAGCAGAGGGTGAATGCCTGCTGGTTCCACATCCACCGTCGTGGGAGGACTGCTTGCCCCTCCCACCTCCACCAGCAGAGGGTGAATGCCTGCTGGTTCCGCCTCCACCGTCGTGGGAGGACTGCTTGCCCCTCCCACCTCCACCAGCAGAGGGTGAATGCCTGCTGGTTCTGCCTCAACCGTCGTGGGAGGACTGCTTGCCCCTCCCACCTCCACCAGCAGAGGATGAATACCTGCTGGTTCCGCCTCAGCCGCCGTGGGAGGACTGCTTGCCACTCCCAGCTCCACCAGCAGAGGGTAAATACCTGCTGGTTCCGTCTCAGCCGCTGTGGGAGGACTGCTTTCCCCTCCCACCATCGCCATTGCCTGGGGATGGCTGTTCTGCATCGCCTGGGGCTGCCTTTTGTTCTCCACAGGACACAGGGTACGAGGGAGAAGTGGAGCTCCCGCTGCCGCCTCCATGGCCAGGGGCTCCCCTCCCGAGTTCGCCTTCCGAGGGTCCGCTGCGGCTGCCGTCGCCTTCCGAGGGTCCGCTGCTGCTGCCGTCGCCTTCCGAGGGTCCGCTGCTGCTGCCGTCGCCTTCCGAGGGTCCGCTGCTGCTGCCGTCGCCTTCCGAGGGTCCGCTGCTGCTGCCGTCGCCTTCCGAGGGTCCGCTGCTGCTGCCGTCGCCTGGGGTCGCCAGGGATCCTGCTTCGCCTGGGGTCGTCGAGGGTCCGGCTTTGCCTGGGGTCGCCAGGGATCCTGCTTCGCCTGGGGTCGCTACACGATGGCCGGAGCTCCATGAAAGGGAGCTGCCAGAAATGAAGAAAGGGGGGGAGGTCAGGAGACCAGCTCCCCCAGCCGCACTTTCGCGGCTGGAGATCATGTGGTCGGAGCCCCACGGAGGGGAACTGCCGGCCATGAAGAAGGGGGGAGAGGTCAGGAGACCAGCTCCCCCAGCCGCACTTTCGCGGCAGGATAGAGTGTGGCGGGAGCCCCGGAAGAGGGAACTGCCGGCCACGAAGAATGGGGGGGTGCCAGAGATTCCACCATGGCCACCCCCCAGAAGTAACTTGCTTCCCCCTCTTCCGGGACTTTAAGACTGAGGGGGGAGGTGGCCGTTGGGGCCATGTGTGCTGCGCACAAGGGGGGGCATGTGTGGCGGAGTGTCCCGCCCCTATTTATTATTATTTGTATTTTTGTTTGCGGCGCGGGTAAAAGCGCCGCGTCTTTTATTATTATTTAAAAACCCCGTGAGGATGCATGGCTGATCAGCTACTGATTACTTAAATAGCTGACAGTCATGCATCCTTACCAAACGCGTGCAGACTCTGGCCGGGGGATAATAAGATAATTACCAACTAGTTAAATCCCTCGGCCAGAGTATATAAACCTGCAGCTCTCTGCACTTGATGTTGGGGTGTTGGAGTAGAGAGTACGGGGAGCGGAGAGAAGGATAATATTTAAAAAACAATTGCTAATACGTGCTGGATAATCCAGCACGGCACTTACTTGTTTGTTTATTTATTCGTTTGGCCCTCGTGCCCTTTTGTTTGTATTTTGTTTAAATATTTTGTTTGTTTGTTATTAAATACGCTGAGTGCTTTTGCACTCAGTTTCACCCGCCCATCCACTGTTTGGAGTCAGTTACTTCCTGGTCCGTGACGTCATCCACCACACCACTGCGAGCCAGACTGTCACACTCCTCAATTAAACGATTTCCGTGAAATCGCGATTTAGGTAGATCCCTAACTATAAACAAAGCCACAAAGACACACACACTGATACACTCTCTCACTCGGTCTCACCTTGGCTCTGATCACTGTGCAGTGCAGGGAGCTTGTGTGTTTCTCATATAGGAGGGTGAACTCCAGCATTCCTAAAGCAGCTGAGAGAGTGAGACAGGAGAGAGGAGAGCGAGATTATATTCACAAGGAATCGATTCTTCTGAAATTGGTTCTTTTGAATCCAAAAAACACACTAACATACTGACAGACAACCAGACAGACACACTGTGGCAGGGTGAAAGCCCTTAGCGTAAGTGTGTGTGTGGATCAACCAACATTACAAAAAAAACAAAACAATGTAAAAACATGTTTTAATTGACAAAAATCATTTTTATTAAATATCCTTCCACCTCTGCCTGACCTTAGAAAAAATAGTCCATTAAAACATAACATATAAAACCAAAAATGCATTAATTAAAAAATAATTTCAGATGTTGAATTGAACATTGCCTTTGAAAGTGCAGTTTTGATTTGTTACACTTCTTCACTTCTTGTAATTCTTGGTTTATTCATTACATTTTAAAGTAAAATATTACTGTCCATTTTCATCGTGACACAGCACAGATGAGTCTGCCTTTATATCACACAGACCCTTCCTCACAAGACCTGCAATAGTATCAGGTGAGAGTGTTGTTTTTTTTTTAATCATCCTTTGTTATCTGGGGTAGTAACAGGAGGCATCCATACCAGATTTGTGCTGCTGCTTCACAGTGGCGAGAAAGACATTATTTGCATGGAATACCTGGTTACTTATCAAACTGACTTTGCAATTTACAGCTTGGCAACGTGGAGAACTACTGGGCCAGTGTTAAGAAACCATTTAAAACAATGCAGGGCACAGCAGAAGACATGATACCATCGTACCTGGACACATTTAAAAGATATGGCAGGAATTGTCTAGTTCAATTCAGCATCAGATCACACAGCTGCATAGGGGGTGGGTCCGGTGGCAGCAGGCAGGCAGACTGAAAAACCGACAGCAGGAGCAACGGCAACAAAACATCTTTTTAACCCCAAATCTTTTGTGAAAAGCTGAAAGTTTAAGAGATATTTTTTAAACTATTTATTTTCAAAATGGGATATGGAAACGCCGTAGTTCAGGGAGAAGGAACAGAGCGATCAGAATGGTGAATTTTTATTTGAATACTTTTGCTTTTTTTTCACTACTTTAATTAATCATTGGTGTCCGATTCAGATTCATTCTATTTCTCATGTACAATTCGGTTTCCCAAAAGTTCAACATTTACATAAATCTCATTGGTCATGTTTATTGTGGTAAATTCCAATATGTCTGCCGTTTTTGTTTTTAAATTCTAGTGGCGTATGGATATCTGCCAGTGATTTGCCCGTTTTTTTAAAAAAGTGCCGACCCATTGTGATAAGCTGTAATATCAACACCCCCATGTGACCTGTTTTGACCAATCAGGATAGAGTATTTAAAAATACCCATTTTATAAATTATATATATTATTATTTTATTTCTTAGACGCCCTTATCCAGGGTGACTTACAATTGTTACACGATATCACATTATTTTTTTTACATACAATTACCCATTTATACAGTTGGGTTTTTACTGGAGCAATCTAGGTAAAGTACCTTGCCCAAGGGTACAACAGCAGGGTCCCCGACCGGGGATTGAACCCACAACCCTCTGGTCAAGAGTCCAGAGCCCTAACCACTACTCCACACTGCTGCGATATATATATACACAGACTAACTTCACTATAACAAACCCTTCTTGCAACAAACCCCCTTTTTTAACGATCCTAACAGCAAGAACCAATTTTTTCAATGCAAATTAGCCCTATTAGAACGATGTGTGTACAGGATCGACGTGGATACAACGATCTCAGTACTGATTGACACAGTGTCAAGTGTGTTATTGTCTCAGTGAAAAGAAAGACCATTGTTGACTAATTGAAAGATAACGCTAATTCAAAAATGACCTCTTGTAGTATGAATCATGCAATCATTACCCAGTCATCTTCACACAAACTGCAACCAGGCAACGGGCGTGTAGCAGGGCGGTAGTAAGCCCTGCTGTTTAAATGTATTTCTTTATTTTAGAACAGGGTTTCCCCCTCCGCCCCTGTGTTATTTTGTATTTTTTGTTTATGTATTTATTATTTATGACGGCGAGTTATCGTTTTTATTTTAAAACGTGTTCTGGCAGAGGTGAGATTGGTGCTCGTGCCAGGAATAATTAAACTCGTGCAGATTGTGGCCGAGGGGTAATAGAATAATTGCCAGCTAGTTAAACCCCTCAGCCACGGTATAAAAAGCCTGCAGCTCTCCATGTTCCAGGTGGGTGTATTAGGAGTGAGAGCGGAGAGAACAAGGCAAGAGAGAGAAAACGAAACTTAAAAATTAAATACAGGAACAGTGACAGCAGTTGCCCAGTCTGCCCTGTGTTGTTTTGTAGTATGTTTTGTGTTCGAGATTTGTTTTGTTTCACCTTTTTATTTCGGTCTGTGAGCAAGTCTTTTTGTTAAAAACTTTTATTTATTTTTTGTATTATTTTGATAAAACGGCAGTACTTGGTGTCAGTATTTTTCCCTTCCTGCTTCTAACCTGACGTCACCGACCCAGCCACCCTGTCACAGGGCGTGAGGAGCAATCTACTCTGGATAGTTTTTTTTCAATCGAAAGGACATGTAATTACTTCAGCATGTACATGCTTTGCTTTTTCATTTCTTTACTGTTTTCTCTGAAACATAAAGTAAACAAACGGGTTTGTTTTGTGTGCTTTTTGGAGTTGTTGTTGTGTTTGATCAAATGATTGTTTACAGACGGGCGCTCAATTGAGGCTTGCTGCCTGCCTGTCTTGTATGTGTGTTACCATTGTTGGTAACATCACATGACCCGTTTGTTTACTTTCTGTTTTGTGTTTAATAAATCCTGTGCACCTGTGCCAGTGTTTCAACTCCGAATCTTCTGTCTTGCAATTATTATTATTATTATTATTATTAATTTCTTAGCAGACGCCCTTATCCAGGGCTACTTACAATTGTTACAAGATATCACATTATACAGATATCACATTATTTTTACATACAATTACCCATTTGTACAGTTGGGTTTTTACTGGAGCAATCTAGGTAAAATACCTTGCTCAAGGGTACAACAGCAGTGTCCCCCACTGGGGATTGAACCCACAACCCTCCAGTCAAGAGTCCAGAGCCCTAACCACTACTCCACACTGCTGCCCTACCCACTGCTGCAATGCGATTACCCACACATGTGACACAAGTACCTTGTCACAATACTGTTTAAATGTTGATCAATGTTAAGGAATCTTCATAAGTACTAAATATTGATGTCAATTTAAATTTGCCGTTTTGTCATTATTCTGATACAGAAAAATGCCAAACCCTATTATAGTGAACACCCTGATGTAACGAACATTTCTCCAGGTCCCAGGGAGGTTCATTATAGTGAAGCCATTGTGTGTGCTGATGCTCTGAGGAGGCAAAATAAGCTGATCCCTGGAGCCAGCATTACAGCCATCAACACCAGACAGAAGGATATCTACATCACCAGATGGAAGGAAGCGCAAATGGATGGAAACACAGATGGATCACATTAGTTTACTGTAAAGCTACATGTTAGTTGGTGCTTATGTTTGCGAGAGCCGAGTTAAAATCAGCATGAAGTGTTGTGTTTTGGTTTATTGTTTAATTGTTTTGCTTTTGTTAATCAGTTTTGTTAATTGTTTTATTATTTAATTATCCCCTGCACCTGGGTGGTAACTGGAAATTAGCACCAGGTGCAGGGTATAAAGGACAGTCAGTCAGTTTGCTCGGGGCTGCTGAGGAGAATGAGGCGGATAAGGTGCTCTGCTTCCGAGCAGTCGAGAGGAAAGAGCGTGTGCAATTTAAACCTGTGTGGTTTGTGTAAAGTTGTTTGTGTTACAGGTAAACAGCTTAGCAGTCCTGTGAGGTAGTCAGGGAGTTACCTGTGTAGTCAGCGCTCCAAAACAGAGTTAGATGTTTATTTTGTGTTTGTTTTATTTTTTGTTTTGTTTTGTGAATTAAAATAGCGCGTCAGCGCATAAAAAAAATCCATTCCTGTGTGTGTTGGGTCAATTTTTAAAGGGGCAAGAACCCGTGTGGCAGCGGTTCTTATATATATCTATTACAGTGGCTCTCAAAAGTATTCACCCCCTTGGACTTTTCCACATTTTATTTTGTTACACAATGGAATCAAAATGGATTTAATTAGGAGTTTTTGCCACTGATCAACACAAAAAAGACCATAATGTCAAAGTGAAAAATAAAATCTACAAATTGTTCTAAATTAATTACAAATATAAAACAGAAAATAATTGATTGCATAAGTATTCATCCCCTTTGCTATGACACACCTTAATAAGCTCTGGTGCAACCAATTGTCTTTAGAAGTCACATAATTAGTTGAATGGAGTCCACCTGTGTGCAATTAAGGTGTTTCACATGATTTCAGGTTAAATACACCTGTCTCTGGGAGGTCCCCCAGTTGGTTAGTACATTTCCTAACAAAAACTACATCATGAAGACAAAGGAACATTCAAAGCAAATCCGGAATACGGTTCTTCAAAAGCACCAATCAGGGGTAGGATATAAGAACATTTCCAAGGCATTGAATATTCCCCGGAGCACAGTAAAGTCCATTATTAAGAAATGGAGAGAATATGGCATAACTGTGAATCTGTCTAGAACAGGCCGTCCTCAAAAATGGAGTGTCCAGGTGAGAAGGGCACTAGTCAGGGAGGCCACCAAGAGCCCTATGGCAACTCTAAAGGAGTTACAGTCTTCCACGGCTGAGCTGGGAGACACTGTGCATATAGCAACAATAGCCCGGGTGCTTCACAAAACTGGCTTTTATGGGAGAGTGGCAAAAAGAAAGCCATTGTTGAAAAAAACTCACATCAAATCTTGGCTAGAGTTTGCCAGAAGGCATGTGGGAGACTCTGAGACCAAGTGGAAGAAGATTCTATGGTCTGATGAGACCAAAATAGAGCTTTTTGGCCTCAACGCTAAGCGCTATGTTTGGCGCAAGCCTAACACCGCACATCATCCTGAGAACACCATCCCTACCGTGAAGCATGGTGGTGGCAGCATCATGCTATGGGGATGCTTCTCTGCATCAGGGCCTGGAAAGCTTGTGAAGATAGGAGGGCAAAATGGATGCAGCAAAGTACAGAGAAATCCTGGAGGAAAACCTGCTGAAGTCTGCAAGAGACATAAGAAAGTTTACAAACGAGAGGAGGCCATTCAGCCCATCTTTCAGACCTGGGACTTGGGAGAAGATTCATCTTACAGCAGGACAATGACCCCAAACATACAGCCAAAGCCACACTGGAGTGGCTTAAAAACAAAAAGGTCAATGTCGTGGAGTGGCCCATTCAAAGCCCGGACCTCAAACCAATTGAGAATATGGGGAAAGAGTTAAAGATTTTGCAAAGACGAATGCGCAAAAAGTGTCCAGATGTGCAAAGCTGGTAGAGACTTATCCAAATAGACTCATGGTTGTAATTGCTGCCAAAGGTGCCTCTACCAAATATTGACTCAAGGGGGTGAATACTTATGCAATCAATTATTTTCTGTTTTGTATTTGTAATTAATTTAGAACAATTTGTAGATTTTATTTTTCACTTTGACATTATGGACTTTTTTGTGTTGATCAGTGGCAAAAACTCCTAATTAAATCCGTTTTGATTCCATGTTGTAACACAATAAAATATGGAAAAGTCCAAGGGGGGTGAATACTTTTGAGAGCCACTGTATATATTGGCAGGTTGGCAGGGACGGGGTTAAAGAATGTGGCTGAAGCCTTAATTGAATGATTAATGGTTAATTGAGCTCCAGCCACATGCAGGGAGAAAGCCTTTTTCTGGAAAGGTGTTACTTGGTGTGAATTGCAGAATTGTTTTGTTTACCCTTTTATTCTGGCTCTCGTGCCGTGTTTGATTTGTGTTTGTTGTTTAATAAACGTGTGCAATGGTGCTTAAACTGCAGCTTCTTGACTCTGAGTCTCATTCTTGACTCTATCCTGCTAGACAGACACAGACAGACAGACAGACAGACAGGCAGGCAGGCAGACACTCACTTGAGTCATCGCTGTCACAGCTATCCCATTCAGTTGAGGTGTCTGTGATGGACTGCAGGCTAGGTTGCCCTGTCGCCCCCTGCCCTGGCACCTGCCCCTGCCCCTGGCCCTGCCCCGCAGGGCTGACAGGCCCCTCGGCCCCCGTGGGGGAGAACCGAGGGAAGTAATCTGAGATCTGACGGATAGGTCTGATCGGCCCGGGACACACATCGATAGCCATGTGCTCCTGAATAGACACAGAGAGCTTGTTACCTCTACGAACAGTCATTCAGCTAGAGGAGATGGAAAGAGAGGGGGAGAGGGGATAGAGAAGAGAAATAAATAAATAAATAGTTAGATCAATTGTACTAGTTCAACGTTGTCGTAGTCGGCACTATTTGTATTAACAGCCAGAGAGAGAGTGGAAGGGAGACCCAATAGACTGTTTAATTGCTCACCGGGGAGATGAAAGGAGGGAGAGAATGATGGGCTGAGACAGGTGAAGCTGACAATGGACTGTTTAATTACACACTTGGGAGAGAGAGAGAGAGTAAGAGAAGACAGAGAGAAAGATATGATAATATTGACAGTGCAATGTAGGAATTGAAAAGAGGGAGGGAGGGAGAGGAGAGACATTAGTATACAACTGTTGCATGTTTAGTGATAAATATCGGAGAGAGAGAGAGAGAGAGAGAGAGAGAGAGAGAGAGAGAGAGAGAGAGAGAGAGAGAGGTATGGCTAATGTTTATAGTTTTATAGTAAATTGAGAAAGCAGGGGGAGAGGAGAGATGAGAGATGAGGAGAGGGAGAGAGGAGAGAAGTGGAATTTGATAGATGTGTTTTGATCTATCATCTTTTTTGTTTACCTTGATTGACTTGATTTGAATTAAAAAAAATGTCTCTTTGCAAACACAGAGATGAAGGGAGAGAGAGTGTGAGAGACTGATAGAAAGAGATGTGTAAACAAAAGGATGTTTTCATTAGAAGAGAAAGGGGGAGGGTGGGGGGATAGAGAGGGAGAAACATTTGCTGCATTAACTTTGGAAATGCTTGTATGCACTTCCCCTCTCTCCCCCCTGTCCCCTATCTCCTTTCCTCTATCCCCTCCCCCTTTTCTCTACCCTCCCTATCCCTTTCTTTCCCTCCTCCCTATCACTTCTTCTCCCTCTTTCCCCTCTCTCCCTCTTTCTTCTATCACCTCTATCGCTCTCATCCTCTCATCCCCCTCTTCATCCCCATCAGCATATTAAGAAAAAGGAAGTAGACAATTTAGCCAAAGAAAGATAATATTTGAATACATTGGCAGAAAATTCCAAATAAACTAATTAAAATATATAAAGTAAGAAAGAATGAAAATATTTTAACAAGCAGAAAAAGGAGACAGAAACTAAAATAATATTTGAATGTTTTAGCAGATGAAAGAAATGAAAGAACATTCTCGAATACATTAGCAGAAATTTACAATCAATTAACCCAGAAAGAAAGGATAGATAGTAGATAGATAGACATGAATATAGAGTGATAGATAGATATATAATAGATATAGACTGATTGATGGAAAAACAGATAAATAGATAGATAGAATAATAGAATAATACAGACAGACTGATACATTTCTTATTGACATGCTTCCCTGTTATACTATTTCTCCTTACCTTAGCTGTGATGGAGTGAGTGTGAGATTTCCCAGATAAATGAGTGCAGTGTTGAGGTATGTCCCAATCGATATGGGGAGGGGGGGGGGGGGGGTTGCTGGAGAGTCTTCAAGGGGGAGGATTCCCAAAAATATTTAAAAAAACAACAAAAACAAAAAACAGAATGTGTAAATTGTAATCCTGACAAGAAAGAGGCTGAGTGAGAAAGAGAGAGAGAGAAGAGAGAGAGGGAGATAGAAGACAGTTACTGCATTCCTTGAGTCTTGTATCTGTGTGTATGATTCTCTCTTTCCCCTCCTCTCTCTCCCTTCCCCTCTCTCCCCTCCTCTCTCTTTCTCTCCTCCTCTCCCTTCCTCACAATCTCCCCTCCTCTTTCTCTCTCTTTCTCTCTCTGTCTCAAAATGTTTCCTTCTAATTTGTCTCTCCTCTCTCCTTCCTATTCATCTCTCCTCTCTTCATGCCCCCTCTCTTCTCCCCTCTCTCCCTCATTCACCATCTCTTCTCATTCCTCTTCTCCATTCTCTCTTTCACTCCCCCTCTTCCCCTCACACTCCCTATTTCCCTCCCCCTCTCTTTTCTCTCCCCCTTCTCCCATATCATCTCTCCCCTCTCCCTTATTCAATCTCTCTTCTCTCTCTCCCCTCTCTCCTGTCCCCTTCCCCTTTCTCCCCCATTCCCTCTCTCTTCTCTCGCTCTCCCCTCTTTCCTTTCTCCTCTATTCCCTCTCTCTTCTCTCTCTCCCCTCTTTCCTTTCTGCCCTATTCCCTCTATCTCTCCCAGTGATGGACAGATCGACTCCCTCCCTTTTCTCTCTCAGAGATAATTACTGACCCTGGCATAGCGAGGGCGTGTGTCAGGCTGTCAATAAACGAGTGTAGACTTCACTTTACAAAATCAGACCAGTCAAGAAAAAACAGATTGAGAGAAACTTAATAAATTCAATGACAAACGTTTCCACTAGAAGATTGTTAGCACTCCTTTAAAGAGAGGACCAGTGATAATAAAGCTAATGAGAGCTAAGAGAATGGATTTTAAAGCTGGTTAGCCTCTCTCTCTCCTCTTTCTCTTTCTCTCTCATATATCTCACTCCTCTAGCTCAGTGTGTTTCCTCTGCGGGAGGCCTGTCACTTTAACTCAATGTCATCTGTGTGCTGATTGGCTGAAGGCAGAGGCAACAGGGCTGTGTCACCCGAGTGTCAAAACTCACTTCCAATTCCCACGGACCAGACACTGAAAATAAAATAAAACAAATTATACAGAATTGTAGTTTTTTTTTACATTTTCACTCCTTGCTCTTTCTTTCTTTTTCCGTCATTATTTCTTATTAAAAAACACAAACAGTTTGTTCAGCTTCATTAACTCAGGTGTTTATGGAATGAGAAACTTCAGCTTAAAATGTTTAAGGAAAATCACAACAGATTAAAATGTATTCAGACTGAATAGTTTTTAATCTGTTGTGATTAAACAGTTTCTAACAAGCAGGACCTACCAAACACCAGCACTGAGGGCTTCAGTTAGACGTAGGCACCCTACTTTTAACAATAACCCCTCCCTGTTACAAGTGACCCCGAAACCTCTCCTCTTGTACAAGTCTCTTGCACTCTTTGAGTGGAATGTGTACGAGGAGGTGGGAGTATGTGGCCCTTTGATTGAGCCATCTTAATTTCTGTGCAGTTTTCCCACTGGTGATGGAAGTGAATATGAAGCCTGGGAACGTTGTGACATGAAAAATGGTGAGTTCTGGACTAATCCTGTGTTTGGGATGGAAGACATTCTCGTTAAAGTGACCTTAGTGAAGTGGGTGAACATATCAGGCTGTGTGGTCCAGTGGTTAAAGGAAAGGGCTTGTAACCAGGAGGTCCCTGGTTTAAATCCCAGCTAACTCACTGTGTGACCCTAAGCAAGTCACTTAACTTCCTTGTGCTCTGTCTTCGCGTGAGACGTTGTAAGTGACTCTGCAGCTGATGCATAGCTCACACACCCTAGTCTCTGTAAGTCGCCTTGGATAAAGACGTCTGCTAAATAAACAAATAATAATAATAACACTTACAGATCTAACAGTCATTCCGGATGGGAGTCTCTCTTTAAAAAAAGGGGCCAAGCAGATACACTCCTTTGCTCAGATGTGACTCTCAAAGGTGCAGAAATGGATTGACCCAAACTGGACCATTAATCTGCCCAGCTTGTACAAGTATGATTTAGCATTGTAAAAGTATGTAGTAATGCAGAAGCAGTAATGTTTTCTCATTTAAATATTAGTCAACAAAATGTCAAGCGAATTGAATGTTTGGATTGTGGGTCTGTATACCCTGTGAAATGGGCACATCTGGGACCATTAGTGTGCTTGATGGAAGTCCCACTAGCAGGGTACAAGTGTTTTGCAGGTACTGAAGACTGTCACCCACATCTGTGATGCAAGGAGATGGATTCTGAAACCAGCAGTGGCTTTTACAGATCCATTAAGAGCTGAGCCTGATGCAGATTTTCAGACATGCTTGGAGCAAGCCGATACTTGGAGAATGTGATTAGAATGTACTGTGTGAAGCTGTGATAATATTAAGTATTGCAATAATTCTATAATATGTTTTAAAAGATGGTAAGGCCAGCAGAAGTGCTATTGCAGCAACATTATGAGCAGGATAGCAGGATTTGAACTTAAAAAAACAAGCAAGCAATGGTCTAAATGTTAAAAAGCTAGTCTATGTGCCTCTGTGAGTGGAATGAACATTAATCACTGGTAGCTGTTTGAAACTAAGATGTGGGCATCTTCTTATCAGTAGATATACTGGTATGCGCAGTCTCTTGAATTTAGCAGAACTATAATCTAATGTAATCCATTTGAAAATAGGCTTACAGCCTGGTTTCCCTAAAACAGTAACTCCTGCTAGAAAACAGGCCTCTTGAATTCTTATCTGTAAGTAGGTAAGTTTTGCTGTCAAAGAAGAAATATATTTTAGACCAAGGCTAGTCTAATCTACAAGCAGGTGTTATATATATAAAAAACACCTCTCTATATACATTCTTATCTCAATCAGTACCAAACATATTGTTAGTTTAAAGGTTACCTCACATATTTTAGGGATTAGAAAATAGGGAGCAGGTAATATTAATCTTAAAGGAGTAAACCGGACAATATGACCATATTATTAACGTTAGTGATAAGGGCTGTCTAAAAATTCCAGATGTTTTAAGTTTAATTAAGCCTTATGACACACGAAGGAGGGGAGAATTGCTATAAAAGATCGAGTGAAAAGGCAGTATGATATCAATCTAAAAACCTGATCCACTTTCTGCATTGCTGTCTTGAGGAATCATAAGAACATAAGAAAGTTTACAAACGAGAGGAGGCCATTCGGCCCATTTTGCTCGTTTGGTTGTTAGTAGCTTATTGATCCCAGAATCTCATCAAGCAGCTTTTTGAAGGATCCCAGGGTGTCAGCTTCAACAACATTACTGAATCTTGATTGACTAAAGGCGTTTGAACTTAAATAATTATTTGGGTAAGCATACTATACTTTCCTTTATATATATCTCGGTATACTGGAGTGTGTAATAGGGTATAGGATTTATATTTAGTTATAGGGAATTCGTATATTTGCTGCTATTTTTGGGTGCTATAACCTTAAACATTTATTTGTAACCATTTTATTATATAAAATTGATACTGACAGTTGTACAGGATACTGGATTTCCCTCGAGATAGGATCTGATGTGGCTTGTAGCCTCCTGAGCCATTATTAATCACACAATAAAGCAAAGGATTAGATATATATACTCTGAATCGTTAAACACAAGATGAGATTGAGTCTGTGTGATTTTTCTTGATTGTATAAAAGTTGGATATGTTAATACGTGTATGCCAGTACTCAAACTGACCACGTAAAGGAGTTTAAACACCTTTATGTCCTCCTAAAACATCTCCCCTGGATATTTAAGTGGTATAGAAATAAAAGAAGTATGTGTTTCGTGACAACCTCTATCTCTATCTGTATATCTAGCTGTGGGATTGTAAGGAGCATTAATCAATTATTGTTTTTAATGTATTCATTGTGACTTTTACGTTTGGGTAATTTTATAGCTAAAAGAGTATTTTCAAATCTATTTTTCTATCTGCTCTCCTGGGGGTTTTCCCAGTTTAATACATCCCATCCCATCACCACAGCAGTGGTTGCTAGGCAACAAGGAGGATGAGTTCCGATCATTAAGAGATCGGGAGAGAGGGAGAGTGAGAGGAGAGTGGGGGGATGTTGAATATGTTGTATGTTTGCTGCGTTAATTTTGGCAATAAAAAATGTGTGTGTGTGTGAGAGAGATGACAGAGAGAGAAAGATAGAGGGGAAAAGAGGGGAGAGTGAGGGAAGGAAAGAGAGAAGATAGAGGGGAAAAGAGGACAGAGTGAGGGGAGGGAGAGAGGGGAGAGGGAGAGAGAGGAGAAGGAGAGAGTGAGGAGGGAGAGAGAGAAAGGAGAAGGAGAGTGAAGGGGGAGAGAGAGGAGAGTGGACAGAAGAGAGCGGGAGAGAGGAGAGAGAGTGAGGGGGAGGTAGAAATGAGAGAGGATAGAGTGAGGGGGAGGGAGAGAGAGTGGGGAGAGGAGAGAGGGAGAAAGAGGAGAGAGTGAGGGGAAGGGAGAGAGAGGAGAGTGGAGAATGAGTGAGGGGTGAGGGAGAGAGGAGAGTGGCGAGGGGAGAGAAAAAGAGGAGAGGGGAGAGAAGAGAGATAGATAGAGGAGAGAGAGTGTGAGGGGGGAGAGAGAGGAGAGAGTGAGGAGGGGAGAGAGAGTGATGTGGCAGGAGAGAATGAGAGTGTGAGCAGTCCTCTGTCCCAATAGAGTTTGTTGCAGTTACATTGTAGATGCTATAATGAGTTACTGTAAATGAGATACTGTTTTAGCAGAAATATTTCATTAAGTAAACATTTATTTGAATGTTTTTGGAATTAAAAATATAAATGAATAAATGCAAAACTGTGTGATTTTTTTTTTGTGAACGTACTAAGTGAAATAATCCCCCAAGGCAGCAAATCCGCCGAATTTAATACTAGCCAAAATGTCCCTTTATACGGTATTGTGGCAAAGTGGCTGCTGATTGAAAACAGGTGCAGAGGTGATGCAGTGCAGAAATAATCACAAACTATAATCTGTTTTGGAAAAGGGGACTTTATTTTCTAATTCCCGGTCTGGGGACCAAACAATAAACCTCCAGCAATACTCACCAATGTGTAAAGCACAGAGGTAACAATAATAAACAGGTTGCAGTCCAAATAATAAACACACGCTATCCGCCCCACAATAATACAGCCACTTCGTTGACTTTTCGGGATCTGGTAATGTCTCTCTCGCACCGTGACACCTGAGGTAGAGATAATGTCATATTCAACTAAGTTAGTGCTGCCGGGCATTTCAGAAAAACATTGCTGAACTCCTCAATAAGCTTACACAGTTCCCGTTGCTGATCTGGAACTAATTGTTCCCCCATCAAAATGATTTTTGTGCTAGGATGTGGCAACACAATGTGCTGCAAGAAGAGTAGCACCTGCGCATTCTTAAATGAATGCCAGTAAGCCTGTCCAGGCAATCTATTTCATCGTCAATGCATCTTTTTTAGCTCCATATATTCTTTTTGTTGTTGCCTAGTTTTTTAAAACTCTCTGGCATCTGGTATAATTAATTTCTTGGTACGCTTTTGTATTAAGGTTATTACGGTAATTTTCTGGCTATGCACGGTTGTATTTGGCCCTGTCTGCTATCCGTAGTTGGGGGTGGAGCTTCCTTTTTTTTGGGAGATCATTACTGGTAAGGTATAAAAGCACAAAAAAGCCAGGTATGGGGCTGGCTGTTCCTACTATTGGTGAAGAAAGAAAACACAGTTTCCAGAACCTTATAAAAGTGTTTGTGTTTGTGTCTGTGTTTTGCATGCAGCTATTTTTTGTGTTTAGTCAGACGTATTTACTTTTTTTCCCTACCGGTTTCAGTATGTGTCGAGACTAAGACTAGCGCTGCAAACATACAGTTATACTAACACGCAACTCTTGTTTTTGAAAAGTTTCACGTTCAGTTTTAATAACACATAGGTTTGATTGATTTATTTTGCTACTTTGGAACACTGTTAAATTGCTATGGACCAAGAATAAGTTTCAGACTTATAAGATTTCCAGCGAGATATGAACTGAAGGAGCTACACAGTGGATTCACTATGACCGGGTGAGATCTTTTTTTTTTATTTAATCTTTTTTTTTTATTTCTGTTGGAGTGCTGGATATGGGATTACAAATATATAATGTAGCGATCCGTGTATTATGTTTGCGTACTGTGTTCCCTCTTGTTTCTACTGTCTGTGCTGTTAATACCGCTGTATTGTGTTCCTCTTCCCCCCCGTCTGTATTACCTGTAGTTGTGGGTTCTCTCTGTCCCTGTGGCTGTGCGAGCAATCCTGCACGCTAAGTTATAAAAGGGGGCGTTGCCCGCTCATTGTGGTCGTTCCAGGACAGGCAGCTATAGTAGTGAGCTCTGTAGGGTGCTGAGAGATATCCTAAATAAAGCTTTGAACCTGGAAGCAGCGTGTTGTCTCCTTCTGTTCTGCCTACTGCGTGCAACGCTACACTGGTGTCAGTAGTGGGATGAAAAAAATAAGTAATCCAGCGTTGAGCAGGAGCAGAGATGGACCAGTGGCTGTGGTACGACCCCGAGCCGTCACGGAACTGGTGGGATGGCGGACTGGAGGATCTCTTCGGTGGCTTGGAGGATCAAGGCTGCCTGCGGGGAGTTGGGTAACCAAGTGGCGTGCTGCCCCTTCCAGGAGGAAGGGGACCTACTACCTGCCCGAAAACAAAAGTGGAGGAGGGGCGACTGTTCGCGGAGTCTAACGAGGGAGCCTGGACCATCTCCAGTGTGTGAGATGGGAGACCTACCACCGCCACCGCCTGAGAGAGCGCTGCTGCCGCCTGAGAGAGCACCACTGCCCCCGCCGCCTGAGAGAACGCTGCTGCCGCCTGAGAGAGCGCTGCTGCCGCCTGAGAGAACGCCGCCGCCTGAGAGAGCGCCGCTGCCGCCTGAGAGAGCGCTGCCGCTGCCGCCTGAGAGAGCGCCGGTGCTGCCACCGCCTGGTTCCGCCACCGCCTGGTTCCGCCTCCTTCGCCGCCACCAGCAGATGAGCATGCCTGCTGGTTTCACCGCTGCAGCCAGAAGGGGAGGAGCCCCTGCCGCCTTCGCAGCCAGAAGGGGAGGAGCCCCTGCCGCCTTCGCAGCCAGAAGAGGAGGAGCCCCTGCTGCCTTCGCAGCCAGAAGGGGAGGAGCCCCTGCCGCCTTCGCCACCACCACCTGAGGGAGAGGAGCAGGAGCTGCCTCTGCCTCCACTACCACCACCCGAGGGAGAGGAGCAGTAGCTACCTCTCCCTTCATGACAGGACAGACCGGGACAGAAGGCTAGCGGTCCGCAGCTGCCCTTGCACAGGCTGTTAAAAAGGGCAAGGGGGAAAACGACCGGGTCACCGCGGCTGAGAAGAGGGCCAAACCTAGCCCCACGGCTGGTCCTGGCTCCCCTCCTGCAATCGCCTCCCAAGGGTCCGCTGCCGCCGTCGCCTCCTGAGGGACCGCTGCCACCCTGTCGTGCATCGCCCGGGGATGCCAGTTCGCCATCGCCTGGGGACACCAGTTCGCCATCGCTCGGGGATGCCAGCCTCGCACCGCACAAGGATGCCAGCCTCGCACCCCTCCCGAGTTCGCCTCCCAAGGGTCTGCTGCTGCTGCCGTCGCCTCCCGAGGGTCCGCTGCTGCTGCCGTCGCCTCCCGAGGGTCCGCTGCTGCTGCCGTCGCCTCCCGAGGGTCCGCTGCTGCTGCCGTCGCCTCCCGAGGGTCCGCTGCTGCTGCCGTCGCCTCCCGAGGGTCCGCTGCTGCTGCCGTCGCCTCCCGAGGGTCCGCTGCTGCTGCCGTCGAGTCCCGAGGGTCCGCTGCTGCTGCCGTCGCCTCCCGAGGGTCCGCTGCTGCTGCCGTCGCCTCCCGAGGGTCCGCTGCTGCTGCCGTCGCCTCCCGAGGGTCCGCTGCTGCTGCCGTCGCCTGGGGTCGCCAGGGATCCTGCTTCGCCTGGGGTCGTCGAGGGTTCTGCTTCGCCTGGGGTCGTCGAGGGTCCTGCTTTGATTGGAGTCGCTATACTGTGGCCGGAGCCCCATGAAGGGGAGCTGCCGGCCATGAAGAAAAGGGGGGAGGTCAGGAGACCAGCTCCCCCAGCCGCATTTCCGTGGCAGGAAACACTGTGGCCAGAGCCCTGCGGAGGGGAGCTGCCGGCCACGAAGAAGGGGGGGAGGTCAGGAGACCAGCTCCCCTCGCAGCAGTTTCACTGCCGAAGATCGTGTGGTTGGAGCCCCACGGAGGGGAACTGCCGGACATGAAGAAGGGCTGGGAGGGCAGGAGACCAGCTCCCCCAGCCGCACTTTCGAAGCAGGATAGTGTGTGGCAGGAACCCCGGAAGAGGGAGCTGCCAGCCATGAAGAATGAGGGGGTGCCAGACCTCCCACCATGGCCACCTCCATGGACACTGTGCTTCCCCCTCTTCCGGGACTTTGAGAATGAGGGGGGAGGTGGCCGCTGGGGCCATGTGTGCGTTGCACAAGGGGGGGATATGTAACAGGGCGAGCAGCCCTGTACATTGTTTTGTTTATTTTATTTTAGAGCGGGGTCCCCCTCCGCCCCTGTGTTTATTTTGTATTGTTTATTTATTTTTATTGTATTATATTTATGACGGCGAAGCGCCGGTTGTTTTGTATTTTAAGTGACGGCGTATCCGTTTGTTTATTATTTAGTAGCGTGGATGGGAAGCCCCATCCTCACAGTAATTAGTAAACTCGTGCAGAAGGTGGCCATCTCCCAAATTAATTAGGTGATTTAATTTGTTGCTAATCGGGAGATGGTCACCTGTTATAAAAAGCCTGCAGCTCTTCAACTCGGGGTGGGTGTGAGACAGGAGAGAGCGAGCACAGAGAAACTTGATTTAAAAGACAGGATCAGTGAAGGCTATTGCCCAGCCTGATCGCGTTATTTTGTGTTTGAGATTTGTTTTGTTAACCCTTTTATTTTGCTCTGTGAGCACAAGTGCTTTAAGAAATTCATTATTTGGGAAAAATACAAATTGTAAAGCACTAAGAAATAAAGAAATGCTGCGATATTAAATCATGTTTTGTTTTTCACAGCACCAGAGAAGCTGAAATATTTAGTATCCCCAGCCTTAAAGATTTTCTGAACGTAATAGGATTTTCTAATACTATACCAGAGCTTTTAAAATAAACAAATCCCCTGGGCCGGATGAGATCCTCCCAATAGTACTCAAAGAAATGAAAGAAATTTTTTACAAACCGCTAACCAAGATCATGCAACAGTCTCTTGACACAGGGGTTGTACCAACAGACTGGAAAATTGCAAACGTAATAAAGAGCCACAAAAAGGGAGACAAAACCGAACCAGGTAACTACAGACCAATAAGCCTGACTTCTATTATATGTAAACTTATGGAAACTATAAGAAGATCCAAAATGGAAAATTACCTATATGGTAACAATATCCTGGGAGACAGTCAGCATGGTTTTAGGAAAGGGAGATTGTGTCTAACTAACCTACTTGACTTTTTTGAGGATGCAACATTGAAAATGGATAATTGCAAAGCATACAACATGGTTTATTTAGATTTCCAGAAAGCTTTTGACAAAGTCCAGCATAAAAGATTAATTCTCAAACTGAATGCAGTAGGGATTCAAGGAAATGCATGCACATGGATTAGGGCATGGTTAACATGTAGAAAACAGAAAGTACTGATTAGAGGAGAAACCTCAAAATGGAGCGAGGTAACCAGTGGTGTACCACAGGGATCAGTGTTAGGTCCTCTGCTATTCCTAATCTACATTAATGATTTAGATTCTGGTATAGTAAGCAAACTTGTTAAATTTGCAGACGACACAAAAATAGGAGGCGTGGCAAACACTGTTGCTGCAGCAAAGGTCATTCAAAATGATCTAGACAGCATTCAGAACTGGGCAGGCACATGGCAAATTAAATTTAATAGAGAAAAGTGTAAAGTACTGCACGCAGGCAATACAAATGTGCATTATAAATATAATATGGGAGATAATGAAATTGAAGAAGGAATCTATGAAAAAGACCTAGGAGTTTATGTTGACTCAGAAATGTCTTCATCTAGATAATGTGGGGAAGCTATAAAAAAGGCCAACAAGATGCTTGGCTATATTGTGAGAAGTGTTGAATTTAAATCAAGGGAAGTAATGTTAAAACTTTACAATGCATTAGCAAGACCTCACCTAGAATATTGTGTTCAGTTATGGTCACCTTGTTACAAAAAGGATATTGCTGCTCTAGCAAGAGTGCAAAGAAGAGCAACCAGAATTATCCCAGGGTTTAAAAGGCATGTTGTATGCAGACAGGCTAAAATTCAGTCTTGAACAAAGAAGACTACGCGGCGATCTGATTCAAACATTCAAAATCCTAAAAGGTAGAGACAATGTCGACCCAGGTGACTTCTTTGACCTGAAAAAAGAAACAAGGACCAGGGGTCACAAATGGAGATTAGATAAAGGGGCATTCAGAACAGAAAATAGGAGGCATTTTTTTACACAGAGAATTGTGAGGGTCTGGAACCAACTCCCCAGTAATGTTGTTGAAGCTGAAACCCTGGGATCCTTCAAGAAGCTGCTTGATGAGATTCTGGGATCAATAAGCTACTAACAACCAAACGAGCAAGATGGGCTGAATGGCCTCATCTCGTTTGTAAACTTTCTTATGTTCTTAATTAGACAGCTCTTGGGCGTTTGTGTCGTGGCGGCCACGATGTCAGGTTGCCATCTCCTGTATCCATGGAGATACAGTGGCATGGTTAGATATCTATCCCGTTGGGGCTCCCAAGTGGCGCATTCCAGTAAATGCGCTCCGCGTGGAGTGCAGGATATGCTCTATAGCCTGGACGTCGCGAGTTCGAGTCCAGGCTATCCCACAGTCGACCGTGGACGGGAGCTCCCAGGGGGCAGTGCACAATTGGCCAAGCGTCGCCCGGGGGGAGGGAGGGTTAGGTCGGCCAGGGTGTCCTCGGCTCACCGCGCACCAGCGACCCCTGTAGTCTGGCCAGACCCCTGCGGGCTTGCCTGTAAGCTGCCCGAGAGCTGCGTTGTCCTCCGATGCTGTAGCTCTTGGGTGGCTGCATGGTGAGTCCGTAGTGTGAAAAAAAGCGGTCGGCTAACGGCACACAATTCGGAGGATAGCGTGTATTCATCTTTGGGTGGTAGCGGTGAGCTGAGCTTCAAATAATAACTGGCCATTCCAAATTGGGAGAAAATAATAAAAACAATTGTCAACAACTACATTTATTTAAAAAAAAAAAAAAGATATCTATTCCATTGCTGCTATGGCAATGGCGCAGGGGCAGCATCTCTCTGTGGCCAACCTTGGTCTCCATGAAGAGGAGGCAAGAGGGCTCATTGAGGTTGGCGATCTCGGAGGTCTGGGTCCCGGGACTTATGGTGGTGGTGGAGGAGAGAGAGGTAGGTGTCGGCTGCTCTGAAGGGCGGGGACCATGGAGTCCTAGAAATCCTCTGCCAGTTTTACGACGGCGGCTTCCAGGGTGTTGGGGTTGTGGCGCCGTATTCAGGCTTGGGTATCGGCACCGACACATGGCAGAATTGCTCCATAACCACTGCTTCCCCCCATTTGCAGGTTCGTTTTCTTCTCGGTGGTGGTGGGGGGGGGGGGTTACAACCGCTCCGCAACCACCCTGGGGCATGTCTCCGGGGATCTTTGGTACTCCCTGAACCATACCCGGTGGGTCTCTGCCATAATGTTGAGGCAGCGGAGAACGGCCAGCTTGACCAGGTCGTAACTGGCAGTGTTGAGGTCGCTCATAGCTTGGTAGGCTGCCTGAGTCTCCCCGATCAGGCAGGGTCCCAGCTGGCTTGCCCAGAACACCCGTGGCCATGACGCGGTGGTAGCCATCTTCTCAAACGCAACCAGGTACACCTCTGGGTCATCCTCATCGCCTGAGCCTTCGGTGCCGACTTAGCTGGTGTCCCATCTGCTCTCCAGCGCCTCCAGCAGCTCTGCTAGTGCCCTCCGATCCATGTCCCGTGTCTGACACCACATGTGGCAAAGTGGCTGCTGATTGAAAACAGGTGCAGAGGTGATGCAGTGCAGAAATAATCACAAGCCAGGAAACTATAATCCGTTTTGGAAAAGGGGACTTTATTTTGTAATTCCCGGTTTGGTGACCAAACAATAAACCTCCGGCAATACACACCAATGTGTAAAGCACGGAGGTAACAATAATAAACGTGTTGCCGTCCTAATAATAAACAAATGTTAACGGCCCCACAATAATAGGAGGTGTGTAGTCTAGTGGTTAAAGAACAGGGCTTGTAACCAGGACATCCCCGGTTCAAATCCCACCTCAGCTACTGAATCATTGTGTGACCCTGAGCAAGTCACTTAACCTCCTTGTGCTCCGTCTTTCGGGTGAGACGTAATTGTAAGTGACTCTGCAGCTGATGCATAGTTCACACGCCCTAGTCTCTGTAATTCGCCTTGGATAAAGGCGTCTGCTAAATAAACAAATAATAATAATAATAATAATAATACAGACACGCTTACCAGTCCGGGTGCATGCAGTAGTGCTCGTGGCAGGTGATAACAATTACAAAGTGCTTGTGGTGTAGTGTGTTCCAGGTAGTGCTGGCCCAAGGCGACAGCTCTGGATACGTGTTAGCCGTCTGGTGATTTACAGAACAAAAGACAATTTACTAACAGTGACAAACAAACAAAAACACTCACAAATACGTTCTCTCTTTTATTAGTTTCTCTCGGTCCTTCCAGTTTAAACCAAGCAAAGGAGTAGATTGTGATTCTCTGTCCCCTTTTATGCTATCACGCATGACCCCTTGGTAAACGAGTGCAGCTGTCTACAATCTGCAGCTGCTACGTTGTTTCCCTTCCGGGTCAATACGTTCCTGCAATGGAGTCTCACCTTCTTCCAGGCTGACCGACTTCCCGGCCTTGGGAAAGTACTGTCAGACCAGCCCGTCAAAAGAACTCTACTTTCGCTGCTTAGCGCCCTCACAGGCCGGGAGGGAGATTTACAACCAAGATTCATTATATTTCTGTCACAGGTATATATTAACTTAAAATAAATCTTTCTGCTGACACCTCCAGGCATGTCAAAGTTTGTAGATGGCGCTGTGCATCTGACTGGTGCCTTTTAAGCTTGCATATTTTTTGGATGAAGTCCGCTGCCATCTGGTAATGGATGTTGTTTATCAGCTTACTATGTAGTAAGCATTGGTAACAATTGGTAAACTGTAATTTGCAGTGTTAAGTTTGCTCTTATTACGATGGATCAGTGATATACCAGTGACATACAAAGTAGCACAGGCATTTTGATTGGTGTGTTGTGTGTGTTTCTTTTTTTGAGTATATGTACATGCAGAGCTGCCGTCAGGGCAGGTGCAAGGCATGCAACTGCACCTGGGCTCAACCTTGGGGGCCGGGGGGTGGGGGAGCCCAGTCCAGAGTGTCCACTTAAATGACTAGACTAAAGGCATAATTTCATGAGACCAAACAGAACTGGACAGCCTGATTTGCCGATACTGTTCCACCTTCCTGCCATGGAATGTGTTCTGCTTGTTTGGTCAAACAGCCCGGTCTGCTCGGAGTTCCAGGTACAGCTATGGCTAAAATCAATTTTGCATCACCTACATTTTTTTTTTTTTGATTGAGACAAAAAATTAAAAATAGATTAACATAATTTATATGTTATCATGTAATCAAGGAAATTTCAGAATGATATTGTAAAAGTATATCGGAAGCCATAATAAAAATACAGTATTTCATGTTGGATTTCAGAATGTCAAATTTTTGCATTTGTGTTAGTTTTGTAAAGTACAGTTGGCGCCGCTTTATCGGGACGCCTCGGGAGAAGGAAAAATATCCTGAATAAGCGGCTGTCCCAGTTAACACTAGAACCACCATGCGGGTCAGTGTGACCCATTTTGCATTTAAAATGTTAATTACTCTTCCGTTGTAAATCGTATGTGTGTCCGATTTTAACTTTTCCTAAATTATATGAATTAAATATCCTGATGGCGTTTGATAGTCAGAATCGCAAAAATGATAGTTATGAACAGTTCAACCTAGAACCGCCACGTGGGTCACTGTGACTCATGCATTACAATACATGCCTTTTTTTATATAACGTAAGATATTCTATTATTTGCAGCAAACAAGACACGCCTCCTCCTAGCACATTTTTTTCCCCAAGCCTTTGTTTGTAGACTGACTGAGACAGAGATTGCTATGATTGTGGATTTGTCAAGATGCCAACTCAGTGGAATCCTAGTTTCTTATTTTTCAATGTACCTGGGAGACAACAATCCTTCATTTTGTTCACAAATGCAACTATTGAATCTTATTGAATCTTGAAAGTAGTCATTTTGATTGGAATACGGCAAGCTGCACTCAGATGCATGACAGGTAGGGTAACAACCTATGTGCCTAATAAGAAACGTATGTTATGGGTTTTTTATATTACTTTTAGAAAAAAATTGGGTTTGTGTACCAGTTTACACAATAGTGTTCAATGGAACTGTGTCTGTGTTTACAACACAGTTCCTGGATGCAGGCACAGTCAGCTGGCAGACGCGTACGCTCCTCCATAGAGTACAAGGCAGCCGTCATACCGGGAAGTAGGATGTGCCCTATAGCGTGGAGATCACAGGTTCAAATCCAGGCTGTATCATTGTCAACTGTGACCGGGGGTTCCTAGGGGGAGGCACACAATTGGCAGAGCACCTTAGGTCTTAGGTCAGGTGGCTGATGGGGTGTCTACGGGTCTGCAGTGGAGCCGTTCAGATTTGTGTTGTCCTCCGGCACTATAGGTCTGGGGGCTTTGCTGTGGATCCGCAATGCAAAAAATAATGGATTGGCAGTAACACGTTTCAGAGGACACGTGTTTCAGGGTCCGTTTCCTGAGACGCCTAGGAGTTGCAGAGGTGAACCAGGATAAAAATAATTTGGCATTTCAAGTTGGGGAGAAAACCGGGGTAAAAACCATTGACTACAACTACATTTAACCCCCCCCCCCCAAAAAAAAAAACAACAAGTTGAGACGACCTTAGTCGCACTTTTTTGATTCTTAATGAAAATACGCTACGCTGTGTAATCATGTACTCACTGCACTGTGCTACCCCACCTGTCTTGTTTTGAAAAGTGATCTCTTTTCATCATTTGAAAATACTGTATCCCAATTAAACGCAGTGAAGTCCCAATTAAACGACATAAATAGCATTGGGAAGAACCGTCTCCTAGAGTTGTATCCCATTTAAGCAGCAGTCCCGATTTATCAGTATCCCAATTAGGCTGCGCCGACCGTATTTGGAAAACTACAAAGCGGTATGCAATTCAAAATGTAAACTAGCATTATTCAGCAGGCTTCATTAGACGCTATGAAGCAAAATTATTTAATTGTACAGGGAGAAAAAAAATTAAACTAATAAAAGCACTCAGGATAAAAACTGGATAATGAAACTAAAAACAGGGTTGGTTTTTAGAGCAGCCAGATAAATCCTTCCTCCGAATAAAAAAAATAAAAAAATAACACTGATCACTTCCTTCCCTGAACTCTCGTTGATACTGCCCTGCAGCTGCTTCTCTCCTTTCAGATCCAGCTCCAAGCTGCTTGCGCCCTGTCCTGCGGTTACTTGCAGTTTTTGTTTTTGTCCTTCCTCTCTCCTGCGGTTCTCTGCAGTCCCTGATCTTTTTTTTCAGCTCACCCGAATCACAACGCATCTCGTTTCCCCATCTGCCTTTGATGCCTCACTCCTCCTGCCGCTCTCCTTTTCCTGTCTAAATACAGGGACGCTCCTCCACTATTTCCCTGCCGACCTATCGTCAGCCAGCACATATAATTCATATTTTACCCGATCCAATCACCAGTTTGCTTTTAGCAAAACTAAAAACTCAGTAAAAACTACATCACCCAGCAGCAACTTTTAATCTAATTAGTCTAGCTTTGCCTAGCGATAGCGTTTCAAGCCCATTCAGCCACAAACTAGCCAATCGGTGCATCCAGTGGGAAATTTAAAAAATCTTTTTTTGAAAATGTGGCAATGTGGCCACGCCCTTGTGCGTAGTGTGTGTTATATGTTGTATGTTACGTGTTGCGTGTAAATGTTGGTCTATAGAGATGGTACACGGGATATAAACGGGTCTGTGTTTCACGTGTATTTAAAAGTGTAGATTTATATTTAGACACGAGGATGGCACAGATCACTTCACGTGCTGGTTAAATGTAATGTGTGGTCACGGGAGTACACTTAATTAATTCACGTGCAGTTGTACCGAGATTCAAATTTAATGATTGACTAGCAATCGAGTCTCGGTACAACTGCATAAAAGCAGCATGTTTTCACTCACTCGGGGTTGGGTGTTCGTGAGTGGAGAACGGGTGTAGAGAGGAGGAGAACTGAAGAGAAATAAAGTAAATAACAACTGCTACAGCGTGCTGGAAGTGCCAGCACGGTACTTGTTAACGTTCGTCCACTTCTTTTGTGTGTTAGTTCGTTTTATTTACCTGTTTATTTTGGCCGCAAGTGCCGTGTCCTGTTTTCTGTTTTTTCAACCTTTTTATTTATTGGTTATTAAACGCTGAGTGCAGCCATTGCACTCAGTTTCACTCATCACCACCGTCTGTCTGTGTGTTTTCTTCCGGGTCTGACGTGTCACTACCAGCCAGCCTTGTGACAGAAAAGTATAAAAGCCTGCTGTAAACATTAGCTCTTCGCCCTGACTGCTCACCTGCTGCCCTGACCACTCGACTGAGCCCCCCTGATCACTGGATACCCGCTCCTCCTGATCCCTGCTCGCTCAGATTCAAAGAAACTACAAGACTGCACCTCGGCTCTAAGTATATATCCATCTAAGTCAGGGGCCCTGGCACTCGGAGAAACACAAGGTAACAGAACGCTGAAAGTGACTGCTTTCCAGGCTAGGTAACAATACTCTTAAATATCTAATCAGGTATTGTGCGTTCCCTTGTTGTAGTGTCAATATGTACTAATTTCTTTGGTAAATTGTTGTTTTAAACCTTAGTTCTCATTGTAATGCTTTTAATGTGACATTAATTGTGTAACTGTTTTGTGTGATTTTCATACTTATTTTGTAAGAACATAAGAAGGTTTACAAACGAGAGGAGACCATTCAGCCCATCTTGCTCGTTTGGTTGTTAGTAGCTTATTGATTCCTGTGACAGGGTGACTGGGCGGTGACGTCAGGCAGAAGCAGGAAGGTAAACACACACCAGGCAAGTACTGCCGTTAAAGTAAATGACGCGGCGCGTCTTTTTATTTTTAAATAACAAAAATAAAATCAATATTTAAACAAAAACACTTGCTCACAGAGCGAAAATAAAACAGTAAACAAAAATAATCACGAACACAAAATACTAAATAAAACAGGTCAGGCTGGGCAGCTTGCCTTCACTGTTCCTATGTCTTTTTAAGTTTAGTTTTGTTTTCCGCCCTCTCGTTCCTCTCGCTCTCTCCTCTCTAACACCCCACCACGAGTGCCGAGAGCTGCAGGCTTTTATATTAGTAACCGAGGGATTAACTATCTATTATTTAATAATCCCCCGGTCACATTCTGCACGGTTTTTCTAATTATTCCTGGCAGAGGACTAGCATCAATCTCGCTTCTGCCAGAATACGTTTACATAAAACAAAACAATAACAAAACCCACGGTGCTCACAGTCATTTAAAATACATAACTAAACACAGAAATAATAACAGAATACACGGCACCTCGCCGTCATAAATAATAAATTCATAAACAAACACAAAATAACACAGGGGCGGAGGGGGAACCCTTGTTCTGAAAATAAATAAACAAATGAATGTACAGGGCACCTCGCAGCAGCTTCTTGAAGGATCCCAGGGTGTCGGCTTCAACAACATTACTGGGGAGTTGGTTCCAAATTCGCACGATTCTCTGTGTAAAAAGTGCCTCCTATTTTCTGTTCTGAATGCCCCTTTATCTAATCTCCACTGTTGTATGCTTAATAAATACCATCTGTCTAAGAAGAGATTCCCAGTACTGAGTCATTCGCTCATGTTGAACAAACATGATTTATAAACTTTGAACAGTCTGGAATGTGGTCTATTTTTGGCTTGTTGTAATGTGTAAATCCACCATAGTTTTCAGAGAGCAATATTGAAAACTGGTTTGTACATTATAATAGGACACTGTTTATTGTAGAGGTCCCACCGAGATCTTGAGAGTGTTACCCCAACAATCGAAGGTATCTTTATCCCCTACAGTTTTTGGAGGTCCCATAATGTATTGGTTTTAAGAACATATTAACTGCCTGAATAGCCCCTACAGTTTATTTTGGAGGTCCCACCAAGATATTTTGAATTGTTGAGTAGTGAATGGGGCAGTTTACAAGCAAAAACTGAAAAGCGTGACAACAGATCTCTCACGCTTTTATGGTCATGACAGTTCTGCTTCCATGTTTACATGAGAGTTTATTTCAGAGAGAGAATTTAGTCATCCAAATGCAAACGACCTCATTAATAATGAAAAGAGATGCTGTGCGATAAAGGATATAGTTCAAATAATGCATAGGGGTTTACATGAGGCTTTACGCACTAGACAGAGATGAAGAGAAGGTTACCCCCCATCTGTCTAGAATGCAAAAGGCTTACAGTTAAAACGGTTCATGCTGCCAAGAAGAAGAAAATAATAATAGTTATTACTATTATTGTTTAGAATTAGTTCTAGAAATGGTAGAAGTAGCATGTGCACAAAAACCGACAGCACTCACCAATTCCCATTACTGCTTTTCTTATGCTTCTTAGGCTACTGATGTCCTTTCACACACCCATATACAGACGTGCTCAAATTTGTTGGTACCCCTCCACAAAAAACGGAGAATGCACAATTTTCTCTGAAATAACTTGAAACTGACAAAAGTAATTGGCATCCACCATTGTTTATTCCATATTTAATAGAAATCAGACTTTGCTTTTGATTTTTTATTCAACATAATATTGTAAATAATAAAACAAATGAAAATGGCATGGACAAAAATGATGGGACCCCAAACCTAATATTTTGTTGCACAACCTTTAGAGGCAATCACTGCAATCAAACGTTTTCTGTAGCTCTCAGTGAGACTTCTGCACCTGTTAACAGGTAGTTTGGCCCACTCTTCCTGAGCAAACTGCTCCAGCTGTCTCAGGTTTGATGGGTGCCTTCTCCAGACTGCAAGTTTCAGCTCTTTCCATAGATGTTCGATAGGATTCTAATCAGGACTCATAGAAGGCCACTTCAGAATAGTCCAATGTTTTGTTCTTATCCATTCTTGGGTGCTTTTAGCTGTGAGTTTTGGGTCATTATCCTGTTGGGAGGACCCATGACCTGCAACTGAGACAGAGCTTTCTGAAAATGGGCAGTACGTTTCGCTCCAGAATGCCTTGATAGTCTTGAGATTTCATTGTGCCCTGCACAGATTCAAGGCACCCTGTGCCAGGTGCAGCAAAGCAGCCCCAAAACATAACGGAGCCTCCTCCATGTTTCACTGTAGGTATGATGTTCTTTTCTTTGAAAGCTTCATTTTTTCGTCTGTGAACATAGAGCTGATGTGACTTGCCAAAAAACTCCAGTTTTGACTCATCTGTCCAAAGAACATTCTCCCAGAAGGATTGTGGCTTGTCAATATGCATTTTAGCAAATTCCAGTCTGGCTTTTTTATGTTTTTCTGTCAAAATTGGAGTCCTCCTGGGTCTTCTTCCATGGAGCCCACTTTCGCTCAAAAAGCGACGGATGGTGCGATCAGAAACTGACGTACCTTCACCTTGGAGTTCAGCTTGTATCTCTTTGGCAGTTATCCTTGGTTCTTTTTCTACCATTCGCACTATCCTTCTGTTCAATCTGGGGTCGATTTTCCTCTTGCGGCCACGCCCAGGGAGGTTGGCTACAGTTCCATGGACCTTAAACTTCTTAATAATATTTGCAACTGTTGTCACAGGAACATCAAGCTGCTTGGAGATGGTCTTGTAGCCTTTACCTTTACCATGCTTGTCTATTATTTTCTTTCTGATCTCTCCTTTGCTTTCTCTGGTCCATGTTCAGTGTGGTGCACACAATGATACCAAACAGCACAGTGACTACTTTTCTCCATTTAAATAGGCTGAATGACTGATTACAAGATTGGAGACATGTGTGATACTAATTAAAGAAACTAATTAGTTTGAAATATCACTATAATCCAATTATTTATTATCTTTTCTAAGGGGTACCAACAAATGTGTCCAGGCCATTTTAGAATATCTTTGTAGAATAAGCAATAATTCATCTCTTTTCACAGCTTCTTTGCTTTATTCTATGACATACCAAAGGCATGCAAGTATACATGATAAAATAGCTTTTAATTTCATCACTTTTCAGGAGGAATGAAGCATTATTTCAATGAGCTGTAAGGGTACCAACAAATTTGAGCACGTCTGTATAGACAAACACTGGTTAGATTAAGTCTTGTATGGGAAGAACTCCTTCAGTCCCATGCAATGGGTTTGCAGGAAAGGAATCGTGCATCTATTGCTTTCTTATCTAGAGCTTTCTTTCCAGCAGATGCCCTCATCCACAGACCTCTATTTGTGCATCAGCAGGAAAGACGAATGCGGCGCATCATCGTCCCTCTGTTTGGTGGGAGGAGGTTGTGCTTCATGAGTCTTTCTCTGACGAACAATGGATTGAAACATTTCGGGTCGTCCGAGCTACGTTTAACCAACTGGTGGAACTTGTACGGGTGGACATTGAGCCGTCACCAATACATGTCCGTACACCTGTGCTGCTGCAGAAGCGAGTGGGTATTGCTCTGTACAAACTTCTCGGACCGCTGATTCGGCATGACTGCGCACAGCAGAACGGGTGCCCACCTCAGCGGGAGCTGGGGTAGGCACCTGCAGTTCTCTTGTTATTGTGTGCAGAAATTTGGCGTGCAACGCAACCACCTCTTGGTGCTGTTGATCAGCGTGGTCCAGCATTTCCAAGAGGTGGCTGTATCGCCAATCCTGCCTGGCAGCGGTGCGTGCAGTCAGACGGTACATCCTTCTGTACTCGAGGCACATCAGACGATGCTCCTGGATCAGCAGCTACAGCAGCTACAGCATTCAAACCAACTTTAATTTAAAGAAGACCAGCTGTGAATTGCTTCACAGCTTTTGTTTTACATGTGAATCCTAAGAATAATATGTGAAAAACAAAACAGATCGCATATGCGCACACACTTAGCCTGACGTGTAAAATGGCTTGATATCCCCAACCATTTGTTTTCTCACAAATTATTATTAGGATTCCCATGTAAAACAGAAGCTGTGAAACAATTCACAACTGGTCTTCTTTAAATTAAAGTTGTTTTGAAAATGCTAGCTGCTGTGGTTGGGGATATCAAGCACTTTTAATTGACGCTGGGAAGGTGGTGTGTATATGCAATATGTTACTGTATTTCACAAATTATTCTTAGGCTTCACAGGTAAAACAGAGACTGTGAAACAATTCACATTCGCATCCTTTAAATTAAAGTTGGTTTGAGCGCTGTAGCTGCTGTGGTTGAGGAGATAAAGCCATTTTACGTGTGTGCGTATATACGGTATGTTATTGTTTTTCACAATTTATTTGTTTGATTCACATATAAAGGAGAGCTTGTAAAGCAATTCACAATTGGTCTTCACATTAAAGTTGGTTTGAACGCTGTAGCTGCTGTGGTTAGAAGGATAAAGCCATTTTACGCGTGGCTGAGGCTAAGTGTGCGTATATGTGGTATGTTATTTTTTTCCAGAAATTATTCTTAGGATTCACATGTAAAACAGAGACTGTGAAACAAATCGCAGTTAGTTTTAATCACTCTAGCTTCTGTGGTTGGTGAGATACAGCCATTTTCATTCATGTCGGGTTAGCTTGAGTCAAATATCAAACGAACATCAAACGTCAAGCTAACTAACTAAGTCACTTCAAGAAATACAAAGAGCATTTCAAGTGGAGTGATAAAGTGGAGTGAAGCGATCAAAAAAGGCGCCAAGTTAGAAGCAAGAATTGTGTGAATCTTGGGCCCCAGCACCTTTCCAATTGTGCCTATTTGCTTGATGCTTGACAAGATTGGCCTAATTGCTTTATTATTATTTTTCCGCACAAACAACATCGCAGAGTTATGAAAACGCATACGTAAGTAGATGCCTATGGCTGGACAACCAGACTGGCGTCCCCGAATGAAAAAGTCATATGGTTCGACCGCCATATTGGATCTCGTGGAAAATTTGGGAATTTTTTCAAAGTCTTACTGTTAAAAACAACTTAAGGTGGAACTATGACAATGGCAGCAGATAGTGCAGCAATGGCCTATAAAAAAAACATATGTTCAATCGAAGTCGATTGAACAATTACTTTGCCCGCTATGCTGGATTGGCGCCAAATATTCAAAAATCTTCTTGTCTTAAACTGCTAAGTCAATCGACACCTAAATTGGCACACATGTTCATGACCAGGTCCTTTCTACCGTTTGTAAAATCCACGTTTTTCGTTACAAAACATGGCCACGGCGCGCAAAATAACCATTTCACGGCGGCGCTATTTTCATACATTCGTGCATAAATCCAAGGTGCAATACACTACAGTCATGAAACTTTATATGACCATAGAGACTCACGTGAAGCACTGGTGATATGAAAATGACACATTTTGGTCACATGGTTTGGCGGCCATATTGATAATTGTAAAAAAACCTTTGCAACCCATAACAAGAACAGCATTGCACTTATGCTCTTCAATGTCAACACAATTGCACAGACCATTGGAAATTAATAACTGCTGAAGATTGAAACAGATTGCTCACACGGCGCAGCGGCCATATTGGAATTTATGTTGTAATTTTAACTCCTAGGGCGTGCCGACAGGGTCATAGTTATAATAGAACACGTATAGGAAGTCATATGTGCTCTGTGAAAAAATGTCATCACCAGTGACCTCTGACCTCTCCTAAAGGTCAAAAGGTGATGCATGACATCATCAACATACGCAACTGGCTGCAAAGCTGCCTATAACTTCTTATCGGCTGCACCAAAACGCACAAAATTTGATACGGATGTAGAGGACTAGGGGATGTTGTGTCATGGTCAATATGGCGGCCTTTGGTCACATGGTGTGGCAGCCATCTTAGATTTAATGGATTTCAGGCAATTTTCAAAAGTCTTCTTATATTTGTGCCAAAATTGACACAGTTAGCACAGCTGTGTTGATAACATTTCATCTATAATAACCAATGCGCTTAAATTTCACGATAACTGCTTGGAAGCCTTTATAGTTGCTAGCAACTCTAGTTTTGATTGTTATGTTTAATAAACATGAAATTCTCAAAAGTGTCCTTTTAGTTTGCATGTTAACAACTTTACCAGCAATACTGAAAAGTCTCTCTACTTTTTTATGAGCATTATTATTGATAAGTATTTAAAATTGAAATATTTTTGAAGCTTTACCATGATTTGAAATTCAAATGCAAAGGATTATATTTCACAATATACAGATACCAAGTCAAATGCAAATAGTTCAGCAGATTGCATGTAAATTATTATTATTTATTTTTTAGCAGACACCCTTATCCAGGGCAAACTTACAATTGTCACAATTATATCACATTATGTTTACATACAATTACCAATTTATCCAGTTGTTTATACTGAATCTAGGTAAAATACCTTGCTCAAGGGTACAACAGCAGTGTCCCTTACCCGGGATTGAACCCACAACCCACAACCCTCCGGTCAAGAGTCCAGAGCCCTAACCATTACTTTTGTTTATTTAGCAGACGCCTTTATCCAAGGCAACTTACAGAGACTCGGGTGTGTGAACTATGCATCAGCTGCAGAGTCACTTACAACTACGTCTCACCCGAAAGACGGAACACAAGGAGGTTAAGTGACTTGCTCAGGGCCACACAATGAGTCAGTGGCTGTGGGATTTGAACCGGGGACCTCCTGGTTACAAGCCCTTTTTTCTTTAACCACTGGACCACACAGCCTCCTATAACTTCACTCTCCTGGCTCAATTCAAGAAAACAGAAAAATTGCTTAAGCACATATAGTACAGTGGCTAAGCTAGGAGTGTGTAATGAGCAAAACCAGGATGTCTGACCTTCATATATTTGGGTAAAATGTTGTGTTTGTGAAATAATAGAACAAAGTATAAAAGCTACACTGTAAAACACTTATTTGTCACACTTTTAAAACACGTCACTGGGTTTATGATTTGAAATGTGTTTAGGATTTAAATACCCTGTGATGTTTATTTTATAAACTAGTGGACGTGTTTATGATTTATAACACTTTTTAAACATTCATACACATTTATAACGGGACTGGTGTTTAACACCTAAACATTAAACTCAGCAAAAATGGCACAGATTAAACACATAGGGTCAATTGCAATGAACTGAAAGCAGTGTACTAACTGGGGATGATCCCGTGGTTAGTAGGCAGCTCCGTACTTAACTAGTACGCAAGTTAAATACCAATTGCAACTAACTTGGCGGCTGAAGTTAGTCCCCAGCTGCGTACTAAAAAAGGTCTCAATTGCAACAAACCCAAAAATAACTGCTGCTGCTGCCCTCTAGAGCAGGGGGAGGCAACCCTGGACCTGGAGCGCCACAGACACTTCTGGGTTTTAGTTTTACCCAAGCCCCTTAGTAAATTAGTTGATTTAATGATTGGCTTAATTGGTTAGAATTACCATGTGTTCCAGGTATTTAGCAATTGACAATTAAGAGATACCTATAAAACCTGCAGGATTGTGGCACTCCAGGACCAGGGTTGCCTACCCCTGCTCTAGAGCAGTGCTTCCCAACCCTGGTCCTGGAGGACCACCTACCCTGCTGGTTTTTGTTCCAATGAACTCTCAATTACTTAATTGAACCCTTAATTTAAGTAATAATTTGTTTAAATTGCACTTTTTAAATCATGTAACTTATAAAAAGTTGGAGAATTCAAGTTCCTTATACAATTTTATGCTTAACTTGGTACCCCAACTGTTTAAAATAATTAAAAGGCTCTGATTAGGCAAATTATTAGTTCAATTAAGTAATTGCAAACTCGGTTGGAACAAAAAACAGCAGGGTAGGGGGTCCTCCAGGACCAGGGTTGGGAACCACTGCTCTAGAGGATACTAAGTACGGGACTAACTTAGTATAAGTCCTGCTATGGACTAAGAATTTTAGTATCATACTAAGTGGAATAGTGGAAGACATGTGAAAGTCCCAGAAAGTACAGCCAGTTTATTTTTTGCTGAAATAATAATGTGTGCATATAATATACACATATATATGTCGTCACTATAGTATATTTGAAGCATCTGCTGTCTGTACGGATATTGTAATAGTAAAATAAAATTACATACACTACTAATAATGAAGGAAGGTGTCGACAGCATTACAGTCATTCATGGAGATCCTGTAGTATGCGATAGTAGGTTTCACATTTGAGACTTTTTTTGGGGGGGGGGGGGGGCAGCAAGTCTTTTCATTCCCTTTAATTTGAGGGGACTCGACATGGTTCTTAGGGAGTGTGCTAGAAATGGAGCTGGAGGAATTGAGACAGCAACAGGAGCTTGAGGAGCTGGCACACCCACAATTCATGGAAGTCTGCACCCCTAGCAGACTGAAAGCCACCAGGGAGATGGAAGAGGGTCAAAACATCTGGGTTCAGATAGGCAGGGAAAAAAAGAAACTTCGTCAAACATAACCAACATAAATCAGAACATTCAACAAATTTGAGCCACTTCAAAATTTAGATTTAGACCAAAACCAACAGGAACCTATAAACAGTGCTGGCGAGGCAGCAAAAAGAAGGGAGGTCAAGACTGTTGGGTACTCCATATTGAGGATATTGCTGCTCTAGAAAGAGTGCAAAGAAGAGCAACCAGAATTATCCCGAGTTTAATAGGCATGTCGTATGCAGACAGGCTAAAAGAATTGAATCTAATCAGTCTTGAACAAAGAAGACTACGCGGTGATCTGATTCAAACATTCAAAATCCTAAAAGGCATCGCCAATGTTGACCCAGGGGACTTTTTTGACCAAAAAAAAGACAAGGACCAGCAGTCACAAATGGAGATTAGATAAAGGGGCATTCAGAACAGAAAATAGGAGGCATTTTTTTACACAGAGAATTGTGAGGGTCTGGAACCAACTCCCCAGTAATGTTGTTGAAGCTGACACCCTGGGATCCTTCAAGAAGCTGCTTGATGAGATTCTGGGATCAATAAGCTACTAACAACCAAACGAGCAAGATGGGCTAAATGGCCTCCTCTCGTTTTGTAAACTTTCTTATGTTCTAAACACAGCAAGTTCAATTCGCAGTTTGGACCCCCTTACTACAACAGTTTGCTGCCTTCTAGGAGCCTCTGTCAAGCACATCACTGAGAACGTGGATAGGCTCGTAGAACAAACAGGAGATGACCCGGTAGTAGTCATCCACATCGGTACAAACAACATTGGAAGAGACAGGCCAAGATCCCTGCAAAAAAATTCAGAGAGCTAGGAAGGAAATTAAAAGACAAGACCAAAACTGTGGTATTTTCTGGGATACTGCCGGCACCTTGCAAAGGACCATATGAACAGCTGGAAATACAAAATCAAAATGCATGGCTGAAATCGTGGTGCACACAGGAAGGCTTAATCTTTCTTGAACATTGGAGCACATTCGACAACAAAGACTAACTATATAGGTGAGACAGACTGCACTTAAACAGAAAGGGAACCAATCTACTTCGACAATGGATCCTTGAGGAGGTCCAGAAGCATTTAAACTAGAAAGGAAGGGGGGAGAAAACAAAAAAACTGAAAGGAGACCACATCAAAACAAGGGCAACAACTCAGGTAAGACAGCTATTAAATGTATTTATCTTAATGCTAGAAGTCTCAGAAACAAAATGTTAGAACTTGAAGCTACTGCACTAACAAGTAACTACGATGTGATAGGTGTTACAGAAACTTGGTTGTCTGAGAGTGATAGAGACGAATGTAATATTAATATTAGGAAAGACAGGCAGGACAGAAGAGGCGGAGGGGTAGTGCTATACATAAGAAATAGTCTTGAAGCCCAGGTGTTAAATCTGGACAAAGAAAACAACGCTGAATCAATATGGGTCAGAATAATGGACAAAAATTCAAAGGGCATAATAATAGGAGAATGCTATAGACCACCAAATTCAGACGCCAAGGAGAATAATCTGTTATACAATGACATTCGAAATGCGTGTAGAAAAGGAGAAGCCATACTAATGGGGGATTTCAACTTCCCCTGTATAAAATGGGAGAACCCGGTAGGGAGCACGACGGACGAAATTGAAATGGTGGAAATGACAAATGACTGCTTCCTAACGCAATTTGTCAAGACACCGACTAGAGGGGAGGCATGCCTTGATTTAGTCTTTTCAAATAATGAAGACAGAATAACTAAAACAGATGTCAGAGAGCCATTGGCAAACTCAGACCACAACATGGTCTCATTTGAAGTATTTTTTAAAACCCCAAAAGTAATGACTAAAGCTAAGGTTTACAATTTTAGAAAAGCAAACTATGAAGGTATGAAACAGAAACTAACAGAAGTAGATTGGAGTAAAATAGAGAAAACATCCACAGAAAAAGGATGGCTGTTTTATAAAAATGTAGTACTAGAGGCACAAAACAATTACATCCCAAAAGCAGACAAATCTGAATCTAAAACAAAATGGCCAAAATGGTTTAATAGCACAATTAAAAAAAATATTCAGCGAAAAAAGGCACTTTACAGAGCTTTTAAAAGGGACCAAAAACAAAGTACACAGAAAGAGTACTTGGAACTGCAAACACAAGTCAAAAAGGAAGTTAGAAAGGCCAAGAGAGAGATAGAAATCAATATTGCTAAGGGGGCTAAACCAATTCCAAAATGTTTTTTCCAATATTATAACAGCAAGAGAACATTTAAAGAGGAGATTAAATGTCTAAGGCACAAATGGTAAAATCATAGACAAAGAAAAAAAATAGCAAATGTATTAAAGGATTACTTTTCACAGGTTTTTACAAAGGAGGACACGGACAACATGCCCCACATGTCGACCTGTTCCTATCCAATTTTAAATAACTTTAGCATAACAGAGGCAGAAGTGTTAAAGGGACTAGGAGCTGTTAAAATAAACAAATCCCCTGGGCCGAATGAGATCCTCCCAATAGTACTCAAAGAAATGAAAGAAGTTATTTACAAACCGCTAACCAAGATCATGCAACAGTCTCCTGACACAGGGTTTGTACCGACAGACTGGAAAATTGCAAACGTAATACCGATCCACAAAAAGGGAGACAAAACCGAATCAAGTAACTACAGACCAATAAGCCTGACTTATATGTAAACTTATGGAAACTATAATAAGATCCAAAATGGAAAATTACCTATATGGTAATAATATCCTGGAGACAGTCAGCATGGTTTTAGGAAAGGGAGATCGTGTCTAACTAACCCGCTTGATTTTTTGAGGATGCAACATCGACAATGGATAATTGCAAAGCACACAACATGGTTTATTTAGATTTCCAGAAAGCTGTTGACAAAGTCCTGCATAAAAGATTAATTCTCAAAATGAATGCAGTAGGGATTCAAGCAAATGCATGCACATGGATTAGGGAGTGGTTAAAATGTATAAAACAGAAAGTACTGATTTAGAGTTGAAACCTCAAAATGGAGAGAAGTAACCAGCGGTGTACCACAGGGATCAGTATTAGGTCCTCTGCTATTAATGATTTAGATTCTGGTATAGAAGCAAACTTGTTAAATTTGCAAATGCCACAAAAATAGGAGGAGTGGCAAACACTGTTGCTGCAGCAAAGTTCATTCAAAATGATCTCGACAGCATTCAGAACTGGGCAGACACATGGTAAATGACATTTAATAGAGAAAAAGTAAAGTATTGCACGCAGGCAATAAAAATGTGCATTATAAATATCATATGGGAGAGACTGAAATTGAAGAAGGAATCTATGAAAAAGACCTAGGAGTTTATGTTGACTCAGAAATGTCTTCATCTAGACAATGTGGGGAAGCTATAAAAAAGGCCAACAAGATGCTCGGATATATTGTGAGAAGTGTTGAATTTAAATCAAGGGAAGTAATGTTAAAACTTTAGAATGCATTAGTAAGACCTCACCTAGAATATTGTCTTCAGTTCTGGTCACCTCATTACAAAAAGGATACTGGTGCTCTAGAAAGAGTGCAAAGAAGAGCAACCAGAATTATCCTGGGTTTAAAAGGAATGTCGTATGCAGACAGGCTAAAATAATTGAATCTATTCAGTCTTGAACAAAGACGACTACACAGTGATCTGATTCAAGCATTCAAAATCCTAAAAGGCATCGCCAATGTCGACCCAGGGGACTTTTTTGACCTAAAAAAAGAAACAAGGACCAGGGGTCACAAATGGAGATTAGATAAAGGGGCATTCAGAACAGAAAATAGGAGGCACTTTTTTACAAAGAGAATTGTGAGGGTCTGGAACCAACTCCCCACTAATGTTGTTGAAGCTGACACCCTGGGATCCTTCAAGAAGCTGCTTGATGAGATTCTGGGATCAATAAGCTACTAACAACCAAACGAGCAAGATGGGCTGAATGGCCCCCTCTCATTTGTAAACGTTGTTATGTTCTTAAAACAGATCAAATTAATTAGCTGCGTGCTTGATATTAGAAGAATTGTCAGCCATACCAGGGTGTAATCACATGACTAAGCTGAATATTGTAAAGCCACATCGATTTTCAATTTGAATGTAAAAGTAAGCTTCAATCCTTCAATCAATCGTGTTAACAGAATAGGATGTGGTGAATGCCAGTAAGCCTGGCCAGGCAATCTAGTTATTTCATGACAGCGTTTTTTTTAATTAGCTCCTTAATATATTGATTATATATATACATATATATATATATATATATATATATATATATATATATATATATATATATATATATATATATATACATATATATGTATACATATATATATATATATATATATATATATATATATATATATATATATATATATATATATAGCTCATAGGGCCAGCTGCCCAACGTTTCGATATGTTGTACATATCTTTCTCAAGGGAGCCTCATATATATATATATATATATATATATATATGTGTGTGTGTTTTATATTTGGGATAAAACGCTATTTTCATAGCTAATTCACTTTGGGTATTTTGGCCGTGACCGTTTTCCATAATTGGGGGCGGAGCTTCCTTTGTTTGAGAGCTCGAGACCAATAGAGTATAAAAAAGCTTTTGAAAATCTGTTGAGAGAGAGAGAGACTTTGACTTTTAAGATCCTTTATTAAACATTACAATTAAAATCCAAACAAAATTAAGATTTATCAATATTAATAAATCCTAAAATACATCATGTTCTCCTTTAAAAATAGATTTTAAACAAAATAAAAGGATTATAAAAAATCAATTAAATTAAAAAATATATATTTCTGTTAAAAACAGATTAAAGCCAAAATTAATAAAAACACTGTAAAACAATAAAAATAAAATTAAAAACTGGAGCTCCCCCTCCTCACTCACAGCACACAAGGCGTCTCCCACACACCACCTCTCCTGGAAGTCCTCCTGGTTATTACTGAGTTTAAAAAATTCAAAATCCACTCTTATCCGGCTGACCACCAACACCCTGAACTGCACCACAGCATCAGTCAGCCCGGCCCCAGAGATACTGTTCTTTCGAGATTTTAAAATGGCCAATTTTGCCTGACCCCCTCAACTGGTGGGAATGTGATGCCTTCACACTCATCTGGTAGATCTTCTTACTCTCTGCTGTGTGAAGAGTTAGATCTTTTAACTGTGTCTGTTTAGTAGCATTCTGTTGTTTCCTACATCCTCCTCTCCTTCACCTTCTGCTAGACACACTAGCAGCCCTGGAAAGATGAAGTCTTACAGGGAAGATCGGATTGAAAAATAAGGGCTCCTCCATCAACACCCTGCCTGTCAGAGACCCCTCATCTCTTTTCACCCTCACTGCCCTCCTGGCATCTAAAACACTCAAGTAAAAAGAAGAGAGACCTACTTTAGCTAGTCTGGTACTTTCAATTAAAAACAGGTGTTTGTCTATCCCCAGCCCCCCCTACTCTGCTGAGGAAAAAACAAGCCCACCTCTTCCAATGAGCCTCCTCCCCAGCGTACAGGAGCCTCTGAACTGCCTGCAGTCTGAAGGCTGCCACCCTGCTGGCAATGCTGACCAACCCCTGCCCTCCTTCATCAGTGGGGAGATACAGGACCGCTGGCCTCAGCCAATGTCTCCCGCTCCAGAAAAACTCCAACACGTTCACATCGTCTGCATATGCGGACACCTTCACTGCGACAGTGGAGGGTGAGGAGGGCACTGCCCAGCCAACCAGCCGGCCCCTCAGCAGGTGCAGCAGGGGCTCTATGGCCAGTGAATAAAACATTCCAGAGAGGGAGCAGCCCTGCCTTATACCCCTGCACACTGGGAAGGGCTGACTCAGCCCATTGTTAATCTTTAAAATGCTAAAAACATTCAAAATAAAAGCTGGGTGTAAGAAACAAACACAGGGCCAAACCCGAAGGTTTCCAGGATATTACATAGGTATGTGTGGTCAACCTGTCAAACGCTTTCTCCTGATCTAAAGAAACCTGCCCAACATTCAAATCACATGTATTAGCCATTGATAAAAAGTCTGCTGGGCCGTCCACAGCTGCCAGCTCCTCCGCGGCTCTCTCCACCTCTGCAGCGCCGCTCTCCTCTTCTCCTCCCAGTACAGCCACAGCTGTCACCGCTGCCTCTGCTTCTGCTTCTGCCTCCGCTTGCTGGGGTTCAGAGAGAGAAGAGCGCTGCACAGTGCTGGGTTGTAAGCCCGTCACAGTGTCGCTCGCCTCTCCCTCCATGTCAGGAGGGACAGACACCCCTACCTGAGACTGCAGGCTCCCCTTCAGGACAGGCTCTGGGCTCTGCTCCATTCCCCACTCGCTGTTAGGCAGGATCTGCAGCTTCTTTATTTTTCTTTTTTTTTAGTTTTTTTTGCCATCAGTACCCTGCTCCTGCATTTCCTCATTTCTGTTTTTCCTCGGGCAGACTCTCCTCTGGTGTCCCTGTTCCCCACAGTTAAAACACTGCATTGTGTCAGAGCTAACAAACACTACGCAGCCCGTCCCTTCCACACTGAAACTCCAAGCGACATCAATCACCTCCCCCGGGTTATTCAGCAGTAAAAAAGCCTGTCTCTGAAAGGACAGGACATGCTTAACATTAGTGTTTTTACACCCTAAAGGTATATTTTTATTTGGGGATACCAGTTTACCATATCGGGCAAGTTCATTCTCCAAGGTCTAATTTCTTAAAAACGGTGGCACATTGGCTATGATTACCTTGGTAACAGGAGTTACTGAGAGAGAGAGAGAGAGAGAGAGAGACAGACAGACAGACACACGTGTTGGGCAATACTCACGTTTTGTGTCCTATGGCGACTCACAGCATGGTATGAACTGGAGGACCTTCACAAGGTTTCATCACGACCGGGTGAGATCCATCCTTTTCTATTTTTTGCTGGAGCTTGGATTACAAATATTTTTTGAATGACCATTCAGGTTTGTGTTGAAGAGCGTTCTTATTTGGGTTGCTGCATTTTTGTGTTATTTTTCTGGAACTTTTATTTGTCTTTTGTTTTTTTTGTTTGTTACTTTTTAGGTGCGTTTAATATCAAGACCGGGACTGAAACTTTTAATTACAAATACACTGGTATATAATTATTACAACTGTGAGGGCCATAGAATGAGCAGTCTGATTATTGTTTGGCCTACCTGTATTTTTTTGGTGTCTCCTTCCCTCTCTTTTCTGTTTTAAGTTCAACAGCGAGTCAGACTAATAATGTTTTTTCTATACATTAGTATTTTGTTATATGTATCTGTAAAAAAGCCTATTATTATTATTTATTTCTTAGCAGACGCCCTTATCCAGGGCGACTTACAATCATAAGCAAATACATTTCAAGTGTTACAATACAAGTATTACAATAACTTTTGTTCAAGTGTGACAAACCACAATTCAATAATACAGCAGATAATAGTGATGGTTACATCAGGATATGATTAAATAGTGATAGTTACATCAGGATATGATTAAATACAAAATACTACAGGTTAAACACTTGGCAGATTACAGTATTCTGAAGTACAGGATTAAATGCAGTAAAATAGGGGGCAGATAAGAGCAAAATAAAGCACATTTAAATGAAGGGTGATAGTGTCCCAGGATACAAACAGAGGAGCTCTACAGGTGCTGTTTGAAGAGGTGAGTCTTAAGGAGGCGCCGGAATGTGGTCAAGGACTGGGCAGTCCTGACCACATTCCACCACTCCGGAGCAAGGGTGGAGAAGGAGCGGGCTCTGGAGGCAGGGGAGCGTAGCGGAGGTAGAGCCAGTCTTCTAGTGCAGGTGGAGCGGAGAGGTCGAGTGGGGGTGTAGGGAGAGATGAGGGTCTGGAGGTAGCTGGGTGCAGTCTGGTCAAGGCATCTGTAGGCTAGTACAAGAGTCTTGAACTGGATGCGAGCGGTGATCGGGAGCCAGATGAGTGAGCAGAGTAGTGGAGTAGCGTGGGCAAAGCGAGGCAGAGAGAACACCAGGCGGGCAGCAGAGTTCTGGATGAGCTGGAGCGGACGGGTGGCGGACGCAGGGAGGCCAGCAAGGAGGGAGTTGCAGTAGTCTAGACGGGAGAGTACCAGGGCCTGGACCAGGAGCTGGGTAGCGTAGTTGGTGAGGAAGGGTCGGATTCTTCGGATGTTGCTCAGGAAGAATCGGCAAGTGCGTGTGTGACGAAGTGCCCGCCCCTGTGTGTATTTTGTGTGTTATGTGTTGTATGTTGCGTGCGTGTGTTAATGCTGGTGTATAGTCATTGGTACACGGGATATAAATGGGTGTGTGCAGCATGAGTATTTAAATTGTATAATTATATTTAGGCACGAGATTGCACCACCACAGCCTCCCTCTGAGTGGCCAGCATCAGCCCCATGGCCTCTGCCTCCACCGCAAGGAGCAGAGCAGCAGGAGCTGCCTCTGCCTCCGCCACCTCCACCGCTTCCTCCACTAGGAGCAGAGGAGCAGGAGCTGCCTCTGCCTCCACCACCGCCAGGAGCAGAGGAGCAGGAGCTGCCTCTGCCTCCACCACCGCCAGGAGCAGAGGAGCAGGAGCTGCCTCTGCCTCCACCACCACCCGGAGCAGAGGAGCAGGAGCTGCCTCTGCCTCCACCACCACCACCGCCAGGAGCAGAGGAGCAGGAGCTGCCTCTGCCTCCGCCACCACCACTTCCAGGAGCAGAGGAGCAGGAGCTGCCTCTGCCTCCGCCACCACCACCGCCAGGAGCAGAGGAGCAGGAGCTGCCTCTGCCTCCGCCACCACCACCGCCAGGAGCAGAGGAGCAGGAGCTGCCTCTGCCTCCGCCACCACCACCGCCAGGAGCAGAGGAGCAGGAGCTGCCTCTGCCTCCGCCACTGCCAGAAGCAGAACAGCAGGAGCTGTCTCTGCTTCCCGTACCTCCACCACAGGGAGTACTGTGGCCGGAACCCCACCAAGGGGAGCTGCCGGCCACGAAGAAGGTGGGGGAGGTCAGGAGGCCTGCTCCCACTGCAGCAGTTTCGCTGCCGGAGATCGTGGGGGAGGTCCGGAGACCTGCTCCCACTGCAGCAGTTTCGCTGCCGGAGATCGTGGGGGAGGTCCGGAGACCTGCTCCCACTGCAGCAGTTTCGCTGCCGGAGATCGTGGGGGAGGTCCGGAGACCTGCTCCCACTGCAGCAGTTTCGCTGCCGGAGATCGTGGGGGAGGTCCGGAGACCTGCTCCCACTGCAGCAGTTTCGCTGCCGGAGATCGTGGGGGAGGTCCGGAGACCTACTCCCACTGCAGCAGTTTCGCTGCCGGAGATCGTGGGGGAGGTCTGGAGACCTGCTCCCACTGCAGCTTATTCGGTGCCGGAAGTACTGTGGTCGGAGCCCCACCAAGGGGAGCAACCGGCTACGAAGAAAGGGGGAGAGGTCAGGAGACCAGCTTCCCCCGCAGCAATTTCGCTGCAGGCGTGGACTAGCAGGCTGTCAGCCGTGCCACTACCGGCAGGGGTGCTGACAGCATGGCCAGCCATGGGCCCACTGAAGCCTCCCTTCCCAGCCCGAGACTTTGTTCTGGACTGCTGGATTTTTAAGGGGGGAGGTGGCCATTGAGGCCATGTGTGCTTTGCACAGGGGGGGGGGTATATGTGACGAAGTGCCCGCCCCTGTGTGTATTTTGTGTGTTATGTGTTGTATGTTGCGTGCGTGTGTTAATGTTGGTGTATAGTCATTGGTACACGGGATATAAATGGGTGTGTGCAGCACGAGTATTTAAATTGTATAATTATATTTAGGCACGGGATTGCACTATCACTTCACGTGCATTTAAAGTATAGTATGTGAGCACGGGGTTGCACAGAATTAATTCACGTGCTGGGATTCAAGTGAATAATTAATTGAAATAAGTAATTGAATCCCAGCACAACAGTATATATAGATGCACATTTCTTTCACTCGGGGTTGGGTGTTGGGTGAGTGGAGAACGGGATTGGAGATGGAGGTAATTGTGAATTGTAAAAGTGAATAGTTAGAGTATCTGCTCACCGTGTTTGTTTGTCTGTCTAGTCCGTTTTGTTCGTCTATTTATTTTGGCGCAAGTGCCGTGCCCTGTGTTTTGTCTGTTCAAACCTTTTATTTTCTGTTCTGTTTATTAAATGCTGAGCGAAAGCATTCGCTCAGCTTCACCAAACCACACCTCTCTGTCTGTTTATTTCCTGCTTCTGGTCTGACGCCACCCACTCCGGCCTTCTTTGTGACAGCGTGCCAGAGTGGAGATGTGCTGGGAATAAGAGAGGCAGGGGTCCAGGGTGACTCCAAGGTTCTTAGCGGAGGAAGAGGGAGAGAGAGTGGTAGATTCCAGAGGAACAGAGATAGAGAGATCAGAGGAGGGGGAGGAGGAGGGAAAGAAAAGGAGGTCAGATTTAGAGAGGCTGAGTTTGAGGTGATGCGAGTACATCCAGGAGGAAATAGCAGACAGACAGGTAGAGATACGGGAGGAGATGGTGGAGTCAGAGGTGGGGAAGGAGAGGAAGATCTGAGCATCATCAGCATAGAAATGGTATGAGAAACCATAGGATGCGATGAGGGGGCCCAGGGAGCGGGTGTAGAGAGAGAACAGGAGAGGACCCAAGACTGACCCTTGGGGGACTCCAGTTAAGAGAGGGTGAGGTGAGGAGGCTGCTCCACGCCAGGTTACCTGGTAAGTGCGGTTGGAGAGGTAGGAGGAGAACCAGGCCAGAGCAGTGCCAGAGATCCCCAGGTCAGCAAGAGATGATAGTAGAATAGAGTGATCAACAGTGTCAAAGGCAGCAGAGAGGTCGAGGAGAATTAGGACAGAGGAGAGAGAGGCAGCTCGGGCACACTTAAGTGAGTTGGTGACAGACAGGAGGGCGGTTTCAGTGGAGTGAGCAGAGCGGAAGCCAGATTGGAGAGGGTCAAGCAGAGAGTGGTTGGACAGGAAAGCAGAGAGCTGGCGGTGTACAGTCCGCTTGAGGGTTTTGGAGAAGAAGGGTAGGAGGGAGACAGGACGGTAGCTCTGGAGGGAGGTGGGGTCGAGGGTAGGTTTATATGTGTGTATGTTTGTCCTTTCCAATTGCCATGTTTATGTGATTAGCATTGCAGTGTTGGTGTGCTCTTTGAAGGGTTATCTAGAGATATACTGGGTAGTTTCTTCTACTATAGTTTTACTTGATATTGCTTGTTCTACCAACCTGGATGTTTTAGTTTTTTTTTACTATTGAATCGGGGTTGATATTTGCCAGATTTCTGATCTTACTTAAGACTTACTGTTCTGATTACTCCAGGGTACACCTGTTCTTAGTACTATATATAAATAGATATAATCAACCTATCTTGTTAAAATTTACTCCCTTGGTTCTCGTGAAATCCTTGTTTTTTGCTGTAGCGATTTACCTGCTGGGACTGTGGTATTGAATGTTTTATGCCCGGTGCTAGTATACACTTATGGACTAGGTGTTTTGTTATTGTACACTAGGTAAGTTTGTTACAAGGTACTCACTTTTTTTTAATCAACCCTTGCAAATAATGAATCCTGGTAAAGATTAACTGAAACGTGTTGTATTCCTCAAGCAGCATAGGAATAATTTGAAGGTGTTAATATTTGAAGGCAGTGGAATGTGAAATTCTCCATGTAACCTGACTATTAACTCTTGAATTCCCAAATTAGAGGCTATACTAAGTATTAACCTTATACTGTTCCTGTGCTCTTATTTTTGTTTTTGTATTCTGAAAGCAGTGTAGGTATAACTTGGATGTGCTGTTAATTTTTTGAGCCAGTGGAATACCTGAATTCTCCACATGACCGGATTATTAACTCTTAAATTCCCAAATTAACCATTAACATAAATGTGTTAACTGCAAACAGTGTAGAAATAATTTGGATGCATTGTTAATTTATCAAGGTAGTGGAATGCATAATTCTCCATATCACCTGAGTTAACTTAAATTCCCAAATTATCTATTAACCTCTTATGAGATTGTATTGTTATGCTTTTTATTTTTCCCTTTTTGTATTGTTTGTTATCCCCTTGCTATCTCACCCCTGTTCATTCTCCCTATCAATTGTTTGATTCAGTATTTTATTGTGTTTTATTTATTCCTGCTTCTAATCTGTATTTCTTTTCTTTTCTGTTTTGTTACTGTACTATTTAGTTTCTCTTGTGTTTTATGTTAATGTTGTATCACAGAGTACACAATTTGAACACACAAACCTATCCTTATTCTGAGTTTGTGTAATTCTAAATTTAGGATGTAAATTCCTTGACTTTGGAAATAAACAATTTCAAGATAAAGGATTAGGAATAATCCACTCACTAATTTAGTGACATTAAGTAGGTAATATTCAGAGTCAATGAATATACAGTAGATTACATAGATGGTATTCCTGTGATATCCTTAATTCCCTAAACTATAGCCCAGATATATCTAGTTAAATAGAGGAATAATTTATAGGGAACCCATTACAACTCTGCCATCTAGTGGTGCAGTAGTATATATTAATTTACCCTTCCTATTTTCTAATCTTGTAATCTGCATTGCCTGACTAAAATAGGATACATTTTGCTACTAGATTTCCCATAGAACCTTACTAAACTGGAAGAGAAATTCCTGTTTATTTTGCTCTCTCTCTCTCTCTCTCTCTCTCTCTCTCTCGATCCATGAAAGACTGCTATTAGTTCCTTGAGAATAACTCTCTCTCTATTTTCTTCCCCAAGCACATAGCGTAGGAGAGCCAGCCATCGGGAGACCTAGCAAAGAATTTCCATTATCCTAAGAGCTACTCTTATGGGGAGGCTTCTGCTAATTCACCCGGCTGGACACCCCTCTTAGAAGCATGCGTGCCCCTAGTTACACATACATACACACACACACTACAGATTAAGTTAAGTCAGGATTCACTTGAATACTGAGTGTTAACTTCTAACTTCCAACCACTAGAGCCCCTAGTTGAGTAGTGTAGGGATCAGAAATGGCACCTGAACTGCTGGACATCTCTGCATTTCTCTACAATGCTGCAATCCAAGAACCCAACCATGTGCCTGAGATCATCGGATGGAAAAGTCGCACTGTGGCTTAGCTGGAAAGCTACCAGCAAGACCATGAATGGCAATGTGAGGACAATCCGAAAATGAGATCAGCGTACAGAGCAACACGCTACGCTGCTGTTGGTTTTGGGGCCCACTGTGGATGGCAATAGGCCCTTGAAGACATTGAACTGCAAAAGGACACAGTGAGAAACAAAAACTCTGATACTGAAACACAAACAAACCTGATTGCCTCCCTCACTACTGACGTAGACAGACTGAAGAACAGAGTCAAGGAACTTGAACAAGGCGCCACAGCTGAAGATCTACAAGACAGAGAGCAGCAGATGGGAGACCTCCCAGCAGCAGATGGGAGACCAATGAGAGCAGTACAACTGCTTGAGAAGTTCAGTGTTGTGTACAACAACACATGCAGAATTTGATGTCGACTCGTCCTACTACTGCACCACATGCTATGGAGATGCTCCCTAGTGGATTTAGGAATTGCCAGGCCAACAACTCTAAACACACATCTGACAGCTGACTAAGCCAAGATCCCTCTACACAAGGTGTGGAGGAGGAGCTCCAACCACTCACAGAAACTGCAACACTGGAAGACGACGCACTCAAGAAGAAAAGCATCCACAACCCAGGTCAAAACAGAAGTGTCTAGTTTGACAAAACTAGCTGTCACAGCTCAAATGTGAACCTATCTGGACACCCTTTATTAGGAAAGGCAGAGCTGAATGATTGTACACAAAGGTACTCATTCAAGAATACCTTTGTGTACAATCTTTCAGCGCTGCCTTTCTTAATAAGGGTAATCTCGGCACCTGGGCCAAGAAGAGGCCTTCCTTGACCCAGGTGCCGAGATTACCCTTAAACAAATGAACTGCAAATACAGGATAGAACTGTGGATGAACACCCCAGTGAAATAACGTTTACTGGATATGGCAGCAAAGACGTGCAGCGACCCAGATGTAAGTGTGGTTGGACATCACATTTAATGGGACAAAATCCATCACCCAATTCACGTCCGCTATAGCGAGGGACGAGAACTACTAATTGAACTACTGCAGGCTGAAACCCATAATAGACTCAGAATGAACTATGGGCAGGCGGCAAAAATTGAGACAACTACCCACAAATATGCAAAATCCAAGCAGCCCGCTACACTCCAAGCGGCAAAAGCAATGAAGATGCCATTGCAGCAGTGGAATTGTTGTCGCTGCCCCACAGAGCTAAACAGCCCACGTAGATGAGAATCCTTTAAACCCGACACTGCTGTTCCCTCCCGACTCCCAAGAGTTAACCACTACCAGCCCCAGCATAAATGCAAAAGATGCACGATGCTCCTGCAGCAAAGCCAGAGCAAGAAGGCTGCTCAACCTAGGCTGCTTGTCTTCTAGCTGCGGAACCAGCACCCTTGTGCACAACTGTCAACAAGTGGGGAGAAACCCACATCCTACTACAAATAGAGGACATGGTTGTCGCAGGGCTGAAGCCCTGCATGGGTAAATTAATGTATACAGTGCCTAGAGAAAGTCTACACCCCCTTTCAAAATGTTGCCTTATAGCCTGGAATTAAAATGCATTAAAATAGTTTTTTCATTTATCTACACATCCTACCCCACAACTTCCAAGTGAAAAAAATATTCTAGAAATTTGTAGAAAATTAATTAAAAATAAAAATTTGGGAAGTGTCCACCCCCCTTGTAATAGCAATCCTAAATTAGCTCAGGTGTAAACAATTGCCTTCAAAATCACACACCAAGTTAAGTGGCCTCCACCTGTGTTAAATGGTAGTGAATCACATGATTTCAGGATAAATTCAGCAGTTCCTGTAGGTTCCCTCTGCTGGGTAGTGCATTTCAAAGCAAAAACCATGAGCACCAAGGTGCTTTCAAAAGAACTCGGGGACAAAGTTGTTGAAAGGCACAGATCAGATGGGTATAAAAAAATATCAAAGGCCTTGAATATCCCTTAGAGCACGGTCAAGACGATTATTAAGAAGTGGAAGGTGTATGGCACCACCAAGACCCTGCCTAGGTCAGGCCGTCCCTCCAAACTGGATGACCAAGCAAGAAGGCGACTGATCAGAGAGGCTACCAAGAGGCCAATGGCAACTTTGCAAGAGCTACATGCTTTTATGTCCAAGACCGGTCAAAGTGTGCATGTGACAACAATATCCCAAGCAATCCACACATCTGGTCTGTATGGTAGGGTCGTGTGGCAAAGTGGTAAAGACGTGCAGGTGTGTGCAGTGCAGAGCGGAGTAATTACATGGACAGCGTTTGTACAGGTGCAAGGGTGTTTATTTAATTTGATAAATGTCCAGAGCCTTAAGGCAACCTGTAAATAATGACAATGTTGGAAGTGGTACAGCGGCGTGTATCACTTCAGTTTGTAATCCCACGGGTTTGACCCGTAACCAAAAGTCCCGTTCCGTCACCCACACAAAACACAAAACACAGACACAATTAGACAGTGCGTGATTCTAGTGCTAGTGGTGAAAACAAAGACAGTTCCTGTAGTGGAAAAGGTGCTTGCTGAAGTCCGGGTTTTTGCTGGCCTGCGGCTGCAGCTCCGGATCGTGCTTAGTAATCTTTAGTGAAAACAACACACAAGACACACAGTGTTAATACACAGACACGAAACACTCACGGTTTATTTCTTTACTACGGGCTCCTTCTCGGTTATGTAATTTGAACCATTTGCAAAGGAACAGATCACTCAAGCCATGCCCCCTATTTATACCCTCGCCCCTGACCCCGAGGTTAACGAGCGCATCCACTCCTCCAGTCCTCGGATGCCACGCCGCTTACCGTCCAGGTCAATGAGCTTGGGTGCCGGGGCTCCGCCCCCTTCCTAAATGACCGACTTCCATCTACCCTACGGAATAAATTGTTGTGCCATTTAATTAAGGGTACTCTGTTCCTCGTGCACCGTGCCCTCACAGGTCGAGAGGGAGATCTAACACCAAGAATCATTCGATCTCTGTCACAGGTGGCAAGAAGGAAGCCATTACTCACGAAAGCCCACCTTGAATCCTGTTTGAAGTAGGCAAAGCAAACACTCAGGAGATTCTGTAGCCATGTGGCAAAAAGTTTTGTGGTCTGACGAAACTAAAATGTAACTTTCTGGCCTAATTGCAAAGCGTTATGTTTGGCGCAAACCCAACACCTTTCAGCATGACAACGACCCAAAGCTACACTGGAGTGGCCCAGTCAGAGCCCCGACCTAAATCCAATCGATAATTTGTGGCATGACTAGAAGATTGCTGTCCATCAACGCTCCCAAAGGAACTTGACAGAGCTTGAAGGGTTTGTAAAGAAGAATGGTCAAATATTGCCAAATCTAGGTGTGCAAAGTTGGTAGAGACCTATCCCAACAGACTCACAGCTGTAATTGCTGCCAAACGTGCTTCCACCAAGTATTAACGCAGGGAGGTGGAGATGTATCCAATTATGATCTTTCAGTTTTGTATTTTTTTCCCCTTAACAGTGTGGAGTGTGGTGTGTAAATTTAGTGGAAAAATTCGTCATTTGAATGCATGAAATTCTGAGGCACTGACACAAAAAAATTGAAAAAAGTTCAAGGGGGTGTAGACTTTCATAGGCACTGTATGTGTAAATATGATATGAAAATGTGTTTGTTAGATATGACAGGGCTGGAAGTTAAGATTCCAGCTCTGGTAGTTTTGGGTGTGTTTGTGGTGGTGGTGTTTGGCTGGGATAGGGTTAATTCCTATCCCTGCCAGATACATGTGAAAATGTGGCCAGGCGTTGATTAAATGATATTAATTGTCAATCAAACCTGGCCACATGGTATATAAGTGAGCTACACAGCTCCATGAGAGGAAAATTGCCTGGGAGAGGGGAGACCACATGGAAGGTCTGTTTGTTGACTTTTGTTATTGATGGACAAAAATTCAAAGGGCATAATAATAATAGGAGCATGTTATAGACCGCCAAATTCAGACACCGAGCAAAATAACCTGTTGTACAATGACATTAGAAATGCGTGTAGCAAAGGAGAAGCCATACTAATGGGGGATATCAACTCCCCCCTCCCCCATATAAAATGGGAAAACCCGGTGGGGAGCACGACAGACAAAATTGAAATGGTGGAAATGATAAATGACTGCTTCCTAACACAATTTGTCAAGGCACCAACTATTATTATTATTATTATTATTATTATTATTTATTTCTTAGCAGACGCCCTTATCAAGGGCGTCTGCTACAATAAGAGCAAGAAATACAATAACTTTTGTTCAAGTAAAGTACAAGTTTGACAAACCACAATTCAATACTACAGCAGATAATAGTGATAGTTACATCAGGATATGATTAAATAGTGATCGTTACATCAGGATGTGTTTAAATACAAAATACTACAGGTTAAACACTTGGCAGATTACAGTATTCTGAAGTACAGGATTAAATGCAGTAAAATAGGGGCTGATAAGAGCAAAATAAAGCACATTTACATGAAGGGTGATAGTGTCCCAGGATACAAACAGAGGAGTTCTACAGGTGCTCTTTGAAGAGGTGAGTCTTAAGGAGGCGCCGGAATGTGGTCAGGGACTGGGCAGTCCTGACATCTGTAGGAAGGTCATTCCACCACTGCGGAGCAAGGGTGGAGAAGGAGCGGGCTTTGGAGGCAGGGGAGCGTAGCGGTGGTAGAGCTAGTCTTCTAGTGCAGGCGGAGCGGAGAGGTCGAGTGGGGGTGTAGGGAGAGATGAGGGTCTGGAGGTAGCTGGGTGAATGTAATTTTTTCTGCTGCTTTTGTCTTCTATGGCCCCATTGAAAATAATATGCAAATCATGTGGTTCTTTCCTGGAGGGACAATTGAGTTGCTTAGTATTATTATTATTATTTATTTCTTAGCAGACGCCCTTATCCAGAGCGACTTGCAATTGTTACAAGATATCACATTATACATTATTTCACATTATAAATATATCACTTTATTTTTACATACAGTTACCCATTTATACAGTTGGGTTTTTACTGGAGCAATCTAGGTAAAGTACCTTGCTCAAGGGTACAACAGCAGTGTCCCCCACTGGGGATTGAACCCACAACCCTCCAGTCAAGAGTCCAGAGCCCTAACCACTACTCCACACTGCTGCCCTAGAGGGAAGGCATGCCTTCATTTAGTCTTTTCAAATAACGAAGACAGAATAACTAAAACAGATGTCAGAGAGCCATTGGCAAACTCAGATCACAACATGGTCTCATTTGAAGTGATTTTTAAAACCCAAAATTGAATGACTAATGCTAATGTTTACAATTTTAGAAAAGCAAACTATGAAGGTATGAAACAGAGACTAACAGAAGTAGATTGGAGTAAAATAGAGAAAACATCCACATTAAAAGGATGGCTGATTTTAAAAATGTAGTACTAGAGGCGCAAAATAATTCCATCCCAAAAGTAGACAAATCTAAATCTAAAATAAAATGGCCAAAATGGTTTAATAGATCAATTTAAAAAAAATATTCAGCGAAAAAAGGCACTTACAGAGCGTTTAAAAGGGACCAAAAACAAACAAAGTACACAGAAAGAGTACTTGGAACTGCAAACACAAGTCAAAAAGGAAGTTAGAAAGGCCAAGAGAGAGATAGAAATCAACATTGCTAAGAGGACTAAAAACAATTCCAAAATGTTTTTCCAATATTATAACAGCAAGAGATCATTCAAAGAGGAGGTTAAATGTCTAAGAGACACAAATGGCAAAATCATAGACAAAGAAAAAAAAAAGCAAATATATTAAATGATTGTTTTTCACAGGTTGTTTTTCACACGGACAACATGCCCCACATGTCAACCTGTTCCTATCCAGTTTTAAATAACTTTAGCATAACAGAGCAAATCCCCTGGGCCGAATGAGATCAAAGAAATGAAAGAAGTTATTTACAAACCGCTAACCAAGATCATGCAACAGTCTTTTGACACAGGGGTTGTACCGACAGACTGGAGAATTGCAAACGTAATACCGATCCACAAAAAGGGAGACAAAACCGAACCATGTAACTACAGACCAATAAGCTTGACTTCTATTATATGCAAACTTATGGAAACTATAATAAGATCCAAAATGTAAAATTACCTATATGGTAACAGTATCCTGGGAGACAGCCAGCATTGTTTTAGGAAAGGGAAATAGTGTAATTTTGTGATTTTTTTTGAGGATGCAACATTGACAATGGATATTGTTTATTAAGATTTTCAGAAAGCTTTTGACAAAGTCCCGCATAAAAGATTAATTCTCAAACTGAACGCAGTAGGGATTCAAGGAAATGCATGCACATGCATTAGGGAGTGGTTAACATGTAGAAAACGATAGGTTGCGGATGCAACCCCGGTTCCCTGAAAGAGAAAATAACCATCAAGGTATGGGACATTGCCGTCAGGCAGTAGGGATTGGCTGAGCTTTATGTCAAAGCTGCCGATAGGCCTCCGCGCAAGCTGCCGTGTAAGCCCGCCCCCTTGGGAGCTTACTATACGCAGCGCGCGGAGAGTCACTTCCTCTTTTGCCCTTCAGGCCGTGAAGGCCTCCAGAGCGACCTCGCGGCTTGATGGTTATTTTCTCTTTCAGGGAACCGGGGTTGCATCCGCAACCTATCGTTCCCTTTCAAGTCGAAAATAACCATCAAGGTATGGGAACAGCGAGGGAGGATTCTCGGCAGTAGGACAGACTTACGTCATAACGCAACTGCGTAGGCAGTACATCTACACATAAGCGGAGCTGCGCCTCAGCGTCTATGCTCGCAATGACACCTGTCCCAAGGTGGAATAGTCACACCATATTGTACCTACTCTAGACGTCCGCAACCTGAGGCGTCATAGAGTGCAACACAGATGCTCCAAATGACGGAGCAGAGGATTCCAGCACATTTAGCCTGTAAAACCTCATGAAAGTATGCGGCGTAGCCCAACTGGCTGCCGCGCAAATATCAGACACCAGCACCCCTCGAAAGAGGGCCCAGGATGTCGCCATACCCCTGGTAGAATGCGCCTTCAACTGCCCTGGTGGAGGAAGGCCTGCAGATTCATACGCTAATTTAATAGCATCCACTATCCAGTGGGAAAGGCGCTGTTTAGACAGCGGCTGACCCAAAGATCTAGAACCATGGCATATGAACAACTGTTCTGTCTGCCTCACAGTCCTTGTGCGGTCAATATAACACCTCAATGCCCTCACAGGGCAGAGCATGTGTAACCGCTCTTCCTCTGGGGAAGAAAAAGGAGGAGGATGGAACGCCATCAACTCGACTGACTGGTTCATGTGGAACGGGGATATAACCTTTGGTAAAAAGGCCGGATTAGGGCGCATGGAGACCTTAGAACCGTCTCCTGCAAAACGAGTACAAGAAGGATGCACTGACAGTGCATGTAACTCGCTCACGCGTTTTGCTGATACCACAGACAGCAAAAACGCAGTCTTAATAGATATGAGCTTCATATCCACGCTGTGGAGAGGCTCAAACGGTGCCTTGGCAAGGGCTTCCAGCACCACATCAAGGCTCCACGACGGTAAACTGGTCATTCTTGGAGGCCGCAAGCGTCTTGCGCCTTTCAGAAACTGAGATGCCAAAAAATGGCAACCAGGTGATAACCCGTCAATGCGTACGTGGCAAGCCGAAATAGCGGCCAAATACACTTTAAGTGTAGAGGGAGACTTACCCTCGTCTAACAGCTTCTGCAGAAACTGTAATATCACTGCCATAGGGCAGGAGACCGGGTCATGGCCCTCAGCCAGACACCAACTCTGAAATAATTGCCACTTATACGTATATTGCGACCGAGTGGAGGGCGCCCTCGCACTTTGAATGGTCGATATAACCGCCGTCGAAAGCCCTAAGGCTGACAGGCGCTCCCGCTCAGGGGCCAAGCCCATAGCTGCATGAGCTTGGGGTTCGGATGCCATAGCCCTCCTTGGGCTTGGGACAACAGGTCCGCTCGCAGAGGGAGTTCCCTCGGGCGACCGTGCAACAACTGCACTAGACTCGGGAACCATATCCTCCGAGGCCACCGAGGAGCGATCAGAATCACTGTCGCTTGCTCTACCCTGACCTTCTCCAAGAAGGCGGGGAGCATCGAAATCGGTGGAAATGCGTACAGGAGCCCTGGCGGCCATTCGTGAGCCAGTGCATCGACTCCTAGGGGGCTGTCGAGGTCCTTCACCGAGAACCATAGGGGGCAGTGCGTGGTCTCTCGCGAAGCGAAGAGATCGACTTGCGCTGTGCCGAACCAGTCCCAAATGCGCTCTACCACCCGAGGGTGAAGACGCCATTCGCCCGCAAGAGGACCTCCTCTGGACAGGAGATCCGCTGCGTAATTGACTCTGCCCGGCAGATGAACTGCACGCAGAGAGGCTAACCGCGGTTGAGCCCAGAGCAACAGCCGCGTTACCATCCGGTGAAGACCTGGGGACCGCAATCCGCCCTGGCGATTGATATACGCCACTACTGTGGTGTTGTCTGACCGCACTAACACGTGCTTGTCTAGAAGCACTGGCAAGAAGTGCCGAAGGGCGAGGTCCACTGCTCTGAGTTCCAGAGCGTTGATGTGGGCTGACCTCCAGGGTCCTGACCACACTCCACGGGTCCCTGTCCCGTTCCAGACTGCTCCCCAACCTTGGTTGGAAGCGTCGGTTGTGATAACTTCCCTTCGGAAGATGGGACCCAAGCGCACGCCCTGGCGGATGTTCGACTGAACTCTCCACCAGCGTAATGCTTCCCAGCAGGTTCGGGATACCCTCAGCCTGCGGTGCTTGTCTCTCCGCGGGTGCAACGCGAAGGCATTGAACCAGGCCTGCAGAGGTCTCTGGTGTAGTAAGCCCAAAGGAAGGGCTTGCGAGGCGGCAGCCATCAACCCCAGCATGCGCTGACAGAGCTCCATGCTGACTGTTTCTCTCAACCTGAATAGGGAGAGACACCGCTCTAATGAGGCAACTCTTTGTGTCGATAGGGTCGCTTCCATGGACACTGAGTCCAGATGCAGACCCAAAAACTCGGTCTGTTGGGCTGGGCACGAGGCGGCTCTTGTCTGGATTGACCTTCAGACCTAGCCGCTGAAGATGGTCTGTAACCATCACTGTGTGCTGTGCCAACTGCTCCTTTGACTGCGCGCAGACGAGCCAGTCGTCCAGATAGTTCAGCAGTCGAACGCCTTGAACCCGCAAGGGGGCTAAAATGGCGTCCATACACTTCGAAAAGGTTCGAGGAGCTAGAGATAGGCCGAATGGCAGGACACAAAACTCGTAGACCCTGCTCTGAAATGCGAAACGTAGGTACTTCCTGTGACCCGGACAGATGGGAACGTGAAAGTACGCATCTGTGAGGTCTACGGTGGTAAACCAGTCGCCCTGCCGGACAGACTGGACAATGTGCCTGTGCGTAAGCATCTTGAACGACAACACCCGTAGGTATTTGTTCAGTACACGCAGGTCTAGAATAGGGCGGAGCCCGCCGTCCTTCTTTGGCACAAGGAAGTATTTGGAGTAGAACCCCTGGTCGGTCAGAGCAGGGTCTACTAGTTGAATGGCACGCTTCTTGAGCAATGCCTGTATTTCTGCATTTAGAGCTGAGGACTGAACCGAGTCCTTCACTGCAGTTACCACCACTCCCCTGAAGGGGGGGGGTTTTAACCGGAATTGAAGGGTGTACCCGGTGATTATAGTTTTGCGCACCCAGATGTCGTTGGTGCATTGTTGCCAGAACAGGAGCTGTGGAACAGTGTAGGAGTGGGTTAACGGCTGCCGGGGTTTCTCAGGGCTGCTTAGGCTGCGCTCGCTCACGAGGGGCCTGACCAGAGCCACGAGGGCGTGGTCTGCTACCTCCTCTGGGGCGCCACCCTCCGCGCTGCGGTCTCGCAAACGCGGGTTGGCTGCGTGCTGCAACCCCCGAAGGGGCGGTTTTACTGCCCTGTGGGTGCGCCTGCTGCTGCGGCGGCGCCCTGCGCCATTGGCGCTCCTGCAGCCGCCTTGGCTGGAAAGGCTTGCTTGGCCACATCTTAGCCAACTGCTGCGACGCCTCACGCGCCTTGACGGAGCGTTGCAGCATCTCCTCCACCGCTGGGCCAAACGTGTGCCCCGGGGATATAGGAGCATCTAACAACGGGGCCTTATCAGGCTCCTGTACCCTGGCCTGTGAGAGCCATAGCTGCCTCCTTGCTACTACTAGGGAAGCAATGCTCCTGCCCTGTGCTCGCGCATTTAGCTGAGCCAACCTGACCAAAAGCTGTGCAACTGCACCCAGCTCGGTTCTGAGCCCGACGGGTGGGGACTCAGGCAGGTCGCGAATCAGCGCCGCCTGGTAGACTGTCAGGAGGCTGGCCACATTGGACAGTCTAACTGCCTCTGTAGCCGCGGCATAACCCTTTTTTAGGTGAGCCTCCGTAATCCTACACTGCCTGTTAGGGCAGGAAGGGTCCTTAGCCAGCCCCGAAAGTGTCGGCGTCTTTACTAGCGCGGCGAACGCGGCGCCCACTGGCGGAAACAACGCCAGCCCAGCTTCGCTCGCCCCGTGCATGGTGAAGGCCGAAGCCTTGCGAGAAGTCGCAGGGGCGGAGGCCGGTGCTCCCCAGGTGGACTGCACCTCCTTAATAAAATCCGGGAATGCCGGGAGCATCCTGGACTGAAGGGGCGGAGCCGATGGCAATTCAAACAGAGAGCGACGTGTTGGCTCTGATGCAGGCCAGTCCACGCCTAGATGGCGGGCTGCCCTCTCCACCACTGACCAGATAGGGTCATTAGTATCCAGCACTTCAGGGTCGTCCTGCCCAGAGTGCTGGGATGCCACCTCAGGCTCTGTGTCTTCAAAGAGCGGGTCTGCATCAGATGCGTCCCTTGAGACAGCATCGGCGTCCCACTCTACTTCCTGGGGAACTGGTGGAGGAACCATCGGCTGACTAGCGCTGGGTCCGGTAACCATCTCTGGGGCCCGAGGCGCCACGTTCGCTAGAGTCATGAGGAGGGATTGTTGTCCCATCATGAGCTCCATGAACTGCGACATCTTGGAGGTGAGCTCAGCCACCCCAGATGTGTCCTGATGCCGTCTACCCCTTCGAGGGGAGCGGGAGTGTCTTCTCCGGCGAGGCGATCGAGATCTGGATCGCGACTCTCGACGGGGGCGAGCCCCGCGAGAGGAGGGGCTGCGGGAACGTTCCCGAGCACGCCTAATTGGAGACCTTTGACCAGCTGTAAGCTGGGAAGATGGGCTCATAGGCTGAGACGTCGCCGGCAGCGACACGATAGACGATGGTGGGGCCGAGACGGTGTGGGACGAGCCCGAAGATGGGGAACGACCTCCCACCGCCTTCCTAGCTCTCTGGCGTAGGGTGCGTGTTTGAAACCCCGCACATAGCTGGCAGTATGCCCTGTCTGCCAGGGCAGATGCTGCATGGTCCGGCCCTAAACATGCGACACAGTCCTCATGAGGGTCGCTGGCAGGCAACTTGGCCTGACAGGTCACACAACGGTGGAACCCAGACATATTGACGTCAAAGACAAGAGCCGAGGTGCGCGCATCGAGCGCCGAAGCGCTGGGCACCAAGCGTCAAGCACCTGATGTGCGTGCGTCGAGCGCCGCCGCGTCGAGCGCAGAGGCGTCGAGGGTGCGTGCGTCGAGCACCGAGCGCCGAAGCGTCAAGCACCGAGGTGCGTGCGTCGACGTCAAGGGTGCGCGCGTTGAGGCGTCGAGCGCCGAAGCGTCGAGCACCGAGCGTCGAGCACCGAGCGTCGAGCATCGAGCGCCGAAGCGTCGAGCGTCGAGCGTCGAGCGTCAAGCGTCGAGCTTCGAGCGTCGAGGCGCCAAGCACCGAGCGTCGAGCACCGAGCGTCGAGCACCGAGGTGCGTCGAGGGTGCGTGCACCGAGCGTTGAGTGTCGAGCGCCGAGCGTCGAGCGTCGAGGCGCGTGCGTCGAGGGTGCGTGCGTCGAGCGTCGAGCACCGAGCGCCGAGGGTGCGTGCACCGAGCGTCGAGCGCCGAGCATTGAGGCGCGTGCGTCGAGGGTGCGTGCGTCGAGGCGCCAAGCGCCGAGCACCGAGCGTCGAGCGCCGAAGCGTCGAGCGTCGAGCACCGAGCGTCGAGCACCGACGTTGAAGGGAACGTGCACCGAGCGTCGAGCACCGAGCGCCGAAGCGTCGAGCGTCGAGCACTGAGCCCCAAGTGCAGAAGCACTAAGCACCAAGCGCAGAAGCGCTGCACAAAGCACCGAAGCGCTGCACCAAGCGCACAAGCGCTGACACCAAAAGCGCCGGAGCGCGAGCGCCGAAGCGCGAGTACCGAGCGTGGAACGCAAGCACAGACGCCTAAGCGTCAGCTGACCCGCCAAGCGGAGACGCAAAGTGCTGGTACAGTGTCTGGTGCTGTGCAATACCTACCTGGAGGTGCTGGGGATTTTGCACGTTGGTGGTTGTCTTCCTCTGTATAGTGAAGGGAAAAACTTTTTTTTTTTTTTTTTGTGGACGCTGCAAAGGGAAAGGGAGTGTAGTGCAATACCACGTGGCGGGAACGCGCCGCGGGGGGGGGACACTGCAGAGCAGACTACCCGCACACACACACGGTATAGCCTAAGCTACCCGCACACACACACGGTATAGCCTAAGCTAGACCGAGGATGCAATTGCGCGTGGCCAAGGCCAACGCAACCCGCGTCCGACACACAATGTAATATATAATAATATATAATTACACAAAATACAATATATATAGAATATATATATAAATAAC